>NC_135693.1:14835530-15176436 GCF_964276395.1 Gasterosteus aculeatus | reverse complement strand
ATATTGACATCAAACATGCTTAATACTTATTCAATAGGCACCTATTAATAGTCACACTGAAAGCTATACAGTACAGGAGAAGTTTCACTTGCAGCAATGCGTCTGTTTTTCATTAATATATTTTCGCCTCCAAACATTTTTATACTTTTTGTTTGTCTTTTCAGATCATTTCCAAGTAATTACTGGGACAAATTTGTAAAGAAAAAGGTAAAATATTCTTAAGCTTTCATTTTTAACAGCCAAATGCTAATGTGTTATACTTTAAATCTGCTTATGGGTGTACGTTATTCCATGCATATTCACAAAGTGAAATTTAATGAGCCATTTAATGACAGTTATGTCAGTTAGCACTACTATTGTATTGTCTCCAGCATCTTTTTTAGCTTTTAGCGATTGCCTCTGACATGCTCAAAATGATTCTTCGCTTTCAGAACATTTAGTTCACATGAATTCTCAACTAGATTTAATATCAAGTAGATGATACACTTAAGTAAAATAAATCAGCACTTAAATAAGGAGAGCCACTCATAATAAGACGCGTACTCCAACTCCATCCTCAAGTGTTTCTGTTAATCCTTTTGGGATGTTGGAGGATGTAGATATTGCTTACCGTACGTTCACATACTCACGTTCTAATGTTTCGCTCTTGTTCAAAGATTATGAAGTAATACAACGTCTCTTACAGCCACGACAAGAGAAACTCTGTCACAGGATTATGTAAAATAAATATTTACTAGACATGGTATACATTACATTTTAGACGGAAGGTAAAACGTAAATAAACTTAGATCACATTATATTTACAGTGTATAAAATGCTTTACGAACTTACACAGCCCCTTGAAATAATGTGTTGGCAACATAGGTATAAAGAAAATCCTTACTTCTTTGTTGAGTAGCTATGATAAGCACCAGACCTAAACTGCCATCACATCTCTTGTGATTCTTCATTCAGATGATTATCCACTAGTGAGACTATTGTTTCGTGTAAACCTGTTTGCTTTCCTCGTCAGGTGATGGACAAGTATCGTGATTTTTATGGCTGTGAGAAGATTAGTGAACTTCTTGGTTTGGACCAAGCCGGATTAGACTTTAGCTCTGAGAGAAAAGAGAAGAGGAGACTCAAAAGACAAGCTGCCTGGAGTACTCTGTAAGTATACATTAAAGCAATAAGGTACGAGAGGCTGTACTTCATCGTCCAATATTATAACTGTTTCTGGTCGCTTCCGTTACCAGAAAATAACTGCGTGTGTGTTTGCATAAAAACAATCAATATAATGAGAGAAATGTTAAAATTCAAATTTCTCAGATGTATTTTACTGTAGAGGTAAATGGGAATCCTAAATTCCCTCTCTGATGAATATGAAAATTGTTTACTGCATATCCAGATGTCGTCTTGTCCTAGTTCGTTTCATTTCCGAATAATGTTTTCACAGATTGGATCGTTGCTGTCATTTAAATATGAAAAGCCATTTCACTAATACGCTCTACATGTTTTTGGAGTATGCGCGTGTCACCCAACAGGGGTGGCCACACAAAAGAAGGTCCTAGAACAGAATGTCACACTTGAGGAGGAACAGGACATTCTGAAATGGAGCCACATAACAGACGCGCCTCTTCAGAAAAGGCACTGTAGTAACAAGGGTCTGGCTTCGGCAATGGACATTTTGGCCTCGATTTCCGGGATCTTACCGCCTTGCTATCTGTGTGGTGATACTTATCATTTCAGATTCAACTCCATTGACGTGAAGTACCAGGTCTGGAAACTGGGAGTTGTGTTCACTGATAATGTAAGTTCAGGTGTAATTAATGGCTTTGTGGGTCAGTTTGGTTGCGTGTGCCCTGTTGAAGCTAAAAAGGTGTCACCTCCTGCAATTTATACTCAAAGATAATGTAATATGACCAAGCGGCGATATCTGATATTTTATGACTTCTCCCTCAATTGTTTAAGCGCTTGTTCTGCTTTGCCTGCATTTAATTTCACAGATTTACACGTGTTGCAGGAGTGTCACTAATATCCTGTGATTCCCCCTTATCTAAGATACACATTTATCTGGTTATCTTCCCCGGTAATCTATATTGCCTCTTTTTATGAGCGTATGTCCTCCTGTGTCTGGTCTCGCAGTCCTTCTTGTACTTGGCCTGGTACATGGCCATGTCCGTTCTGGGTCATTATAACAACTTCTTCTTCGCTGCCCACCTGTTGGACATCGCCATGGGCTTCAAGACTCTTCGTACCATCCTCTCCTCTGTCACACACAACGGGAAACAGGTGTGTTAGGGTCTGCGTGTCTGTTTGTCAGTCTGTCTTTTAGTCTCCATCCATCTGTCTTCGTGTGTGCTCATATTTGCAGTTCGCGCGCACGTGATGTTTGCTCTCACGGTGCAGGGGTTATATGGGGGGGCTTTCCTCAGGCGAAGAAGCGCATTAAAGCCCATCTGCCTTTTATCCCTTTTCTAATTACGTGTGTGTCTGTCAGCTGGCCCTCACGGTGGGCCTGCTGGCGGTCGTGGTGTATCTCTACACCGTGGTGGCGTTCAACTTCTTCAGGAAGTTTTACAACAAGAGTGACGACGAGGACGCCCGAGACATGAAGTGCAACGACATGCTTACCGTGAGTTCAGAAAAACACCCGTACAAGCACATGTGTCAATCAATCCTCGATATCACTCTGTTTATCGCTTTCCAACACAAACAAACACACACAGGTTCATTTTCTGCCTCTGCAGATAAGCAAAGGAGGATTCTGAAGGATAGAACTGCCTCGTAGGCTTTTTACTTCCACAAACGATGGACAAGCGGTTAGAAAACACTCTCTCAAACCTCAGCGCAGCTCTTTATTTGGCTACTCGGGACATTAACGGCCTGCTCCATCCTAAAGAGGAGCGCACCGGCGCTCACGAAAGCGGGCGGATGGGCGGCGATGGCATTTGAATAAAACCCTGCTATTATAGGAGGCGCTGGATATTACACCAAATCACTCAACGTGTTATTGTTTCTGCTGGACTGACAACAGTGATTTGCGACCCCTTTTCCATCATAACAACAACACCAGCAGCAGCGGCTGTTTTTGGAGAATGCAATGCCAAATGAAAAAGTATGAATGTTTTCCTCTTTACTGTTAGCATTTTACTTTTTTTTTTAACTTTTCATCCTTTTCAATCATGCTTTGCACTCACAATAAAAGCACAGTTCTTGCTTCATAAGCAAAAGATTTTCTCTTCTGGGCTTAAATGTTTACATAAACACTTTGAGGGAAAGCATATTGATTAAAAAGACATCAACAAAATTGTATGATAATGAAGCTTCTTGTTTGGACCTTTGAAAGGCCTTTTCCCAAAAAGCAACTACGAAAGGATGGAGACGGGTGTGAAAATGAACTGAAGAAATTCTCATTTTGTTTTTGAACTGTTTCCTATTACCCCAAACACAACAGACAGCCAGAGAAAATTGCAAATAAATCATTTTTAGGCCAAAGACTCAAAGGGGGCAACTGTACATTTCTCAACCACGCTGATAAAGATGCATTTCGTTGTCAGTGCTACATGTTCCACATGTATGTGGGGGTGCGTGCGGGCGGGGGCATCGGGGACGAGATCGAGGACCCTGCCGGGGACGCGTTCGAGGTGGAGCGCATCGTCTTTGACATCACGTTTTTCTTCTTTGTCATCGTCATCCTGCTGGCGATCATCCAGGGTGAGTTATTCGCCGAATTCAAGCCTCTCAAACGCAGCACAGCTTTCACAAATAATCCACATGTTTCCACCGAGAGGCACACAGATACGTTTGATTCCCCTTGTTTTCAGAATTCTAATTCTGTGCAGAATTAGAAACGAAGCGTCTGTTTATTCCTCTGAGCGCTGTGGTTTCACTGTTACCGGTCACCCAGAGACCGGCACAGCAGTGCACATGCATAGCTGTGCACACACAGATCCACCAGCGCACACGATTAGGTCTCCTTTTCTTCCCAGGCTTGATTATTGATGCCTTCGGGGAGCTCCGTGACCAGCAGGAGCAAGTGAAAGAGGATATGGAGGTGAGATTTGCCACTTTGTCTTTAATATGTGTGCACACGTGGCACGCCACTGATGCCTCCTTTTTAATCTATTTTGTGTAGAATTGGGTTGTATAGGATACAATCGTGTGTTACAAAGATATTCAAGGAGACATACTTGAAATGAGTAGGCAAGGAAGGTTAAGGTCAGCTGTGTGTTTGTGTGCGTTTGATTGAGTAAACTCTTGGTTATGGGAACCCATCATACCAATGCCTTAACGAAAGGATACCATTATCTTTTTCACCAACACGATAAGTGGATGAGACCTGAATTTTTGATCAGACAAAAGAAAACCTCCTTGATATTAAAGAGTTATCAGTGAAAATGGAATAATATATTTTCTGTTTGTTTCCCCTCCTTCCTCAAACTTTACTGTTTCACTCTTTCAACTCAGTTTGCTCTTTGCATAATATTATATAATAATAATAATAATATAATATTCAGGCTATCAAGTCCTAAGGTGCAGGAGAGGCTGGAATACTGAGGCAACAAACTAGTTTGGATTTTCTGACAAAAAGCAGTTAGCTACCCAAATATAAAGAGTGTACATGTGATGTTACTGAACACACATCAGTACTCCTACTTGTATGTAAAACACACAACCGCGCTCTGCTGCAGTCAGCTATGAAAATGAGTTTTAGCAGCTTCCATTCCATACTCCCATAATCGTTTTCCCTAATTAGAAGGATGCTAAAACACATATTTCATTACCCCAAAAAGATCCTTACTTCTCTCCTTTAATCAGCACAAAACCATTGTACAACCACAGGGGAAATATGGGCAAAAGTTGACTGTTTGGAACCCGTAAAATGATGCAAATCCCTAGCAAATAGCCTTCTCTGTCCTTCTGAAAAGCTGGCAGCCAGCAAGTAATCCCGGGAGTGTTAAGTTGCTCTTATTTGCAGTCTTTTGCCTTTTGTGGGCGTCCTTTGAGAGTTGTTGTTAAAAGAAGCGAGTTTGAAGGTGTCCTAATGTTGTACTGGCGGACTAAAAGCTGTGTTTGAGTCACAGAGCACTTAAACAAAAGGCCTCTGATGCCGAGGTTTGGATTTTATTTTTTGTGTTATTCTCAAATATTCTCTGGAGGACATCGTGTTTGTTCAAGTTTTGTTTCATGAATCATGCATTTCTCACGTCTCTCCTCCCGCAGACCAAATGTTTTGTATGTGGAATAGGAAGTGAGTACTTTGACTCAGTCCCTCACGGCTTCGAGACGCACACTCTGCAGGAGCACAACTTGGCCAACTACCTGTGAGTTGATATAATGTTTAATGCTCACATTAATTCAATGTGTGGAGGGGTGGGTGGGATGTGAGTCGCTACATTAATTCCATCTTCTGTGCCGTGGCAGATTTTTTCTGATGTACCTCATTAACAAGGATGAAACGGAACACACAGGGCAGGTATGATTGTTATCTCTCTTGTGTTTTATTGCACAATCCAATCAAAGTAAGAACGAGGTGTCCACTTTTAAAGCTCTTTAACAGTTGGACCGTCGTTGCCAAATGTCACATTCCTTGATGTAACCTTCCGCAAGGGTTCCTCCGTGCCTCAATGACCTGTGTATTTTAGAACACTGTAGCGTAACCTTTTCAACTGAGGCAGAATATGTATTCATTGTGTCCCTCAAATGTCATATCAGCCCCGACATTTGCATTTTATGATAATTTACATGTCAGGCATCCTTCTTATTAGTATGATATGTTTACCCTTAAACTATTACAGCTAAAAATATGAAGGGGGGTGGTTTCAAATCGCATGTATTTTTATTTATTTGCCTTATTATTTTATGACTCGTTGCAAAAACACGCAAAGGCTTTACTGTAAATCAGCACAAAATGTTAATTCTTTCCATTTTTATTTTCCTAAATTTCTGTATTCCTTTAGTATTTTTCTCGGGTGTAGATTAAAGGAGAAGCTGCTAGGGCGGAATGTGGATAATGCTGCTTTGGTATGCCAGTCAAAAACAGCAGACGGAAATTAATGGACTTAATGGACTTCAATCAACGTTCTTTGTGGACATTGTTGTTTTACCGAAATGTGTGTAAGTTTCGCACAGATAACGACTTTAAAGACGCTTTACACATCCTTTGTCTTCCCCAGGAATCCTACGTGTGGAAAATGTACCAGGAGCGCTGCTGGGAATTCTTCCCCGTGGGCGACTGTTTCCGTAAGCAATATGAAGATCAACTGGGGTGAGATGTGAATCCGTCACAGATCGAGGCATCACACTGAAGCCCTCCTCATCGATGCCTTCCTAATCACTAAACCAGCTTTTGTGTGTGCACTATTCAATTTGGACGGATTTTCCCACAAAGTGTATATACACAAACCAATATTCCTACAGTACTAGTTAGTGTTTACACATTAAATGTATTAAATCAAAAGGAATAAAGAATGTGGGCCACATTATGTGTCCTGATACGAAACGAGTGTGCTCTTTGTTTTGTCTCTTTTTATTTCTTGAGTCAGCTCATTATCTCAAGTACGCAATGCAAATTAATTTTGCCGGCTTCATGTGTCTCTGTATAGCTCATGTTTTTGTGAATGAAGTGATTTGTCTAATCACAGCCTCCCGTCCCCGTCCCCCCGTGTGACATGCAGATAAACACTCTCCTTCAAGCATTTGTTTGTCCTTTTCCTTGTTTTCATACCCTCGTCTTCAGCTCTTCTCCTTCGTCGTTATCAGCCGCTACGTAGCATGCTGGCAGGTGTCCCACTGCTCAGGTCAGAGTTTCGAGGGGGAAGAGGATGAATCGTCTGACCGCTATTGCCGGGGGACAAGGAAGTCTTCAGGGAACTCTCGGTTTATAACAAGTTGTTTAAAAGGGCGTGACTAGTTGGACGGCCTCCCAGGGATTTCTTCCTCATTATGCAAAGGTCGAATGCTGGGTTCAGACACAATCTGCTACTGATATGCATTCTTGTTGCTTTTGAGCTAAGACTTGTACGCATGGTCACATGGGTGAAAAAAAGGTTTTCAAGTAAAATAACTTTTGCTTTTGTTTTGGCACAGAACAGAACAATTCAGCAATTAATTTAAAATATAGCAATATACTAATGGCTTCTGTTTGAACTTGTTAAAATTAGTGGACTTGATCAAGCATTTTTCCCCATTTAAAGAGCGATAGTCGTGTAATTTTCCTGGTCGAGAAACAAATGCTGACAATCGTAGGCCTGCATGGATGTCCTTCACTGACACTAATACTATTACGGACATCGCGGTATTTACTGAACTTATTAGCTTCACAAGATATCATCCCCAAAAAATACATGCAGTGCCAAGAAGTGTTACTCTTTCAGCACTCTTCATAATGCTGCCATCTATAAATAAGCACCGTAAAGACAATGATCATAGTGTCCCGCTCCAGAGAAACCTCATCAGCCTCAGTCAGGAGGTCAAGGAATAAGGAAAAAACCTCATTAAAAATCGATTTCATTTGGAATTCTATCCCTTTGTAGTGTGTATAAAAGTTAATCAAACTGTCATTACACCAAACCCACTGAAATCCACCCCCCCCCCCTTCTCTGGGGGAGAGAAAGTAGCCTTCCACGAGCAGATTTAACAGTATTAGAACC
Source organism: Gasterosteus aculeatus (assembly GCF_964276395.1). Lineage (NCBI taxonomy): Eukaryota > Metazoa > Chordata > Actinopteri > Perciformes > Gasterosteidae > Gasterosteus > Gasterosteus aculeatus. Next base: position 15,168,802 of record NC_135693.1, on the reverse strand, counting down.
AGGGCTCCCAGCTAAATGTATAGGTAGAGGGTGATGTCCACATCCGCTTGATCCAACGATACTGTGGACACGATGGATAGTCCCGTCTCCACCGGCCAATCTCTCTGCTTTATTCTTCAGGATCTTTCCATACTGCGGTCGAGGCCAGAAGGGCTTAGTTAAGGAACAAAATTCACACTGTCTGCTTGAAATATGATCGTCAGATTAACGTGTCGCGGCCCTAGTTTTCCCTCCCTGCAGCCGCCTTCTCACTGCAGCTATTCATTGAGGTAACCTTGCAACAATGCTGAGCCACGGACGTTGATATTAAACACTTGCACATACTTGTCTGAGATTTATTTGACACTCACAAGGGGAAGACATTTCCTTTCCACAGAGGTAGGTGCTGAAAGCGCGGAACTAAAAAATAAAACCCGGACGAAGCGAGCATTTACGGCATGCAGTATCTGTAACCTATTGAAGGTCGAGCACACCAAAATCCAACAATTCACAGTTGCTTGAGCTTCCTTGTGTCATACGACGCATTTCAAAAATCTAGTGGCCGTGTGACCCTTCAGCAGGTTGCATTCCGTGAGTCGCGTTTCTCAAAATCTTCAATGGGAAATGCCGCTGGTGATGGAGAGTACCTGCGGCCAACAAAGAGGAATGGGGGAATTATTCATGGGCAGATGGCTTTACTGTAGGTTGCCATACAACAGCTGTACAAATGATTATGGATACGGTGGCATGTGGCTGGATCATTCTCAATATTGCCCATGATACTTTTGATTCTTGTGGAGATGATGCCTCTGCACCCAATTCTATCATGGAAATGTAATCTGACTTGTGAATCAATGAAAGGGGACAAGAGGACAGAGGGGGTGGGATGGGGGGGGGGGGGGGGGGGGGGGGGGGGGTGTGCAGCCTTGGATCTGCTCATACCTGAGGCCAAGTACGCTGAATTCAATTTGAGTGGTGGCTCCTTTCTGTTACTGCCTCTGATTTCAGTTTGGGAGCTTGGCTCCTTTGTGCATCAATTCCGTGTTACAAATATTGAATAGAAATGTATCGTTGTTGTGTATTTAACACTTAGCAGTGTTGGGCGGACATTTCTTGCTTGCTTGTTCTTGCTTTCTCATAAAAGTTTAAGTAATTTAGTTGATATTCTAGTGCTGGCACCAGACATACTGCCTGTGTTTCAGTATAAGAAGGACATATTTGGTGATGCGAACACATGATCCATTGCACCGTCTCCAGTTAGCACGTGGTGGGAGTACACGCTGTGCATTTATGGGCACCTTTTGATATTCACCTTAAGTAATAGTCTATTATTCATCCATGCTGTCATCCCCACACATTCCCTTTGCAAACTCATGTTCTTTGTCTCTGTCTTTCTTGGTTCCACTGACCTGTCAAGGAGTCACTTGATGCCTTTCTTCTACCGTGTAGCATATGAGAGCTTTTTACGGAGATACGCGAGCAGAGCCTCAGTCATGCATTAACAATTAGGAAAGTTCTTGGGTTTTAAGTCGTTCTTTGGTTGCTCGTAGCTACAGAAGCATGAAACGTTTAGATATTCACAGCATTGGCTTAAGAAAATAACTTTTATTACCTGAAAAGTTGTATTGTTCCTGGTATCTTTGAGAACATCGTTGCGTTATTTAAAATATTGTATTGAATCCTTATATCCATTTCAGTTAATTACCACAGCCTCTTAATTAAAATGTGCTGCATCAAAACGCAGCAAACATCATGTGTTATTATTCTACCAGTTGTGTTTGACTTTAATTTTAAAATAGAAGGTAAACCAAGCTGGGAAATCATCTTCCTCTAGTTATTTGTTCAACCTCATTTATTTTCCAGATAGTACACCATTTATTGTCTTTATTTACCCCAGAAGCTCTGTTAGTTAATGGAATCATCCAGCGCAGGTCGCATTCGTCAGACAGAATTAAAATGACCCTCGGACACTCACGAGAATCCAATGCGATAAATTTGGGAACACAAGCAGAGAACCTGGGTAGAAAACAGCAGATACACTCAGAAAAGGTTTTTTTTGCCAAAATAAAACATTAACTTAATTTAGGCCTTTATTTTTGATCTCACAAAAGGACTCAAGACCCGATTCTTTCTATTGACATGTATCGTCTCATGATCGCCATCCTTCCCTTTTCATTACAACTAAATATTTTGTGTAGAGAAACTGTCTCCCAGTAAACAAGAATTACACCGGTGACAAGAGAAAGGCCGTCCAAATTACCATTTATATTGAACGACTCAATGCTAAGAGAAAGCCAATTACTCCGACGCTTTAGCAAAGAGTGAGTAGGTATCCCGGCACGCGGGGTCTTATTGCATCACTCCTCTTTGAATCCTGTGTCACTGAAGAATTGTGTTTCATTTTGATGGCTGTTACTTTAAAATCTGCAGACAGAGTGGATTTCTTCTCCGCAGCGGTGTTCATGCAGTGATCAGAGCCACTGGAACTTGAAAGGAGACAGGTGCTGCCTTTAATAATTGAAAATGGCAAATTGGCTCATTCAAAGCGAAGCCAGTGCATTCGGGGATATGACCCATTTTCCAGCCAAGCGGAATTATGTGCGTTTTCCAAAAAATCCGGTTTGAGGAGCACTTGTTTATTGGCAGGAATTATTAGGATTTTAAAAATCCATTTGATTTCTTTGGGTGCTAAAAAAAAAAAAGAAAGGAAGATTAACTTGAAGCCAACAGAGATGAATACCAATATTATGCTTAATCATCATCATATTACATTTCTAACTACTTTAATCTGGGGACTCAAGCCTGGCTTGGTTCAAAAGAAAGAATCGTCCAAACTGTTATTGTATCCACAGCTGTGTGGACATATGCCTGCTCAGCTGTTCCCCTTCTCCTCTCCTGCGTGTTTGTGTGTGTGTGTGTGTGTGTGTGTTGTGATGAATAATTTAAAATATAAGAAATCCTAGTAATCAGTCTTACAAATACACAAAAGTATAGATAACTTATGTTATTAGCGGATGTGGGAAATGTTTATTTTTTTAGGTTTTGTTTAACTAATATGGAGATGAATCCTTTTAGTCAGTATGAGAAATGAGTACACCCCTACAATAAACTACAGCTGCAAATGACAATTTGTCATTATCATGTATAATGGATGAATAATTTGGTCTATGAAAATGTACAGAAATGGCAAATCACACAAGTGTTGAATGACATATTATATTCAGAAAACATTTATGAAAGTTATTCAGATAAGCTTATGACAATTGTTCCTGATTAAGTTTCTCTGTAATGAGCAATCACTTTGTCAACTCAGCATTTTATCTGAATTTTAGTCCAATAAAAAAGGCAGAGAATACTCTGCATTCAGAAGGACACACGGCCACGGATAAATGCTGTAGCCAATCCAATGTGAGAAGTGTTTTAAATGCAAGAGAGGGTCTCCTGCCTGACAGATGCAGAAGTCATCACGTTCGTTATGTCCTGAGGTTCAGTTTTACATAGAAATGTGACAAACCCTGCTCACATCAAGACCCGTCCCTGTCTCTTTTCTCCGTGAAACACAACTGTTTTTTCCCAACTGTCCGTTTAAATAAAGCAAACATACGTTAATTTTGGTGCACTGCAGAAAAGGCGAGGTTCCTTGTTTATCTGGGGATAAACGATAAGCCTGCAAAAAACTCAACAACCTTACCTAGTGTGGCAGACAGCTTTAATGGCAGCACAGTTGAAAAAGGGCAAATGTGCAGCGTGAATGGCCTCACTGCTGGCAATCAGGCTTGTTTCTTGTGTCATATGATGACCCAGATATGGCCCAAAGGAACTCGACGTGTGCACACATTCAGAAATTAATCTTGGCGCTAGAAATGACAACTGACGGGACCGGACGGATCCAAAATTGCTAGAAATGTGTCATTTTTTCCCCCTAATTAATCTCATCTAAATATTTAAAAGAACAAACAGCTTTTTACTGTCTGTTGGCATTAAATATGAGAGAAAAACAACGACAGACTTCATGCGAGCCCAAGTTGTTCAGTAAATCCTCACATCGTGGAAGCGCGGAGCAGTGTTGATTCATATGAGCCGGCACAGTCGCTCAGTTTGGCTTTTCCTTTTCACCGTGCAGCCGTTGGCTCTGAGTACCCGCCAAGGTTGATCACCGTACAACAAAAAGGAAAGGATCTTGCAGTTCTTGCATGCAGCGTGCCGTCACAGAGAGGGAAAGGGGGATGAGATAAGTGGGCCCTTCTGTCAAGGTCCCGGGGAGACCCTCCCCCCAGTCAATAGAAACACCTGACTGGAGGTTATCACATATTATCCCACACCAAGGACAGATTCTACTCGGTTACCGACTGACATTCATCTCCAGGGATTTCCTCGCAGGTCAGAGTTCACGCTGGTTGCCTTAGGACGTAAGAGCAAATTTGATTAGTGGTTTTCCATTTAAAGCCTCTAATCCCAAAAAATAAACTGCCTGCGTTTTTGTTGCTGCTGAAGCCTTTCTTGATTGAGAACTTGATTGTTCTTGATTGATTGATTTAAAGGTGAGTAATTGCGCAAAGTTTACTTGCCTGTTCTTTTAATAGTTTGTGTGCAGTGACCAAGGTTAATTGGATCAATTGCATAAAAATGGAATGTCCCTCTATCAAAAGCCCCGCAATCAAATCTTGTGCGTGTGAATATAAATACGGGATCTTTGTTGTCAATGTGATTTTTGATGGATGACTGATGTCCGCCCCTCCGGCTTATCTTTGTCCCAATAGTCAGATAATCAAGCTATTGCCTCTTAAAACGGATTGATATCAGTTGTCGCGGATGGCTTTGTACTCGCTTCTTTGATTCCATCGAGTTTTGTTTGGTTTAGGCCGGCTGAAGCTTAGTGAACGTGAGAGTGTGTCACGGACAGATTTCTATCTGTGTGCTCGTGCACAATCTGAGTGATAATCCAGGACAATTACCCAACGTATCAGTTACCGATGGCTTTCGAGGGCTACCTTAACAATCCAGCCAGCGAGGCATTCATTAAAGCCACTGCAGAAACAATATAACAAACACAAAATCAATTTAGGGAAAGCCAGAAGGAAATGATCCCCGTCAGGCAGCTGGTGAGCGGATGATTAAAGTCAATACACTCCATCTTGAATCAAAGATGAGGCTCATCAACTGGAGTGCTGCCACCCGTTGCCAAAATGAATATTATACATTCAAAACGTAGTGGATGGAAAATACTAAAACTAAAGTTTGAAAACAAAAAGGTTCTTTCAAAATGTTAAAGAGGGAAAGACGTAATCATAGACGCAAATGGTGAGTGTGCTTAACAACATCGATGTTTTTTCAAAAGGATGCAATCACTGTTGCATCCTTATATTGTTTTTTGTGAAGTACTTCAATGCAACATAAAGATTCCCCTGAATGAAAGAATATCTTCCCCATCACTGTCTTCCGTTGAGATACAATACGTGAAAATATCGGCCTGCTTTTGGAGGAAGGCAATTTTCTATACAACGCTGGCCCTTTTTTATGAATCTTACTAAATCTAACAGAAGGTGCCATCAACCAAACTCACCTCTCCGACGATTTTTGCACAATCCTCCTTAAAAGCACGCAGGTTAAAAGGATCTGTCCGACTCACTGATCACACCTCAAATAACGGTTTCTTAGTGACTGCACAGTTTGATTATCAGTCAACATATCTGCATGAACAGATCTGCAGTCAGGTGCAAAATGCTCAGTAAAATAAAGTCTTGTGAGTCTTAAGGCGATACTGTGTTTTAGTAATAATTTACACCAAGCAACCCAGTTGACCGAAGCTGCTCCTTTTTAAATATTTATACTTCTAGGGAGGATTCTGGTTATGAACAGTAAGAATGCGCCTCGGTGACGCTGATGCGTTTCGTAAGGAAGCACAAAAATTGTTTTGCCCACGGGTGCTTGTCAGAAACATCATGCGACGTACACCTCCCGGACCAAACGCGGTGTAGCTACGACGAGCAGTGGCTGCTACTTTAGCCCATCCCCCTGTCTCTGGCTCCTCCCCCTGACACGTGAGGAATAAGGCCTGGCCTGCAGACAGACGGGGTGGGAGAGTGTGGCAGTCAGTGAATATGTCAGGTTAAAATGCCGGGACATTGCTCTCCCCTGTAATCCCTTTGGCTGCAGAGATTAGCACAGACACAATGTGGTGCCAACTGCAACATTCGTATTCTGCTCATCTCTCTTTCTTCCTGCAAGAAGCAACTTTTGGCCCTGTTCTCTCTCTTGTTGCTTTCATTGGGAAAATCAAGCCATCTAGGGGCTTAGTTTGCATCATCAGCAGTTAGAGCCTAGTGCTGAATTTATTTCTGATTTATTCCTGAAATACAGCAGCAGCAGGCTGTTTGTTCTCTTCACAGAAGGCCAGTGTGGTGAAGCGTGTTCATTCATCAATGTCAGGATGGAGGAAAAAAAAACAGCCTCAGTGTGCAGGACAGTGAACGTGATTAAAGAGGAACATACTAATCATGTGAGCTGCAGTGAAAAGGTAACAGCCACGCTGGCACCGCTGGCAGGCGGCACTCAGGCGCAGCGCCACTTCGAGGTCTCATCAGTTACGTGCTGAGGTTCAGCTGCTATTGTATCTGTTTTGTCTTCCACCACTGACACAATCTCAGTTTGTCGTCATGCTCGTATGTAGCCATTTTGCACAAAATGTAAAGTTCACAGCGGATGCCGATGTCTATGTTTTGGCGGTTATTAGTCAAAGGATGTTCATGTCAAAAGGAATTCCCTTTTGTCTTGTTGAGGCTCGAGGAAAATTCAAAGGGCTCCGGAATATCGGTGGTCTTCTTGGCACCGTGCATGTCTGTACAACGTTTCATGGCAACGCAGACGGACAGAGGAGTTTCCTCTAGTTGGCGATCGCACTTGCCTTTAATATATCAGCTCTCTCTCTCTCTCACACACACACACACACACACACACACTCACTTCTTTATGTCTCTTATCTAAATCCTTTGTATAATCCCCGGGACGCACAGACAATCCCTTTGCTATTGGAATTGTTAATTCACCTTGACCTGTGGCTGCTGATCTCCAATGAAACCATAGTGAGCGAAGTGTGATCTCTCTGCTCCTCTGGCCGTGTGAACGGAGGACGCCTCGTAAAAAGGAAGAAATGTATACCCATATTATTGTTGAATCCCTGGAGGGTGGGAAAGGGGGAGGACCTACTTTCTGGTTTTACTTTAATTGTCTCTATAATTTGTGTTTAATTTGCCATCTGAAATTGCGTTATGATGATTGGCACGGGGGGGGGGGGGGGATTTTTAACTGTTCCACGCAGCGCTAATTGGTTTCTCACCCAGCCCAATTTAGACTGAGCAGCCAGCATGTCACGACCCTTCCTCGTAATAAGGAACAAAAAAATTTCACCCTTCCTGTGTACGCCATTCTGATTGTTTAAGGTGCACAGAAAAGCAAACACACACACACACACACACAGAGACAGACAGTTTGAGAGTTTCTTTATTATCTTCATATTTTGCAGTCTTGCCTCAGCAAATATCTTCTATTCTGCACTACTTTTGTTCAGATGCACTGCTTCTCACACTTTGGCGAGGGGGAGCCATTTTTTGCCCATTCGGGAGGCTTAACTGCAATCATCTTCATGACCACCGAGCAGAAAAACGAGCTGAAAAATGTCACCAGATGTCGCTTGGAAAACGTTGGCTTTGTCCGAAATCGACGTCCGACGTTTCGTCAACAGTTGGAAACTGATATTTCGCACGCTGACGGATGTAGAGTTGCAGAGCAGCAGTTACGTTATCTGTGAAATGGGAATCATTTGTGTGAGAGGAAAAGTTGTTGTATTGTTAAAATGGAGTCAACTTTTAGGCGACCATATGCTTAAAAACACTTTTGTGTCGGATTTTAGACAGTAACAGAAAATGGTGGAAGGTAAATGTAGGGCAGTTGATAGAAAGTAGGGAGGCACAGAGAACCCTGGACATTGTGCCCTTATTTAAGATTCTTCAGCTCAAAAAGGGTGGAGGATATTCCTCAACATACTGTCAAACTTCATCCAGAATCCACATTGTTATACTCAATGTTTTAAATATATTTTGTAAGATGTATAATCCATGCATACGTGTAGTGGTGCCTACGCTATATCAGTCTTTTTTTTTGTCTGCATTTCTTCGTGGGAACTGTTTGCATCTGCGATTATGCTCGGTGTGTCCGTCCTCCTGGTGGTGGCAGGATGTTTTCACCCAATAACACAGAGGTGTGATCATTAACACCTCTGAAGGGTTCTAATACAGACACATATACACACGTCCTGTCTACAAAGACAGAACGCATCCTTACACATTCATCAGGGAGAGTTTCTGATGGTCGCAAAGTTATCAGCTCTCATGCTGGGACGTGACAATTGATTAAAAAACAAACTGTTTTATTTATAGTCGTACCACACACCTTTTTGTCAGTGGGTTTTTAGTCTGAGGCTTCAGTTTTATTTTCAATTAGTATTTCTATTCAAGTCATTACTGTTTCTAGTAGATAGTATGTAGTATAAACATGAACCTGATTAAACTAATGTAAATCTAGTAGTATTTGAATTCCATGTATGAGACTCAGAAGCAATTTGCAGGCAGATCTATCTACTTCTTTGTATCTAAATCTACTTTTTTAAATTAACTTGTGTTTAATCAAATCCATCAATCTCTATCCAAAGTATGGGTCCTGTTGGATGATTCATTTGACCCGTGGGGACCTATTTTACACAAGAAACAGAAACATTGAAGGAAAGACACACCTGTTGGCCTCTCCAGAAGTTGGCTTTCTGAGTTTATCAGCGTTGGTAGTATAATGGAGCCAAAGTGGCTGAATTGTTTGTAAAGTGAGAATAACTTTCGTTGTTCTGTGTTTTTCCTCTTCCTCTCTTCTTCTTTCTATCTGGTCAACTGCCCTCCCTCTTCATCACTGTGGGATCGATGAACAGTGTGTTGATTTTAATAACCTGAAACTCTGTTTATTGCCTTTAAAAGGTAACGTTTCTGTTATTCATGTGGTTTACTATGATATCATGTTTATCCAAAAAACATGAACCCGCAGTGCTGCATCTGCTTTGATCTGTGACTCCTCAGCTTCACCGTGTTCAGTCCAAAGCGTTTCGAATCTCGATGAGGAATTTACAATACGCAGTGTGTTTAGTGATTTGCATACAAAGTGGATCCATCCCTGACAAGTTGTGACCTTTCCAGAATTGATATGAATTCTATTAATTTTAGTCACATTCCGAGTGCAGCCGATGCCGGTCGATCCGTCCACTACTGTGGTCCGCCATGAAAGATCTCAAACTGTTTGGTACTTTGGTGATCTTTTGTCTTTTCTCATTTGACTTTTGTGGCTTTGACTGAAAAACAAATGGATGGATTGACATCGTCGTAAAAACTTTGTACCTTCACCAACATGACGAGCCGTGTGCCATCCACCCGCTGCGTCATTACATGGGAATGCATGTGACGATCCCTTTTAAATATAATTCAGCTCAATGTTGACAAAGCAGCAGCTAACATTGGAAGGAGGGTTTGTAAAAGTTTGCAGACTGCAGTGAATGACGGCCGAATACTTTAAAGACAAACACTGAGCTGAAAAGAGTCAAAGTTATGTTTAGTCACTGTCTTTGATGCATCTTAGAATCAAACGATCTCCACAGAATCTTCTAAAAATGGATTTTGTACATGTGCATGCCCTGCAAATGCGAACGCGTAGTTCAGATATCCGGTGCTGGATGTCCTCTTGTGTGGTAAGGAGACGTGATAAATGGTTTCCAGTCCATCAAAACAGTACGACCCAGCATTATCCCGTGAGCCCGGCTGGATCGGCTCTGATTAGTCCCGCATGAAGAGCTAATAAGAGCCTAACAACCAAGACCAGATGTGCTTTTTTCATCAGAGGGCTGATGGAGGAGGAGGAGGATCAGCATTTAACCTTTGTGTAAGTGCAAGGAGATAAGAAGGGTAAATGTGGCTGCTTAAAAGTAGACACGGACCTGTGCTGTACAGCACGTGAGGGCACACGCACACACACGCACAGTAATTCATTGTTACCTCCAATACCTGTATTTGCCTTTGCTTATCTTGACTATAGCTCCCATCCATAGCTCTCTGGGATTTTTAACATCTGGACGTTTGGATGTTGAATCCAGTAACGGAGCCAAGAAGCTGCTTAGCAAACCAAAAAGGATGAGGTTCAGCTATTATCCAGGACATATAAGGGTTCAAAACTCAATTTGTGCTCTATTGCCATCCATCCTTCCCCTCTAGTTGTTTTTCTACTGCTTGTGTCCTGACTGTCACACTAATTCCTTATCGCGAGCCAACACGCGTGCCCCATGAGTGCTCGCGTTTTCAAACTCTGCCCAGCAAAACCCCCGACGGGGGTCTTGAATAATGCTCTATGAATAATGTGAGATCAGCGGTTGACCAACCAGGTGTGCGGCTGTTAAATTATCAGCAAAGCAGCGTAGCTGTATCTGGAGGAGGAGGAACAATGCAGCATATGGTGAGAAGTGGTTAATCTGCTGCATACTGATACAAACAAGCGATGCATGCGTTGGGTTGTTCAAAGAGGGGAAAGCCCCCTTTTTCAGTTTTAGTGGCTCCAGGAGGAATCGGTCCAACGGCGTCTGTGAGCATCCTTGTAAGTTATCTCAAGGCCTCAGTCTTTGCCCTCCGTGTGTTTTTGAGGAACGGTAATTCTGCAGTGAAAATGTCTTGCGTGTAGCGACTGTACAGTCGCTGAGGAGCTTACTGAGGAGAGAGAGAGAGAGGTCAAAGGATAATCAGATGTGGAATCTTAATCAAAAGGGATGTTGCATACCACTGATAGTGATAATTAATTAGCTTAGACCTTCGGCATAATTAAAACCCTCAATAATCCGACTTTTGTTCTGACTGAAAGGCTGCGATGACTGTTGACAGATGGGACTTGGAGAAACGTGGCAAATCTGTGTGTGTGTGGGGGAGGGAGGGGGGGGGGGGGGGTAATTGTGTTTGTCAACTGGAAGACACTGTTTTCTATTTTGCCCCTCAGGTGCACTCATTTCAATTTCATCTGACACCACTGAGGAGAATATGTTGAGCTTTTTCGAAGGTGGCTGTGCACGACGCATGGCAATGAGGCGGTGGGGACGGCGCCGTCACCTCGCCCGTGCAGCTATTAGGATGACTTATCTGAGTAGCTGTGGATCAAGGTGATATTTTGTCTGGCCCCGAGCAGCACTGATGACAGGAAGTGGAAGTTAAATAAACACACTCTGGTTCAGACGTCTGAGAAAGAGCCCTTATGGTGAATAGCTTGATATCACAGGGGTTTTGAGACTACGGGCTGGATGTGTGGAGAATGTTAGCGTTTTTCAGTCGGGGAACCGCTGATGATTGACACTATCTCAGCCGCTGCAGATTCTTTTTTTTTTCTTATCTGGGAATTTTCCCCATTTCGTTCTTTACTACCCATTTTCCAGGTCCAAATTTGAGCTCTGTCCCTTTCCTTAAATGTTTTATTATGCTGGAAGCATTTTAAATTGCCCTTCTCAACGGATCACAACAGGCTTAAGCTCAGCCGGCGGCTAGCAGTGCTCACAGCGTGATTCTGCTCAGGTAGACGATACTCCCCGACATCCTGACGTAGAAAACAGTTGTTTGTGATTAAATACAGCCCCTTTAACCAATTAGCCACAGAATGATTCAGTAGCTAAGTTAGCTGTTGATTTACAGCAAGCCCTCGCCCTTATTTGACGTACAAATAAAATATTTTGAGGCTTAGCAATCCCGAGTTGTGATTCCAGTGGTCTGCACTCATCTGCTTTGGCAGGACTAGTTTCTAAACATGCACACGCAGCCAGATATTTTGCGTAGCAATCTTCACAACAGAGAGCTTCCATGGTGAATGACTGAAAGCTCCCGCTGACAGGCATCAGGGCCGAAAGAGCTCTGCGGGGAGACGGCGAGAGCCTACTTGTACATTCTGCTTACAACCTGCTAAAGGACGGGGAGGACAGTGTGGGTGTCACATGTCAGGCTGCGATCAAGGTGTTTAATTGATTTGAAGAGTGGGGGTGAGAAGATGCCCCGAGGGGGAAAAGAGTGGACCGATTGCTCGAGGTGAGACAATGTTTGAATGAAGGTATAGATGTCGGTGACACACACACGCAGTCACGCACAGAAACCACCATGAGGGTATTAGTTGCTAATGAATATTTGGGAAAGAAAACACTTCTTTGAAATTAAAAAACCCTCCAGAAAAAGAGTGGCTGCATTCAGTATGTCATCTACACCCAAACAGAAGCACAATATGAGAATAAATGTATCCGTGTTTCCCCCTGTGAATGAGTGCATATTAAAAGTATGGTTATGTAAACTATTTGTGATAAGCGGTGGTAATTTGTTGATGAGCGCGGATGTGTTTTTGCCGGAGGGTTAGTCAACGTGTGGCTTTAAAGTATGTCTGAAATGTGAAAAATAATCACGCTGTGAAATCAGAAATGTAGGATCAGGCAGATAACATTTTTCTCAGTGTAACCCCCGAATAAGCCAAATCGTGGTTAATGTAAAACATGATGTGTTCATGCTGCAAATGGTCTTTTATTCTCAAATATTAAAGTGCAATGGAGCCTATTCAGAGGTTTTTATGGCTTTGTGATTCTGTCTGGTCAAACTTACTTGCTTTATTATCTTTTCCATTAAATGCTGTTACTGCTCAGCATCATTTGGAAAACGCTGTACACATTCACTATCTCAGGAGAAAGTTTGCTCTTATGCTTGCAGCACTTTTTAAACTTTATTGTACCATATTTCAGAAACGTAATGATTTCAGTCTACTTCCTTTGATGTATGTTCCCGAAATACAAATTAAAAGTCTGCTTGAATACAGTTACATTACTTTTTCAATAAAATGTAGGTAATTTGTGAAAAGCAAATTGTCAACTCAAGTTGGAACCATTGAAAGTTTGCTCTTTTCGCTCAAGAGATTACAACAAATGGATATTCGACTATCAAATAGTTTGATTAATTTTCCGTCATTCGTCATGTTAACTTTGCTTCCATAATGTCATAATTTCATAATCATATTTTGTATGGGCCAAGCGGACAGTCACTAACACAAAGACCATTTTATTTCAACACAAAAGTAAAGAAGTGGTCCGGTTGTATATGAAGTAATTCTAATGTTTGCACATTATTTTCCTTTAATTGGGTGTTTAACTGACTCTCTTGAGAGTGGGTGCTGGATGTCAAAGGCCATTATGAAGTAAAAGCTGTCTCTGTGGACAAGTGGGGTACTGTGACTCTGTTCATGCACTTCTTGAGGAATCAGACAGTGTGAAATTGCAGGAAGGAGAATGTGTTCATCAAGGGCCACATTTAGCAGGTGTGCTGGACTACAACCGCTCACTGGCCTCTTTTACTATTTATGATGTGACAAAACCTATCCTAACTATGTATCCCACTTTTAGATGTCTTGACACTATATTTCGTTACATGCATTTCTATTTGAATGATATTACATTACAGGTCATTTAGCAGACGCTTTTATCCAAAGCGACTTACATTACACTTTAAACCCATGGCTTTTCACATTTTTGCCCGGGGAGCAATTAGGGGTTAGGTGTCTTGCTCAGGGACACTTCAACATGGAACATGGGGCAGCCTGGAATCGAACCACCAACCTTGTGCTTCCCAGCACACCTTCTCTAACCTCTGCGCCACAATGACCCGCCATATTGACACTGACGTAATACAATGATAATGTCCCCATGCAATTTGCAGCCTTCGTGTTCAATGTTTGCTCTATCAGCTTGGGAGTAGTCAATACTGAAATGAAATAAATTGGCTTTTATGTAAATATTGGCCTTCATTCTACCTCCATGTATTTGTCCCTCTCTTCTTTACATTTTTAGCACAGAGTGCTTATTTTTAATGCTCCCAAATTTGCAAAAACATCCAAGAGGCTATGGGGTGAGTTCACAACAACTCCAAAATGAATCGGTACCTACAGCAGTCACAATATTATATTAATACACACACACACACACACACACACACACACACACACACACACACGGTGTCCAAATGGGGAAAAAATAACTGGTCCCCCCCCTTCTCACAGGATGCAAACAAGCCGCTGATGGGAAAGTACACAGAGACACGGTGTCAAAAAGCCTACGAGGCATTAGGATGATGAGAGCCCTGTAAATGTCGGAGGAAGTCGGCACGATATTCCCTCCACGTCCACAGCGGCTTTGTGCTTCCATGGAAATATTATAGGCGCGTGCTGGGAGCAGGAAACGTGGTCCGAGGGTCTGCAGCGGTGAGTGTGAGCAGGAAGCTGCGAGGCTCCCTTCCTCCCTGCAGCCAGCAGTAATTGCCTAACGCATTCATCAAAGGATTACCACTGTCCCCTCATTTCTGTTTACACCACTTTCTTTTTTATTAAAGATTCGCTTAATATATTGAATTTGCCTCGGATTTTTTTTCTCCACACATCGGGTGAAGTAAACAAGTTAAATCATGTTTTCCCCAGCTTTTGACACTTGTATACAGTTGTATTTATGCGCAAGTGTCTCCAAATGAATTCTTCCATCGCTTTCCCTGATGCCGCCCCCTCTCCCCCAGACCCCCTCTCATCTCTCCTCAGCCAAATGAGTGAAAATAGCCAAACATACCTAAGCAGCTGGATTGTGTGGAAAACAGACCATGCGCTGGCAAAAATAATGTTTTTTTTTTTTTTTTAAATTGCAGCAGACTCATTCTTGGGAAAGAGAATAAATTCACCCAACAGGAACACTGCTTGTGCCAAACGACACAGCAGTATTTTCTGCCAAACGAAAACAGCTCGCACCTTTTGAGTAATGACAACGTCCCATTATTAAAACGGACATAGCGCAGGCGCTTGCGCGGAGTCGGGAACGAAGTGAGGAGGGACCCCTGACCGTTTCTGATCTCAGTCTCTCGTCTGCGTCTGCCGGTGTTTCGCGCTGGCGCTCCCGCAGAACGCGGCTATTATCTATGAATGAAAAGTGGACTTCTTGATTCGCCGCGCGCGTGCCACCTGCCGGGCGCGTCACGCCCGCTGCGGCCAATCCCGACGCAGCGATCCCTTCGTGCGCCCCTTGGAGATCCCCGCGGTGCTCCTCACATCGCCGTCCGATCTCCGGCTGGGTGACGGTTCGAAGGCGAGCCTCGTTCGCCGTGAACACTCAGTGCTTCAGATGTGAGTCCATTGGAGCGCCGTGGTCTACTGCTGGTGCGCCAAACGCAGACTCGTGTAGACAGTTTGGACTGGATTTCCATTCCCACATCTTGCTTTCTGCTGCTTTTAGACCCCGCGCGCCATTGGATTGGTTATGAGGTAGGTGAAAATAAGACTGTTAAAAAAAGGAAGGGGAAGTTTTTTTTCCAATGTTGTGTCAAAGTAAAGTATCTGGTTTAACTCCCAGAAGCGATAACACGAGGCTTTATTCTGTCGCACAACGCAGCACTTTGGAGTTGCAGACGCAACACACTGTTTGTCCACTGCAGAGGCCACTTGTCCACAAAGCGCATGCCATAGTCAGGCTATCACAGGACACTGGCATTAGATGTGCTTTTCTTTAAATGCAAGTTTGGCAAACAAGTGGTGCTGCTGTTCCACCACCCTCTGCTCAGCATCCCTGCCCGACCCCTCCCCGCTCTGCGCTCCTCAGATGCTGCTTCTCCTAAACGGCTACCCGAGAACCAATGAAGTCAATGGAAAACATGTATATGTTCAAATCCAAGGTCATCCAAAAATAGGGAACTTTGCTACAAAAAGGGGTTTATTGTTTGCCTGCAATTTTTTGTTTTTGTTTTTGTAGAGATCAGATTTAAAGTGTTTGTCTTGGCGCGGACGGAGGAGGAAATTAATTGTGTCCATACATGGCAAGTGGACGGCTTTCATGATTTGGGGTGACTGTTTATTTATGATGTCCCTAGATGGCAATGTGAAAGAATGTTCCCGCTTGGTGACCTGGGGGTACTTTGACATCGTGCTGGATAATGAGTTAGAACAGAGGGAATGGCATCCGTGCCATGCTGCAAATATTTTCCTTTTTATTCTACGGGCTGTCATTCTTTACTACAGAGGCCGGAGTTAAAGTTTGACAATACAGTAGCAGAATATGAATCACAGGCGGTTTCTCCGTGGCGGCTTACCCCGATAGTATAACATTTTAATATGTTGCGTACACCAACCCCACCAGCTTGTTTTTATAGTCATATATCAACCGAGGCATTGTTAGGGAACTGTGCAGTCTAGTTCCGTGTCATGGGGAATGCTCGGTCTGTTACTAGTCTGTTAAAGGTGGAGCAGGAATGTGTTTAGATGATTATGACTTTCCATTGCCTGCTGTGGGGAGAGACGCAGTGGAGGACACGAAGAAGAAGTGGAGGCGCATGACGTTGACGGGAAGAGAGAAAAAGGTGAGCAGCGAAAGAGCCCTCACGGCTTGATCTATTGTTTGAGCCACGGTCAATATTGGCTGACCGTCTTTTTTTTTTAAGGCTTTCCTTTCTACTTGATAGATGGTTCGGTCACGCAACGTATTCACCATCGTCCTGAATTTCCCATGTGGACTGTGGGTGGAGGATGTCACTTTGTGACACTGATGTAGACAGTGAAGATGGGAATGTCGCCGCTTTTACCCTCTGCTGTACGTTGGGATTTGCGTGGGTGCTTCAAACTGTGGCCTTTTGGCAAAGAAGCTCTTGGTTTATTAGTTTCCGAGCTTGTCGATTTGTACCGATGATGCTGAAAAAATATTCTACTGTGGAGAAGAGCGAGGTTGACCTGCGTTGGTAAGTCAATGTGCAGCATTATTTCTTTACAGTTCATCTTCTCTCCTCTCGTCATTAAAAGAATAGTTTGGGGAAATAGCTTGGCTCCGTATTTGTTTGTTCCTTTCGAAAAAACAGATTTCTCCACCTCTGGCATTAGCCAGGATAGCTGTGTCCTTAGTTACTGTCTTTGTGGATAAACCAAGCTAATTTGGCTTCTTATATCCAGTGCAGACGTCTTACTTTTGGCCATGAAGCAAATAAGCTTATTTCCCAAAATGTTAAGTTGTCATTGAAAGCAACATTCAACTCATTTTCGTTTTAAATGGGAGTGTATCAGATGCAGAAAGCTTGACGCCGTGTTGGGTGTTGTGCTGTGGAAAAATGTCCGATTGAAGAGAGAGATACCAAGAAGACAAGAATTTGCCATGATCATGTATTATTAAGTGGAATAGAGAGTTGAAATAGAGGGCTTCTATAGAATAACCCTCCAGCTGCAGCTTGCTCTGACTGGCACCACAAGGCTACTTTTAGAGCCGGCAACAGGAGACAGTGATGGGGATTTTACAGGAGTCAGCTGGCCTAACAGACAGGCTAACTCCCCCATCGGGTTTCATTAGGGCTCATCTTGATGTTAAAGCCTTTTTTAATCTACTTTCACAGCCACACAGGCCACAACAGAGCAAAACGCAGCATCTATCTTTAGACAAAGTGAGGGGAGAAAGTTTTCCATCGCAGTTCATGAAAATAGCAACACAAATCCCACGTAGTTGGCCTAAAAATGGTTGAGTTGAAGCGTTAAATCTGCCCAAAAGTCTTTGCCGGGAGCCTCCGTGGTCAAGATGGTTCATAGTGATGCATTAATTTAAAATGCCAGTATATAATCATATAAACATAGATCTGAGCCACGTTGTTACCGATAACATATCAAGCTGTTTGAGTTACTATCCGCCAAATATCCAAATCCATTATCACAGTCAGAACTCCTTCAATTGATGTTCAGCTCTGCGCTCCTTGTTTCTGTAAAGTAGACTGCTTGAGGGTGTAATTACAGTAAAGCCTTGCAGGGTGACTACTTGGACTGTTTTTTTTTGTCTCCACTCTCTGGGCGGCTACTATTGTTTTCCCATTTTTGTTGCACCTGCTTAGCGTCAGAGACGCAGTGCCGGGAAGACGCCGGCTTCAGATCAGCAGCTGGGAGGTTTTCAACAGAAATATATTTTATATGCTCATTAATGGATACTATACTTGATTTAATTATGACTCTATTGCAGCCTAATGCAAATAACACGTCATTGAATTTAGTGGCGTCTCGTAGGTATGCCAGTGGCAATATAGGCTTCGGGAAAATTTTGGCTTTTATTGCTAAGATAATGCGTGATAAACTCTGTGACCTTTAATAGTTGTCACAAGCTCAGCTAGGGCTGCCCCTTATTGGTGGCAATAAGGTGTTCAGTGCAGGACTGTTAACAACCGCTGCATGTTGATCTTAGGATATTATGTATGTTCAGCACACAGCCAAAGATGATGCAAGTGAGATGTAGTTCAACGGTAAGCTGCTGAGAAGAACAGAATGGGTGATTTATGGTGGAGGTCAGCGCTGTAGGTAGGTCTGTTAGGTATAAAAAAAAACCTGCTGGGTTGCACGTTTGAATCCTGTCAGCTGTACTGGTGCATTGAGCCCGCATGCTGCTTTTCAAACCAGTATTTTAATGCAGTTTGCAAATGTCTCCCCAAGCTGCTACGCTCCACTGCACCAACAATCCTTCGGCTCAGATGTTTTTCTTTTGCTTCTTTTAACGTTTTCGTTCTCATTTCCAAATTGTCTCTCTGTCTCCCCCCCACACACTCTCTCTCTCTCCCTGTCTCTCTCCCTAGAACTGTCTCACTCGAAATTTAAACCTCACTTGAGTGACTTCATAAGACCTATCTCATATATAACTGGTTTCGCATGCTCTTATGTCCGTGCTTGCTGTGCCGTCATTTCCAGTGCAGGTGCACAGGCTTGGATTTCAGGTAAAAATATATTTGTGCTAACAAGAGACAGGGACAAGGGAGAAAAGTAGCGCAGCTGCAGCAGCTCTATTAATGGCCGATGTAACACACAGGGAGAGATCACGCCGATGATGGATGTTTGACTCGGCCTGGACGAACCTCCAGCTCTCAATATTCAGCCGTATATATTTCTTTGTTTTCCGATTGATGCCGCCATCGTGAACGGCTGGTTTATTATTCTGAGTTAATATAGTTTCACGTTGTATTGATCACATTAAAGATCTCGCTGTAAATTAAACTCAAACACACGGTTCGTTCTTTTCTGCATTCATGTGTTAAAAAAAGCCCGTTCAGGTAAAACACATCCCTCTACAATGTGAAGTAATGTGAGCTGAATGTTTAGTCCTCTTAACAATCGTACAAGGTCATCTTTAGAGAGCAGTGACTAGACAATTGTAAATATGAGTTCTGTGGATGAAGGGAAACAGAAAGAAAGAAGCAAATGTTCCCTCTCACACCAGGGGACAAATACCCTTTTTAAAATACTGAGAGAAAAAAAATCATTGTTGAATACATTTCCTTCTAAAATACACCCTGCTTTGACATTTTAATAGTGGGAAAGTGTTCTTTGAATTTCATTGATTCTTGTTTTCCACATTGCTGAAGTATCATGTCAGCCTTCTACAGCCTCCTTTCAATGCAGCAATCCAAATACTCATTTTGTAGACGACGCAGTTTGCAGTTGCAGGCTGTGATTGCGACGGAGTTGTCTGCCTGCGGGAGGTTTCGTTGTATTTTTTAAGCTGAAGCAATCCGAAGAACAACACATACTGTGACACATGAATTAAATGATGGCATCACAGGGTTAAAAGCTATGTTTTTATAAGATGAATGGATAGAACACTGTTACACCTGCTGAATGTTAAGACAATTCATAATTCATTGTGAGAAGGTTTTGTGACAGATGTTGGTTTAGAAAAACCAACATCTGTTGTTTATTCAATATAACCACAAATATTTAACCGTTTGATGCTAGTTTTAAGGAAACCTCGGGAAGATTAACAGAGCAGGGTCTCTTTCCATTATATATATTACATATCACTTAATATGATAAACGGCAATAATCAGGGACAAAACCGGGTGATAATGTAATATTATTGTCTTTCAATTAAATCCTATCTTGTATCATGATGCACAATTAACTTCTGAATTGTTGATAACAAGCACATGCTCACTCAAATTTTGCAGAATATCTGAATTGATAGGAAATACGCTTATGGGAATATGACAGTGGAGTTAAATCAAACTTCTTTCTTGGCCACAATCACTTGTACATTTAAACATTTTAATTCAATTCAGATTTTTGCAGGCTTCAGTATGTATGTATATAAAAATATATTTATAACCTTTGACCGGTTTTGTTCATCTCTGTCATAGGTATCCTCTAATGTTAAATGGATGATGTTAGTTGCAGAAGAGAGCTGTGGTCAGAGGAAGCATTGCAATAGTTTGAAGATCTTTTGTTACACCCCTCATGCTCAGGCTCATATTTGTGGTATACAAATACTGATACTTTTTCATTATGCGTGTGAGATGATTGCTGATGAATCGTAGCTTACTGATCTCACAACAAGCACCTCCTAATTAAAAACTAAATTGAATGTGTTTGAAGTGTAATCACGTAAAGATTAGATGCTGACGTGTCATTAGGTTCCCTGTCAAAATGAATTTGCCAGAATTTATCAGGAAGTATTTTTCTTGGTTGAACATATTTATCAAATATTTTTGTTTTCTCTAGCCTGTTTCTGTTTCACCCGCTCGCATCAAGCACATATTAGGTGACTGCGGGTCAAGCTCTCATCTTCAACACGCACCCCGACTACATCGCATTATTTTTTACTTTTGTGATCTGGACTCCTTCTCCCCTCCTTCATTTGACACAGTTTTTGTATTTCAGTTTCACCATATTGTGGGATTCTTTTTCAATCCAGGGTGGGGACAAAATCCATCAATGTCGATTGTACAGCCTCTGTAGTTATGGCCTCCACTGATGGTATTTTGACATCATCTTACATAGGAATATATCCATCCTTCTATCTCGATCTCCTACGGGTGAAACTTGAGTATCGCATGAGCTCAAGCGCACGGCAAGATTGAGCTAATAAATAAAACACGTCGTGCATTACATAAGAACACGAAGAAAAAGAAGAAGAAGAAAATGCACAGTATGTGTGCGATGTGCAATGGTCCACATGAGTGCAGTGCAGGTAAAAGTGGCGAGAATACACAGTTACAGCTTGGGAATGGGGTGGGAGGGGGGGGGGGGGGGGTCCGCATGATGACTGAGGTCTCCACTGTGCACAGTGGGCACAAATCGTCCTGCTCCGTGGCACAGTGAGCCGATGCCTGGATGAGGTGCCCAGCTGCCACTCTGGAAGACAAGAATAGGCCGATTCTTTCATGCAACACCTGTCACACAATTAAAACAGTGTGAGGGATTTTTTTTTTTCCTGAATCAGAACTTATTTTAAACTGCTTGTGGAGCGGCATTTGGTGCAGAATAGACCGAACGGGTCGGCGTTCATGTCTGAGAGGATCACAGCTGTGGGGTTGTCGATAAAGGTCATTATTTTAAACAATGCAAGCTCATTGCATGCTTTCTTTTAGTTTTTTTTGGAAGTGAGCTGGGATTTGGAGTTGCCGATTGCCCGCCCTGCCAACACGTTGGAGGTAATTTCGCTGCTGAGTCGCTGCCAGCTGTGGTTTTGATAAGAAATGGGCTGAGCTGCTGTGCAAAACAACAGCCTCTCTTTATGCTTTCTATGAAGTGTGTGCTGCTGCTGGAACTCCTTCACCTGAGTTAATTTTGAGTGTGTGTCCAGCATTTTCTATGCTACTGAGTTATGCCAATTCAGACATCCCAACAGTAGTTTTTCGTTTGTGGCTTTGATTTTAAAGTAGAGTGTTCTAGCTTATTCAATTTAAAATATATATATATATATTTGCAACCAGAAGTACCTTGAGAAGATGGAAGTAAAACCAAAAGCTTTAGAAGACAAATGTAGGCGGCCAAACGTTACATTTAACATTTTTTTATCAGGAAACAAACTTTTCTATTTAATAAGACTACCGACAGACATGACATCACCGTAGTAGCAACTTAAAAGCACAAAGCAAAACCTTGATTCTCGATTCACTCTAAATCGGACCATCATTTACTAAAAGCACATCATGCTGTATTGAAGAAGACTTGACGCTATTGATTGGGACTTTTTAAATTACTGAGGTTACAAATCAAGTGAGAACTATTCCTACTTTTCCTATTTTTCTATTTTATATAGTTTTCTTTTGCAACCAGAGGAGGCGGTCGCTGATTATATAAAGAACGCACGTTTACAATTGGTTCCACTTTAAGATGGATTGCCACCTGTGAAGCCCTTAAGAAAACTCTGTGTCCCTTTCTCCCTGAAAAGGGCTATTGAGAATTTGAGCAGATGCTGCAGGCATCAAATATTGACCTTTACTTTAATGATACAATCATGGAACCAGGTTATCGTTAACACAGCTGGTTTTCATGGTACAAATTCACCCGAGTCATAGGTATGACACATATTTAACTTATCTCTGGATTCTAAATGTTGCTTGAAAGTTACCCTCTTGCAGCTCGGATCAGTTTTTATTCAAGTTCCCACCAAACGTCATGGTCGGATTGACTTGTTCAAAGCCGAGGCAAATGAACAGCTCCACGTGAAACGTCGGTTTGATAGTTTTTGCCCTGAAGGAAATGTAAAAGTGACAATTTGCCCGTTCTTTTAAGGGGAGTTCAAACAGCACCTGTCTTTGAGTCTTCGTCCTTCCTTCAGCTTGATTGACATTGCAGAATGAGGACGGGGAGTTTAAAAACTCGTACCAGGCCTGCCGTTGGAGAACGAGCCCTCTGGCTAAACTCTGTAGAGGAAAATGAATCCCAGCCAACAAGTTTCACATCCTCCAGGCCAGCAAACCAAATCCTCAGCTGACATTTACATGAGTCTCAAGCAACAAAGGCGATGAAAATAATTTGACTCCAATTTGCTCTTTTGTCAGTGTGCGTCTGAAGGAGTGTGTGGTTCAATACTTCATTGTCAGGTTGAAGGCAGAGACTGAATTACACAAGAGGGGTGCAGGTGCACAGTGTTACTTTGAGGATTTGATGTGTTTCACGGTGACAACAGCCTGATTAAAAAGCAGAGTAAGTGAAACCCTCGCAGTTGATAAAGCAAATAGAAAATGTTGCCTTAAGGCTGTAAAATGAGATCTCCAAACGTTGCATTTGCAGGCCTGCATGTTATTTAAAGTTAATTTCCAATCCTTTAAGTATCACCACAATGTAAAGTTAAAAAAGAACGTGAGGCAGCAGTAAAATCTTTCTCAGGAATGACACTTTGATTCAAGGTAGAACTGATTAAAACTTGCTGGTCAAAGGTCACTCTGACCTCTCAGAACACATTTTGGGCCGTAGCTCAGGCATTGATATCCTAATTATGACAATTTAACACAAATGTTTTTTACTGAAATGGACGTAGACTGCAAGTCAATTCCGTGCTTGTTTTAACCCCCCCCCCCCTTAATATTTCGTGGACGGACCAATGTTAACACTTAACATCTCCCCAGGAATTACTTCCACTTAGCGGAGTGATAATAAACTCCAGCTTTTCACAGGAATGTGTTTTACTTGGCAGGGCATTAAAGCTTTGGGGGAGAAGGGCAATGACATGAATCACTGGAGTCGATTTTAGAATCGGTCATCTGTATTGTGTTCATCCGTATCAGCTGTCTGCGAAACCCGCCGGCAATAACAGGCTCAAGCCATATTGAAGGGCTTTGTAAAAAGCATTTATGTAGCATACAATCCAATTTGAAATCGGTGTAGAACAACAACAGAATTGTAAAGTATTTCAGGAATGGGGGCGATTTGGTGGGGTACTAGACGACCAGAGTACATTAACTCTGGTGGTGTCTTTGGGATGAAAAGCAGGCCAGAAGCGGGAGAGGATGGATGGATGGAATTGCCTGGCACGTCTCCATAGAAAAGTTTCTGGCAGGGTACCTGGTAGAAAAAAAGTTAACTGTTTATTGGCTTCATGCCCTCTGTGTTTCTTTGAAATGTAATCACAACCGAGACTGGGCATATTTATTGCATATACAGGCAACACACTGGAGTTACAGGAGCTTATTATTTCTCAATATTTACTCTGCCTAATACATGGTGTCAACATGAAAATACAATGGTTGAATCAGCTTGATTTAGAAAGTCTGGATTCCTGGCAAAGAGCTAAGTTTAAATCTCTTCAAATCAAAGTGGCAAACAGGAACTTATTCTGCAGACAATCTGGTTTCAGTTTTTCGATTTTTGCTGCTTCAAACTAACTTGCCCATACAGAGGCGGATAAAGTAGATCACCTATTTGTCACAAAACACAGTATATAGCTGTGGCTAATGCAAAATTTCATTTTTAATGGTATTTGGTCATGAACTGACAATGTGACATTTTGACCTTATTAAATCAGCCAATCACCAAAGTGATAACAAATCATACCTGATGCCTGACCAAACTGCAAACTCAAAACCTTCACTCAAAACCTCATGGTGGCGCATAAATTTGCCTCCAGGGACCATTAGCCAGCAGTTTGTGAGATGTTTTGTAGAGCAGCTGCCGCAAGCTTGAAAAAGTTGAAAAGTTGCCCAGTGGTATTTTGGCAGACTGCCCTGCACACTTCCACAATTTCTTTTTATCACATTTTGTGTGCACGGACCATGTACGAAAACCATTAATCTTGCAGGAGAAGAAGAAATGCATTGTAACAACTTAAGCAGATTATTCCCTTCTGCACTGCCTGGGAAAACTCTCATCTGATCCACTGAGAGGAACCGGCCGGAGCCAACGAGCGAGTTGTCATCAGGATTGTTTCTGACTTAAATACACACAAAAACGTACGCTATCATAGCAGTTTAACAGATGCTATAATTACATAAAAGGTTAGCTTTAAATACTTCAAACTTTCAGGTATGATAGCGGCGGGCTTCGAGCTGGTCGGCTTTTCTACGCTGAAATGCTCTCGTTCGCTTTGATATTTCGTGAAAAAGGCACGTGGTCGATGACCTTCAGTAAACTCCTTCAGCTCGCTCTCAGGATGTGCCGCCGCTTTGTTCCTCTCTCTTACTGCTCATGTTTATTTAACCAGCCTTTTTTTAATCCAGATTAGTCTCAATAAAGCTCTTTGAATGAATCGTATGTGTCTTTTTCCTCTGGACAAGGAGGGGCAGCTGCAGTTTGCAGTTATCTGTCTGCGTTTCCTTAAGCTCTCATCATTACATCAGTCACATCCTGCTTAATCCTGAACTGTTGAGAACCTCCAGGGGAGCGGAATAACCCTTTTGACCCCTTTGCCACCTCACTGTTTATTATTTTTCACCACAGATATCAGTATCTGATGCAAAGTAATGAATTAACAATGATCGACGGTTCTTTTGAGATGAAGTGAAACACTCTGAGTCATTTTCCTGTTCTGCTTATGACCCCTTTTATTGTATCTCAGCTTTGGCAGTAAGGTCGAGTGCAGCTCTTTGCTCTCCATTTATCATAATCAGGATGTGGCAGTAGTTATTTACATTGTTAACAATCCGGTGTTTGGATTCGGTCTTAATTCGACGGTTAGTTTCCAAACACTATCTTTCACTAATGTGAAAGAAAGTTAATAACGTTAGTGCCAAATCCTTGTGTTTGATGACTTCTGACTTGGTGGAGTTGGCCCTGAAACCTCTTGGCTGTTGTAATAAATGCTTTGTCACTGAACAGCAACATTACCAAGGCGAGATTATTGACCCGGGCTGGAGTCCAGCAAAGTCCAAATGCCGAAACCTTCCGGGCTTTGAAGCGCCAGGTGTCCTTGCTGAATTAACGGGGAGCTGCCAGAGGGTGAAATGAGAAATCCGTCAAAACGCTTAAAACCCGAGTTGATCGGTTGTTCGCAGTTTTACGATCTGGTTGTTAAATCAACCGGAACAAATTGTCTTGGCTGATGTTTCAAAATTCAGCTGTTTACTGGACAGTTATTTAAGTGGGCGGTGCATCCGTGCAGCTTCGACAGGAAATGCTGAATTAAGCAGTTTTACACTTAAACGCTTCCTGAAAGAACCCGTCAAACAGGCTCTGAAGGGTTCTTGTGTGTCAGGCCCTCTCCTCACGAGGCAGGAGATAATACAGGTACTGTAGCTCCCTAATTCACTGACTCATCATGTCTGGCTGTGCTAGACACTGGAAGCTTATATAATTTATCTCTTTCAGAGAAGAATCGCATTGCAGATGGATGAGATGAAGGCAGAAGTTTTTCCCTTGAAGCTGCTGATGCCTTTCTTTCTTTTCGATATTTTCAGCTTAGTTATGTAATGTTGTCATCATTACTTAAACAGGAACAATGATGCCGGTTGTATTATTCATAATATGTTGTACTGTTCCAAAATCGGTTTTGAAGTTTATCCTTGGATCGATTTTGCCGCTGGGTTAATAAATCTCCCACTGCAGGGAAATGAAACAAGAAATCCCTGAAATTTTTAATATGTGCAGACTTTATTTTCCCGCAGAGTCTTGCTGAGGCATTGTTATTCCAGAGTATTTATCGCCAGCCCCTTTCAGCACAGCACCTTCTCTTCGGTAGATATATTATAATAAATGCATTCACATTGATTGGCTCTCAGCCCGTATCTCAGGAGCCCACGTCCCTCTCTGCCCGCCACCGGAGCCCTTCTCCCTCTGGGATCGCACGGCGTTCGCGTTCAATGCAATCGTTAGTCAGTGGAAGTGACGGGACGCAGGCCGGGTGTCACGCGGCAACTTGCCTGAAACCACGAGGTCACTCGCTCTCAGCTCCCGCCTCGTTCATCAGGGCGACATATGCAGATGGTGGGACCTCTAGAAACCGCCGTCTCTCTCCGGGTTTCACCCGCTCATGAGTCCTGTCTGATTGAGACCGTTTAGAATCATTTTTCAAATTCCAGAGACAGGTTGAGATATTGTTAGAATGTGTGATGGTATTCTTTACTGATGTAAAGCATTAAGCTCAAAAAGTGTTGACCATGTTTTACATGCTCGTATTGCTAAGTCGAAACGGGAATTAAGTAATTAATTATCGCGTGCTATTCCTTTCCGTTGTGAAAATGATAGAGAGGAAAAGCCAAGAATGGGAAAAGATGGGAGGAATGGATGATATAACATCTGTGAACTTCAACAGCACTCCCTAAAATAGAAACTAGGGAAGCGAGACTCTAATCTGTGACGCTCTGCTGAATTTACAGCCTCGACACACGGAGATTAAGGGGTTTGTAGATTCGCATGTGCAAACCTGAAAAGAGCTTTTGTGTTATAGTTATGCTGCAAGTTCTGAACCAGAAGAAATATTCCTTTATAAATAGTTCGACGCAAACTTTTCCCGAAGCACATCATCAGTGTCTTTTAATGGAATATGCATGTACTACGCACGGTGCAAATGTACAGTTCTCTGCATTAATAATCCCAAACATGCACCATCCCATTTGTACAATGTCCTCGACATCATCAAGTGCCCTGCAGACTCAACAGACACGCACTCCTCTTTTATTTATTTTCCTTACAGTTATACACATAGTGAGGACCCGACTGACTGGCATGTATGAAAAGAAAATGGAAAATTCATTTACATGAAAGCCCTGGGCTGAGCGAGCGATATATCACATTTATAATGAATGATTACGGAGGCGAAGTTTAGGGGTTTCACATTTCTTCAGTATCCAGAATCGCGGATGTGGCGTGGTCGCTTTTTCTTTTTTGTCATCGTGTCATTTTTAAGAACCGGTGCTGCTTTAAACTTCTCCTATGTGCACGAGGGGATATTCAAGCGATGTCATGGTTGGCGTTGGATGTGTGTAAATCCATTTTCCTCCTTCACAGGCTCACTGTTTGCTTACACTGGGCGTAATGAATCATTAATTCACTGCTGTCACTTGCGCCCCAGCAGAATTAACTCTTGATCCAGCAGGCAGAGAAAGAACAAAGAAGTGCAGAAGCATGAGCCTCGCTATGTTTGTTTCACTCCGAATAGCAGACTATGGATCCGTTAACGTGTTTACCGGGCGCCGGTTTTCTATTAGACTGTGACGCTGCACTCTGATGCTTGTTGTTTTGCATTTTTACAATTATTCCTAAGATTATTGTTCCCTGACCTCCGATTGGAGTATTTTCAGACTTTGAAAAAGAGAGAATTTTTTCTTCAACCTCGGATGATTATCTTTCACTTTTAACACCACTTTAAACCAGAAAAAAAAAAAAAAAAACGTGTGGCCCAACGGGTACCTTTGCAGCTGCCGAGGATTATGATAAAAAATGTTAAGTACTTTAATTACAGTTATGCACACACAGACTTGAAAAATGTGTAGTTGCTAAATGTTTTTGGGGCTATTTGCTGTTCGACTCAGACTACAATATCTAGCAAACGCAGCCTTTCAAGGAAAAAGCCAGTGGGTCGACGTGACGAAGAACGTAGAACGCTTAATGTCTGTGGAGCACTTAATGTTGGACGGTTGTGTCTAACATTTCCACCTGGCATTGGGAATCACTATTACAGAAGCATGTTAGTCCAACAGACACCACGAGGCCTCACTGAGTGTCCTTTTAATTAGTGTGGATTGCTGTTCACAAAATCTCTCATTAATACCCAGTTGAAGTTATTAACGAGACATTAGCATCATTCAACTCTTCACTGGATGATAAATTGACAAAATGAGGTCGTTGGGAAACAGGACAACGGCACAGCTGCCAATTAAGATAAATCCCAGAGTGAAAGGTAGACCTTGTTGCTTATGTTGTGGCGAGACGAGTGTTCGAGACCCTGCACGATGTCTGCAGGGAGCCTGGAACGCCAAAGGACGAGTCCCCCGGTTTTGATTTCCATCAGCTGCAGGGCTGCACTTTCTAAACCTCTTCTCTTTTCCTCCCCTGCTGTCTTGAGGAGACTCCCCCCCCCCCCCCCCCCCCAATAAGGCTGGCTGACTGCTGCTGCTCGTCTCTCTCTTTGTCACCTCCAGAGGCAGAGGCTCAGCTGTTCTGCCCCCCCCCCATATAGTCACACAGGCAAAGAGACACAGCCGGTCTAATTGGTAATAACCCTTCAGCTGTCATAACTGTGGTTCACCGCAGCCTTTCAGCGAACTATAAAGAAGAAGAAACATACATGCTGGAGTTATATAGTTCTCAGCATTACAGTGAAATTGTGTGTCTAACACAAACAAATGTTTTCTTTGTGGTTTTTTATTGTACACGCAAATGCTGTCCCTGCACAAATCTAAGCTTAAATATGTCACTTTCTCAGATCTCTTCTTTCATTTCTCACAATCTCTCAGCGGAGTCCTCACTGTTTACCGCACAGTGTTTGTGCAGCATTAAACGGTCAAACTGGACAAATAAATAGGAAGGAATAAAAAGGAAAAACAAAGGGCTCAAAGATGTTGTTCCCATGATTTCTGAAGACAAGTTTTCAGAATACTGTTTAAGCTATTAATCCCTCTGAAGCAATTCTTAGAACACACAAACATTTTTTTTACATTATGCAAGTCAAATAATGGCCACAACGTATTAAAAATCCCCCGGTGAGCCTCACCAATGTGTGAGAAAAGACTCTGCATCAGTATGTTTGTTTGTGTGAGACAGTGTTCTCTGATTTGAGAACCCGACTAAGTCTGTTCCCCTGATGCTGTTAGCCTTGACCTTTTGCCTGCATTTTTCGGGACCTCGTTTGGAATCCACAGTGTTTCATGACTGTCAGTGAATGGTCCTGCAAGATGGAGGTTTGAAATTGCTTTCGTCTGATGGTAGGAAATTTTTTTATTTTTGAACCGAGATTATTTTTTTGTTGGTGCTGGCACACAGACAATGCAGTTCAACTCCTTTTGGATGTGAAAAGTTGTTTTTCCTCTTTTGGGACATTGCATTATATAGCCTTCGTTTTTCTTTGTGTCTCAAATTGATCCTTTGCTGAACGATATTGGAATGTAGTGCAGTAGTCTCCCATTTCCCAATGTGAAAAGCCATGTTTCAACCTCTTGTGATGCTCTTTCCTGCCTTCCCTCATGAAAGAATGCAGGGGTCGCTCTCCCAGTCCTGTCCATGGACACATGCACACACATTCCACCTCCTCACTTCATCCCACTTGTTTCTGAGGTGCAGCCCGGCACACACGGGGAACACCGCACCTAACAGCGTGAACACAGCGAGAGCTTTGAGCGGGGATTGTTTTCATGCTACTTTGCGGTACGTGTGGTGACGCGCAGCCCCCCCTCAATTTCCCTCTTTGCAGGAAGAAAGCTGACTTCAATGAATGATTGAACACAATGCCAACATGCAATAACATAAAGTTGCATGAAAGCTTACTTGTGCGCCGGCTGGTTATCAAACATTTAGAGCAGCTCATATAACTAGGTCGTGCTTTGGTCATCTTCCTGACGCAGAGATGGTGCTGTTCTTTTCTGTAGCTTTCCCCATGAATACTCTTGCAGTTAGCGTGTAGATTTCATTTGCTCTTTTTGATTGTGTTGCTCAGTTTGAGGTCCCTTTTGTTTCAAAAGTTGCAATCCCCCCCCCCCCCCGTGTCGTTCGCACCTTCCCGCCTCACGCCTCCTCTTATGCTGTCGACTTGCGTTACAGAATAACTCTTTGAGTTAATTGAGTTGTCTCCAACGCTTGAGAGATAAAAGACCTTTTGCATTGCAGCATCAAAGGGGGCGGCTTCCACTTCCACACTCGCCAAAACGCGGTGAGATCAAATGCACATCTAAGGTCGCTGTCGCTCCGAAGGGTTAATCATGTAGAGGCCACGCTCGGATTCTTGATTCACACTCTGGGGAGATAACAGCCCTAAACCCATCCGAGTCTCATCCTCCACACTTTATGATGACTCGTGCACCTTGCACTTTACCATCAACCTGTCCATTTAAAGCTCTTTATGTCAATTCATTTGACAGTAATTTGATGAGTCTGCTCCGATCTGTCATTATCTGACACTGTCTACTTTCAGCGGGATCAATAGGCTGTCAATGGCGGCAGACATGAGGCAGATGTCAAATTTGGCAGTGGTGTGAAGTATCCTGGGGTATGAACACTTATTTGGTTGGTAATTTACAGTGAAGTGGCCAAATCCTGAGATATATTCTGCAAGGTTTGACTTCTGTTTGCTATTTTGGTCATCATACATCTCTCTTAATCTCCATTATCTCTTAAGAGCACAACAGCTGTGCCTCTTACCTGGACCGAGGAAATGAAGCAACTACATTATACCCTGACATCCAGTTTCTCTTCAAGCGGAGTGTGGCTGTTTTAAGTAAACTGCCGAACCCTCGTGCAGCATTCAGAGATTTATACAAAGCTTTCATATCCGCTTCAGATACACACATCTCTGTGTGTTTTTGCATGCTCCAATTCAATACAGGAGATTCATTATTATGGCAATGTGTCACTCGCCCAGATGACAAAAAGGTTTTATTTGCGTGGCCTTGACGCTGTCTCCACCCAGCAGGTATTACCGGGTGCCGGTTATTGGGCACGCAATCGGCTCTCGTTTCAACGTCGGTATCATGTACAGCCAAATCTTTCCTTTTTGACCGTATCAATTGAATCTGGATTCCCATATAGAACTGAAGAAAAGGACGAAGTCACGTTGTCAATTACTAAACACAGCATAAAGGAAACCGCCTCCTCTTTCTCGCCAGCGACAGAGCGGCCGCGTTGGCTGAGTGTGAATGAAGAGAGGCAGCGACCGTCAATAGAAATATAAAAAAAACGCTATTCTCTCGTTTCCCTTGTTTGAGCCTTCTATTTTTATTCCGATCAAGGATTTTGCCTCTGAAGGGCCCCACGACTGTCTCAGACTGGAGGAGTTTGTCGTAATGTCAGAAAAGACCCGCTCCACCGTAAGAGTTAATGTCTGAAACGTCTGATTGAATGAATCTTGAATCCGTCTTGTAAATTGACTGTGATGGCGGAAATGTGTTCCCTCGGCGAAGCGCTTTAGAAAGATGCCTTTTCACAAACGAGCGCGGGAATGTTTCGCTTCTGGCACGTTTTCAAGGCCTCGCGTTAGTTCTCTCGTGTCCTGTCAGAGAGAAAGATGACTTAATGAAACATTAGATAAAAATGTTACAGATGGCTTTTAATGTTTTTACGTCCTGGAGGGGAGACGTTCTGTACTGACAGTTCTGCATGTCATGGTTCAAAGTTGTACTTTTTGCTCGTATACCTCGACAAATGTGGACCACAGTTTACTCACTTTAACTAGAACATTTCTCTATTGTATCCTAAGCTTTTAAAACTCCTGTTCCATAGTTCTTTTTACCGTCCTTTCAACCCCCACCTCACCCACTGCGTCTCCTTTTTGCCCCCCCGTCATCTCTTTCTTTCCTTAGCGGCCTCATGGGCTTCATGGTGGCTGCCTCTCTTCTATCTGTTTCCCAATCGCTTGGGTCTCATTTCCTGCCAATGGGTCCTCCTGCGTGGGCTCAGGCTCATTTAACAGGGAGCATCGCGGTACTGATCCTCTCCGCGTCACTGAAGCTCGCCGACAGTTTGGCCATGTGGTTGAAGTTTTTCGATTCAGCCCTTTTGGGGGACCACTGGGGCAATGTGTGTGTGTGTGTGTGTGTGTG
The DNA here is from genome assembly GCF_964276395.1 of Gasterosteus aculeatus. Lineage (NCBI taxonomy): Eukaryota > Metazoa > Chordata > Actinopteri > Perciformes > Gasterosteidae > Gasterosteus > Gasterosteus aculeatus. The sequence goes on along the minus strand of NC_135693.1, from coordinate 15,136,295 downwards.
TGTGTCTATGTTCTAGCAGATGGCTCACAAACACATTTAAGAATATTTGAAAGCGGGAACGTTTAATGAGGAAAACTAAGTTTGTGGTTTATTTACATAGTTCTGTTCTGTGTGTATCATATGAGAGTCATGTGCGGTCAGCTAAGTGCAATCTGGATTCAGAACCCCGTCAGTTTATTCTAATTGCAGAATGGCGTGTCACTGTTTGCAAACAACAATCCATCCTCCCAGTACAGCAAATATAGCTGTTAATTATTGCTGCTTCCTCAAACGCCGTATATTCCGTTGCCGTCATCATGTATTTGCTTTAAAATGGCGCCTCTCTGATCCTTAATAAACGGCACATACACCTCACCTATTCAGTTTTCATCCTGACCCATGTGTATTCTTCGGTTAGAGCTGCCGTCCTCAACCGAGGCCTGTCGCATTCGTCCTCACTGTTGTGCCAGAGGGATTTCTTTGTCTGCAAAGCTGCAGCTCTCAGGGTGGCGACTGAGTCCTTTCGTGGACATTTCTGGTTACAGTTTTATTTGGGTTAAGCCGCTTCAGGCCTCTTTGACAGTACGCAATGAATATGCATGAAGCGATTAACAATAGCCGTGTCCACCGTTTAAGCGGGAAAGGTCCTTTCAGCGGAACAATTAGTCGCCACTGTGTTTCCTCTACTTTACAGTAGCTCATACATTTACTTTTTTTTGTACCCTAGTTAATCATTCTACAGTACACCAGTGACGTCTTTCTTTTAGTCGTGTCCCCAGATGTAGTGACACATGGCATCCAACTATATGCTGAAGCCCCTTTTTACATTTAAAGACATATAAAAGGCCTGTTTGTGAGATTTGTCTTCTTCGCTGCGATTCAAGAAAAGAAATAAAAAGACACAAGATCCCCACAATACGGAGCCTCAGCGTCTGTCAGCTGCACATGAAGTAGCTGGTCTTATCGGAGCGGATGGAGAGCATCCAAGTGAGAGGCTCAGACTGGCTCCATGTATGTCATAAGGAAGAGGATGACCTTGGCTCAATCTGAACTGCAGTTCATCCATGAGAAACATACACACACACACACACACCTCTCTCTTCTCACACACGCGCTGCTCCTACACATTCCTGTATGCAGCGTTACAGCTGGAGACAATACATCCTCCTCTGCACGAACACTTCATGAGGAAAAGCCATTCTTTAGGAGGCTCTTGCGGAGCCCTCACACGCAGGTGGCTGGATACTGATTTGTTTGTTGCAGTTACCACGATGGGATGAGGTATTTGACTCATGGTTAAGATGTTGCCTGAAAGTTGATACCAGGGGCAGATTGGCTGAACATTCTTCCTCCTTTTTCCTAAGCGTTTAATGGCGTTTTGAGCCCCAGTCTTATCACGGCCAGAACAGAGCTTTGAAATCAAGCCCACACCGGGTGTTTGAGTCATATAACACGAAACGCCATAGACATTAATCAAGTGCAGTTTCTCTCTGCAGTCATTCCTGCGTTGCTGCTTTCACAGCGAAGGATAAACACTCAGTGGAAGCCGATATTGATGTACTTACGGCCAATACATTTGACGGCCTTTCCTTGTAGATTTATATTGGACCGAAACTTGGTGAGATAAGGGGCTCGATTTAGGATGAAGAGAGAAGTGGTGCTCTGTGTGAAAGTGCCACGAGGTTTCTTCAAATCTAACCGATCGTGTTTAAGCCGTCGCCGCTGTGGTTTCCGTCTGTACACCTTGATGCATCGACTGGTTTAACGGAATCCCCCTAAAACTACCGTATTTAAACGTATTCTAAACAAAGCATCAATGCAAGAACATACACACAACTTTAACTCTGCATTACCTCATCATAAGCGTTTAGGAGCCGTCGTCTGCTGAGATTCAACTGCCTCCGAATCCACGAATACAACTTTCCGTCTGTGTGTGTGTGTGTGGAATCTTATATCCACATTAAACATAAGTTGCTTTTCGTAAACAAGCATTTAGAGATTTGTCTCTACAGGCTTAATTAACTATACAAATGAGAGGTAAAGTTTATATAATTCTTGACCTCTTATCTGTTACTTTAAAGGAGTGAGACTTTGACATTGACACTATCTGCATAATTAACATTACAAATTATTGTAGGAAAAAAACCCGCTCATTCATAGGGTACTTAATGCAAATTGAGACTCGGATCAAGTCGAGTTGCAGCTTTACAGCGGAAAACTTTAAAAAAACGGTAATTGTCTCGTTCAGTCCTTTTTATGGCTCACTTGAGAGAGCCCCTGCAGACTCGGCTAAAATGTGGAGCAGATACGGCAATGAGGCCTTCAGAAGTGAGATGAAGTAACCCATCTTATTGAAATTCACGAAACAATTCAAGATTTTAATTTAAAAAGTAGTTTTAGTGTTTCTAAAGAAATGTCACAGAGAAAATCTTCCTCATACCGAGTTTTCATCCAACCCTGATTAAAAGAGAAACGTTTCCTCCATTGACCTTTTGAGGTGCAATGTTAGTGTAACACGAAAAGAGGAGTGTAGCGCGCTCATTTGTCTCACAACACTCAAAGCGTTTGAGAATTATTAGAATATCAGCCTCTGCCTCGCACGTCCTCCACTCTCTCACCCATCAACCATTTATTCAACCATCGAACTATGACTTCCATTCTATATAAATACATTTCCAGTCTGAGAACTGCTCCGTGACTTATGATTATTTTTAATGGCAAGCTCATTTTTTGGTGGTACATTTCATATTTATCTCGCAGGACTTGAAGACTGTTTTAATGAGCTCTCATAAGGTCTGTTTCCTTCGCCCCCGGCGAGATCTAGCTATGTGTAGCAGGCAACTCTACTAGACCAAGACTATATAAGGCATGAACACTTCCCTAGACATGAAGACATGCCATTCTTCCCTTTGACAGATATTATCCAGCGGGGAATGGTAGCTACACGTCTCAAGTAGATCCTTGATTAAAACATATTGCATGATCAAAGATCCTGACACCGCTGCAGATGTAAAAAAGGTAGATTACTCACATGCTATTTGGCACCAATACACTTGAGAAGATGTACAAATTAGTTGACGACTGAAGAATTTTGGCTCTATTTAGAGGAAGAACAGAAGATTGATGCTCTTTCTTACCTGTTTGAATATGACCTCTGTCTCCAATGCTCGAAAAAAAAGAAAAGTGAGCTATAGGTGTTCCACTTCCTAATTAGGACACGTCCTTTTTAACTCATTATTTCCTTCTCTCTCTTCCTCCCCCTGCCCCCTTGATCCCTGTCTGCCTGCCAGACGCCATGATCCGTCCAAAGGAGGATAATCAAGCTCCCCCGGCAGACAGCATGGTAACCAGGAGGCACTCCGCTGAAAGGTGACCTCCAGACGCTTCACCTCCCCGAAACATTTGGTGAGTTAAGACAGAGAATCCATTGTTTTTACAAGTGACACCATGTCTCCCCCCCGTCGTCAACAATTTGTAGCCCCAATTAGGTCCAACTTCAAGCCTTAATGTAATTCAAAAGGCCGAGTAAAAAGAAGATTCCCAAACAGGAAAGTAAGCCAAAGCTATTTTGTTACCAGGCTTTAAACGTCTGTTCTGCTGTAAATTTGAGCATTTTAACATGCAGCTCTGTGGGGATTGTTTTGCTTTTTGGAGCCCGCCATATGGGACTTTTGACTTGAATTTTTTTATTTAATTTCTCAGCACCTGAGGTTGCCGTTTGGTAACAGGCCAACTGGCAGGTCAGGTTACTAAAACCGAGTGCAGTACATCATCTACTTTCTTTTTGTTGGCATTTGTCACTGCTGCCTGACAAAAGTAAAACGTGGAAATGAGACATTTTGTCTTCCCTGAAGCACTGAATTACTGATCCGTAAAGGTCCTTTGTTCAACATTCAGAGCAGTTGCAAAGCTGCAAACATCTATTTGCAGGTGAAATGATGTGGTTGAGTTCTGGATCCCTGAGCAGAGAATAAAGTTGCGGCATCAAGTCCATTTCAGTGCATGCTTGTGCACGTGAACAAGATGATACGGGTGATAAAGTCCCTCCCTCCCTTCCCTGCCCCCCCCCCCTCAGGTAAACACAGTTAGCTCCGTCTGAACTGTCACAGAATTTAGACCCCCTGCAGCCCCACCCAAATTCCTTCCTACTGACTCTACTGATTCTACATTTTGAAAAAGGGTTGATAATCGGCCACATAGCTTATAGTAAACAGCCAAGAGTGAATAGGATTAGTTTTGTGTATTTTATATTAGTATTACTTTGTGCTCTAATGGGGAGTTAGGTGTTATGGGATTATTACTCTAAATAGACTAAAATGCATCCTAAAACTATTTGGGGAAAATGTCAACTAATGCCACATTGTTGTTACTTTTTAGGAAACATAGGAGTCTTTGGCTACACTTGCACTACTTAATCAATTCATTTCATTTATTTCCGTAGGCTTTACATTGAAAATATGAAAAATATAGAATGACACATTTTGAAACCTTATTTTAAGTGAAGAAAAACCTTATTTCTCATCCATGAAGGGCAGATCACTGAAGCTGAACTGCCCATGTGAAAACATTGGTGAATCATGTGTGACCTTAATTTGGATGCCCATTTCTGTCAGTGTGATATTAGCACGGGCAAAGGCACTCACGGAAGCAGTCCTTAGAGACCGGGGCAAACCATCTGTAACTGTTACAAAATGTCTGAAAAAGAATAAACAAACGTAATTATGCCAACAAAAGAAACATTACCCAAAGTTCCCACCAGTACTTTACTGTACTACAGATAATGTTTAATAATATGCAACGTGTGCAGGATTGGGTGAGGCGTGCAGAGAAATACGGACCTCTTGATAACGTTAACTTGGCATACGTGTGGTTTTCATAAGAACCGTTGCCCTGTTGCAGGCAGGCGGGTGGAATAATGGACTTCCTATCGGAGTGGAGAACCTGCGGCTGTAACCAATTCAATTTGTGTGAAACTAAAAGACAAAAAAAAAAAAACATTAACAAAAACAACTCGTACCAAATGGCCGAAGGCGAGGCTCGTTTGTCGGGGGAGAGTAGATGGTGCATATGTACGTTGTAATTGAAGTTGCACTGTACAGAGTTCAGTGGGTTTACACTTTGTCGCCCTGCGCACAGCGTGGCTGGTTAAAAGGCATTCGAGCAATGGATTGAATTCAGTCAGCGTGAATTCTCGGTAACAGGAGGCCGGTCGAGATATGGACGAGCACATAGAGGCACGAGCGCTGAAATGATAAACCATTTCTGTCACATCGTGATTGGGCCGTGATTACCTGTGTTTGTCTCCGACACTTCTTCTAATGTGTTGTTGGTGACACTGTTTTTATTGGACTTTCACGATGGTTGGCGGGAGATTTTTATCATTAATTCAAAGTTTGTTATGCTTTGAGGAATTGTGTTTATCTGAATCCCACAATTGAAGAGGTCCAAGGCGATATCTTTTTCCGTCATCATTTAAAAGCAGTGTTTTTGCAGACGTCACTGTTAAATCACACTATGAATCAATGAACGTATCTCTGAAGCACACATCTCATGCAGAAATTAAGAATAACTTGTAGAGATCTTGGGCTGCATTCCGCAACAGCAGTTTAAAAGTGAGAGTTAATAAGCGCTTTAGTTTGTATTTGTATTTGAGTCTCTAATGTTGAGAAATGATCATAACTACATATTGAATATTTGCATTTGCTCCTCTTTTTATAGAGGTGTTCATCATAATCTAGCGACTGTAACATGCTGCACATCCGGCCCATTTGTGTAAGAATTAAACTGACGGTCAGTTTTTTGAGAGATCAAAAGGTGCGATATAGTTGAGACCAGTCCAGTGGGACTTCATTAGGAAGTCGGCTTCTGCATTATGATACTTCAAACGTTGGTCAAACCTATTAAGTATTCAGCTGCAGCTCTCATGGGCTCATACTTTACAATTACAAAATAATCCTTTACCAAGTTATGAGATATTCCATATCATAAGTCCATTATGTCCACTTTACTCTGCTGAACTGTTTTTATGACGCATAAGAAACTCAGTACTCATGGTACTTTTAGCTTAAAGTTTGTACGCAGTTGGAGATGACGCATCTCTTCAAGGAATGTTCTAACAATGAACCCTGAATCCCCAACAGTCATTACATATGTAGTATAGTTGATTTATTTATAAATGCAACACATCAGCACATTGAATAATAAAATACTCAAACAGGTTATGCTGCACTTCATTTCATCATGCTTCCCCCCACATATTTTTTACTTAATCAACACTTATTGAAACCTCATGTATATTGGAATTGTCCTAAAGATATTTTGTCCACTGTAACTTCCTGTAGTGCTTTGCTCTGTATAGTATTTTTTTTTGTTAAATAGACCGCGGCTCATTTTTGGTTTAACTCTGTTGTTCTCTTGTCCATTAATCAACATGTAGTTTTCCAACAGTAATATTTTGACGGCTGTACAATGTGTTACGATGGTTACAAAGGTTCTGACTGCGGTAACAAGTATTTAACATGAATCAATGTGATTGAGGTCGAGGCTGGTGGAGAATGTTCATTAATTATGCTTGAAGGAGCGGGCTGTCACTCTTGCCAATTTGGCGACTTTCGTGCAGGATTTATAAAACTCCACTTTACATGGAGAAGAGTTTGCAACACTGGGATTCGCCAGTTAGTTAGGTCACTTTTTAGGAATTAAAAGTAGAATTGCCGAAGTTGTTAAGATTAACATCCCCAGCTTGAAACGTCATGTTTATGTTGCATTCATGTTTTAACTCATGCCCTAGTTTTAGGTTGTAAGGATACCTTTTTAAAAAAGGTATTGATATTATATTATGTTCTATTATTTGATTCTTTGATGGAATGATCGGTACCTTTATTCGATCTGGGGTTCTCAACCTTTTAGTCATTCAAGGCCCACTTTTGATCGGTAGACATATCTCTCACATCTAAAAGCATGACTGGTTATGAAAATGAATTGCTACGTTCTTTTTGGTAAGTGTTTTATTGTTCACATTTGTATAAAAAGTGAACAAGGCTGTTGTATATTACAAGTTGGGCATCCAGCATTTGTGAAATTGAACAAATATAAAACATGATTATTGCAACATTCATTATATTTTCGGAGTATAGATGCATACAGCTGTAGTGCTCTGTCCAAACCTCAAGTTTTTATGTAATGTAAAACACTCTGGATAGTGTTATACCTAAAAAAAGAACCCATACATTTATGAGGTGGGCGTTTCCCTGTTGGCCAGGCAGCCTTTCCGCTCCTTAGAGCGTGGAGCCGTGCGCATGTGTCACATGTAATAGTTGCTCGAGGCGACAGTGATGAACTTCACGAACACCGGGGTGCTTGGCTGGAACGTCCCTGTGGGTTCCAGTCAACGCCTCTGGGGACAGATTGAAGAACTCGTGGGTGTTAAGGAAAGTGAATGAACCGCAGATGCAACACTGCAGACACACAGCGGTGAGATTGTTTCTGATGACTTCTTATTCTGGACTCACAGCCTACAGGTGCCCTCGTGTCAAAAACGAATGCAGAATCATTCTTGCTGAAGTATGCTGGAGAAAGTGATACTGTAGATGTCAGCGGCGATTGCACAGGTGCTTTAAATAGTTTGTAGTCTTTTCTATTCCTATTACCTCCAGTGTTATCTGGTGTTTTTGTCACCTTGCCCCACTCACCCGTCCACTGTGGGTTGAGGGAAGGGGCATGTTGGCACATGCATTTGGTTTCTTTCCATGTTGCACCACCTTCAAGCCAAGTCCCTCCACTGGACTCCCCCATGTCTGCTTTTTTCAGGGGTAATTCCAGAAATGAAATGAAATTTCTTTCCTTTCTATCAAAAGGGTTTGTTCCACAGTCTTTCTTACCTGTGATGTTTTCCTCCTACAAAAACCCTGCCCTATGTTCACCACTAATCTCCTTTGCCTTTGGTTTACAGGGTCTTCTTTTAACCTCTCTATCACCTTGTTGATCGCTCTACACCCCTCGCTGCTGTGCACCCTGCAGAACCGTACTACTCATACAAAGAATACAACTTTGATATTTCTAACTCTCATATGATTGCATTAGCCACATGAAACATACCAAATGTATCACCAAACCGTCATGTTTTCCTAAAATCTAGTGAGGTAGGATTTCCTTGTTTTTCTTTTTTTTCATTGCTGCTTGGCAGATCTTAAATGTGAATCTGGTTTCAGCTTTTATTTAGAAATGAGGCTCAGTGTCCTAATACATATTTTTACATACTTTACTTTTATTTCTCCTCCTCCTATTTTTCTCCATTCCTTCCTCCACTGGATATTGTCCTTCCTACTTCAGCTGTCAGAACACAGTACCATGGCTGCTTGAGAGCCTCCGGAATAAATTTCCCAATTTTCCTCCTGTGGAATGATTCGATATTTTATTTGGTGGATTTTCGATTCGTGCAACTCTCATCAAGTCAACCCATAGACATGTTATTCTGCAGCCTTAGAATGTGGTGGTGAGTACGGCACTCTGTCTTAATATGTAATAATTCTATATGCTATCTCCCCCTCACAAGACCCTACAGGAATTTAAATTGTTACACATTGCATTTGGTTGGCTAATATTGATTTAGCAAATTTACAATACTTCTTAACTTGCAACTTCATTTAGAAACAAAACATACCAGAGTTTTTGCATCTCGATAAAAAATGGGAAACTACCCATTTCATTTGCAGAATAGTCCCAATGGATCAAAGTTAAGTACAAGCACAAAACAAATCTGAAAGTTACATCTAGAAAAACATTTTAAAGCCGTCCATTTATTAGAAAGACTGCAGTCGGGCCTGTTAATCAACCTCAGAATGACTACATCCCATTTAAGTGCTGCTGGATTGGAGTGGCGTTGCCTTTAGGGACGCCAGCGCTGGTTGGTCTAAATATCCTAATTAACCCCTTCGACTTTTTGTCCTTGCAGCACCACGATGTTTACAATTTGGATTTTGAGTTAAATGGGTCAACATCTCTAATTTGTTTCACGAATTCATCCTCCCCTTAAGTGCCTCCATCATATCAAAGACCTTTGTACCGTATGTCCACTACTTGTACCTCGTGTGTAGTGCATATCAACACATGGTATCGTGCTAACTAGGATGGTGAGCATGGCAAACATTGATTGCTGAGCAACAGGCACGGTCACGTTTAGGCCTGGACTAAGCATGCCTAAGATACACAAATTAAGAGGACAAGGGCCTGAAACGTATTTTTGATGTATTTGAATTGTTTTTTCCATTGTAGTCATAACATCAATTCTGTGGTGAAGGATCAAATGAGAAAATCGCTTGAATGGAAAATGTTTCAGCCAGGCATGTTTCCCCATCTTTCCATACGTGATTTCTTTTTCCAGCGTCTCTAAAATGAATTAAATGATCCACACATAACTTTGAAAATGAGCATACACACATTCTTCCTTTCTTCTTTTGGCCCTCAGTCATGCTAGTTTGGTTATTTGGTTTACACAACCGTGCAGGAATTTTTTCTTTTCAAAGACAAAGTTAGAAATCACAGCTTTTGTCATAATGGCACAGTGATGAATCGGTAAACTGCATCTGCCGAACGCTGTATCTTAGGTCTGGTTCATTATCATGATGCATTATTACAGCTTTTACATAAGCTGAGCCATAGAAATCCTGTGAAGGATTGAGACCTCTGAGCAGAGCAGATTTTTTGTTGGACTATTCTGACAAACCCTCTTGATGCTTTATTCACAAAGGTTTCAAAGCGCAAACCAAAAATGAGGAACTTCATCGGCTTTGAAAAATAAGTCTGAGAGTCAGAGGCAGTGAAACAACTACTTTGGTGATGCATTTGACTCATCTTTGTATTCCTTTTTGTTGGAAATTCTGCAATATTTTCACTTCACCTGTTTTTTTTCTTAAGATGAAACAGAATGAACGGTATATTTCCTTTATCTCAAAACTGGAAATGGGTTTTCTGTCATTTTGTACCTTCTGAACTCTCCCTGGTTGTTCATCCTTTTCTTTCCTGCGCTGTCTTCATCTCTCTTTCACCAGGCCATCCATTATAGGCAGGCTATTATTCACTAGCTGGTGTGATGCATTGTGAGCGGTGTGTAAAATCCCAGACTCGGCTTGCGTGTGATACAAACTGCTTATAGAACGGGGGGACTGCGGACCCCTCCTCTGCTGCTGTGCTGCTCCGAACTGAAATGCACCATGTGTTCAACACTCAAACTGACGTATCTCCGACAATCAGCTTGATTGAGTGAATCATTTCCTTTTCCCCTTTATAGGACGGAAACAGATTTTTTGTGTAGTATGTAATGAACATACGTTGGTAAGTTTACCTCACAATTAAAAGTGCAATTCTTTACAATTTCATTCAGAAAAATCGTCCAGTTCCTCTTTTCTTTCATCTCCCATTCATCTACTCACTCTCTGATGCTAACGTTTGATTTGTTTCCAACTTTAGCTTTGCTTAGATCAAGTTCAAGGTCTCCGAAGATGTGAATTGATGATTCTGGCTTTAATTAGTATAGCCTGTTTTAGTGATATCAGCAATTCTTTACAGGCTATGCTAATCTGTGCCAGAATCAGCAATGCAATTGGGACGGACACAGTTCTCCATGACGCACATGACGGCCGTTTACTGCCCTCTTGCATTTTCTTGGATTTCTCTTTTTATTTATTGCTTGCCGTGAAATCTAAAATATTTTCTGAAGATGGATTTTCAGAAAAATGAGTGTACAGTAGGTGTACCTGTGTTTGACTAATGTGCTGTAATTAAGTGGCATTCACTTGGCAATCATGGATGTAAAGTCAAAGATGATTCAGTATCCCTCCACTTTGTTTTTCTTCTCTCACCTTTGTTGTTGCACTACGGGGATTATTAGTCAAAAACTACAGAAGACACCGGCCGAGTAGCTGCTGACGTGTTCTGTTGGTGTGATTTCCATTAACCTACGATGTGAGAGGTGCCTTTCCTGCAGACACTTAATTTAATGGCAGTCCTTTTGAAAAAAAACAACTATTATCTCTGCAGAAGCTTGTTTGACCTCTACAATGATACATGTGCAGTGCTGTGTCTTGTTTCAAATGCGCACGTTGTATGGAGAACAAGTTCCCCGGAAAAAGCCTGATAAGATTTGAAACAATTCTCTCGTTTTTATTTGAGTATTTGGAAAAATCTGGCACGTTAGGCTGTAAATCCACAGCCTCGGGAAGCGCCCAAGTCCGGGTGAGGGATGCTGTAAATCTCACTGCCAGACTCTCATGACCTTCCAAGCCAGAGCCAGTCGGGGTCCACTGATAGGCTGGAAATGCAAGGTTCCACAAAAGGATTTAAATCCTACAAGCAGCCTTCACTGATCCCGCACCGGGAGTGTATTTCCACATCCTCACTGTTTCTCGTGCAAATTCGATTTCTGATTGCCAGAGAGTCCAAATCAAAAAATAAATAAAAAGGGGCGAATTGAACAGCCAAATCTCGAGTATTTGGACACATTTTTTTAGATGGTTTCAAGTCATTTGGATGGTATGTAAAAAGCCACTATAGAGTCACAGGAAGTGAGGAATGCACACATTTCATTCAATTGGGGGTTATCCAAACGTTGGACTGGTACTGCATTTAAACTGGAGTATTTTGTGCCTATCGCTCACAACTGATAGATGGTGCTCTGCCTTGTGTGACTGAACTGCTACAGGGGGAGAGCACAGTGTGTATCCGCTAATACGGAGATACAGGTAAGCCGCCTTTAAAACCCGGGCCTCTCCGGGACTGGCATCCTGCCGTGGACTTTGATTGGCAGGAGAGCAAATGGCACCAGCATCTGGAGGCACTTGGATCAGACCCTGATTGAAAGAAAAAAACGAACACACACACACACACACATGCATGGTACGACTGGCCGCACGTTAACCCTGCAGCCCCGTGAGCCGGAATATAAATCCACCACCGAAGGCTTCACTTTGAAGCGGCCGAGGGAGGAAATATGCTCCTGTTAACATAATCACTGATGGAGTTTCTCTTGAACATTCTTTAAAGCTTAATGTTTTAAGTAATTCGCCATTAGTCATTATTTAGCTTTCAAGAGGAACATGATTAAGTTCTACAGTCTCTCCACTTGCACGCACGCGGTTCACTCTGACTTCTTGTAACGTGCTTGAGACCAGGGTTGATTGATTTGGACACCCCATGTATTAGTCCTCTGTCCATTGTGTCATGTTATCTACATCCGTGTTGATGAATCATGTGTCTTCATGGCCAACAGCAATTAACTTGCCCGCTGAAGATTCCATCCGTCTTGTGCAGCTGTGTTTAAAACACTAATGTAGCCGTTTAAATCAGAACCACGGAACGTTCGCCTTTAGAGAAAGCCAATGATTGCATTACTCCCCTCGTTACATCAGTTTAGGCCCCAAGAAGTTAATGATCTCAATTATTCATTGCCCGGTCTGGCTTATTTCCCCTGTCTGCTGTTTGCAATCTGCAATCAGCTCATCAATGGAAATAATGTTTTAATATTTCTGGGTAATTATGGTAATGTGACTTTTGAAAAAACAACTTATTTTGTATGACTACTCTTCTCTCTCTCCATATCAGCCCATTGTCACTAACGCTCAACCTTTAACCCACTAGTCAGCGGTAGCCCCCGTTTAACCTGACTGATAACCTCCCGGCTGAATCCTGCCCATCAGCAGAGAGAAAGGGAACTGAATGAGGTGCAGGGCCCCCCCGAGGTCGCCGCTGCACAGTTCTACACTGCAGAGCACCGGGCCCCTTCGTTTAGCAAAGTAATTTCACTCATTACCTTCCTCCTCTCCCAAATGTATGCATGGCAAGTGTTGTGCCTGAGCAGCAAGGTTCTTAAGCTGCCTTACTTTACGAGGTATGTGTGTGGGTGCATGAGCGGTCCCACATGCCGAGTGCTCTCCCTCGGACTCCAAACATCGATAAGAAGCTCGGAGGGAGAAATTTCCTATTTTGCACAGAAGCCTGCAAATAAACAAACGATAACGCAAGCTCAATTCTCTTTGCAGTAAATCAAGACGGGGATATACAATAAGTAATTGGAAACAGTAATTTGCCAGTGCACTGAGGAAAATTCAATTTACTTTTAAATATGGAGGTTCTGGGTTCTGCAGTGTGCAACATAGTTTATCTCCTATGTTTTGAATGTGGGCATTTTTATTATGATTTGTAAAAGCTAGACTTAGAAATAATCCGGTGTGCTGATTGTGACAATGCATTATTTTAATAACTATTTTAATGCATTGTTGGAAGCTGGGGTTTGGTGATCACTTTATACTGTGACATTTACTATTTGAATGTCTGTAAGTCCAGTTGGCTATTATGGGCAGTGTGGCCGATCATTGAGCAGAACTTTGTTATGGATATACATTATTAATTAATTCATTGCAATGATGTGCCATTCGTGTCTGCATATTCTACTCACCAAGCATTCACCTTTGTGAAGATAACGTTTTTATCTTTCAGTTTTAGACTATTGTTTGCACGAAGCAAACGAGACAGCTGTGTGAATCGATGGAATTAAAATGGGCCTTTTTCATAGACCAAGTAGATAATTAAACAATATGCAGATTACTTACTAACTGTCATCAGCCATTATTTACTTAATTCGTTTTGGGATAAAATCTAAACCCCAATGTGATGTGTTCAAATCTGCTTGTTTTAAATGTAAATATAAATGACTTGATGACTAATCAATTATTATATTTGCAGATTAATTTTCAGTAGATCAACGACTAATTAATCAACTTTCAATACCAACATGTATTGCAAAATAAAATTGCATACATTGTGTCCCTTAACTTAACTCTAATCATGTCTTTTCTCTTAATTTTTGTTGTCTGATATTTGAACGGGATGCTGTCACTTCCACTGCTGCTGTTGGCTTTTCTCGTCATTCTATGAAAATGGCAGAATTGATTTGGTTTATTAGTCTGTGTTCATATTTTCGCGAACGTTCAAGCCTGGCTGCTCCTTGTCCATCAGCCAAGCGAACTGCCGTTTGTGCGATGCAATAATGCTCACAGCTGTTTTCATCTGTGAGTTATTGAAGCCGAGAATATCACCCTGTCCTGCAGTTAATGACACCATCGATTCATCATTTCTTCATGGCGAGAGGGAAAAAAAGAGGAGGATTCTTGTTCCCCGGGGAGGCTAATGTAAGTCACAAATCTATTTTGTAAAATTTAGTTTAAATGGGTCTTGGGGGTCCTAACCAGCCAGGCTGCAGCGAATAGCCACACTGCTTTAAGGGTCCACTCAGCAATTGATTTGCGTGTCAGTGCTGCCTGGTTTATTTGCAACAGCTAACAATGTGTTACGGTGGATTTTTAGGGCCCAGTCAAACGCGTCGGTGTTTCAACATTTCACTTCTCAGTGAGGTCAGTTTTGGCGGGCTGCAGTCTGAATATTCATGATCAGTTCAAAGTACTGACATTCCAATGAAATGCAGCTCATTAAGAAGAGTATTTCTCATATGATTTGAAATCTTACATTTAAATAGAAGTGGGGATTATTTCTTTTCCCACTGGATTTTAGCTTCAAGGCCTAAACTAGAATCTGACATCTCATGATATTCCTCCATTGTTTCTTCAAGGAATAGCAAAAAATGATCATTATCCTCCACCATGTCTTGCTCACTCTGCCGTGATGAGTTTTCCTGCCCGCAACTCCTCCGTCTACTTTCTCCTTCCTGCCTTTACAAAGCTTAATATTGTAACACTAAAGTTTCCCAGAATGAACCTTATAGGTGTACTTGCATCCACACACCTGTACTATGGCGCAGAAAGTCCTCCATCAGCATCAGAGGGTGAGGGACCGTTTTATCGGTCAGGATGTTGAGGTCAGCATGAGGCAGAGACGAAGGCTACTGAGAGAAGAGTAAAAGCTCTCAATTGATGTCCTTCAAGGGAAACAATTAGGCGAGGTTTGGATATTGAGCTGATACATTTCCAGAGTTATGGCATGGAGCTTTTGAAGATTTACCGTGAATGAAGCTAAAATGCATTTTCTTCAGCTCTGTCTTTGATGATAGGTTGATCTGTGCACGCTGAGAGACTGATTGCGCACTGCAGGTTAGAAATGGTAAATAAAAAGATATTACATAATGCTTTGTTCTTGCAAATGACAGATTTCACCTTCCTGGTGTTGCTTCAACCTTTTATTTGACATAAATATCTCAGTGGTAGATCACAACCAAGAACATTGTCTCTGACATTTTTTATTACATTTACTTTGCAACAATCATTGTATTTTATATCCAAAACCAGTTTTTAAAATTTTAGAGTTAATGCATAGTACGAAATGATACTATAGCACTGATGGGGTCAGTCTGTTGCTAGATGGGAGCCTTCACTTCTGATATAGATAGAGCACCCAGGAAGCACACCTGGTTGCAGTTGAGTGACTCACTTTTCACAGCTGAAGAACTTGGAAATCAACGCCTGGTTGAACATGATGAGATGTGTGTGCATCAGAAGGTCAGAGTGTGACTACATTTCCTCAGACTTAATTTGCCTACCTCATGGCACTTTATCTATAATGATACGAAGTGTGTTGCTTCCTTTCAAGTATAAATGGAAGTGAAATGTCTGTCTTTTCTCTTGTACAAAAAATTATTTGTCCTTTTTAAAGCATCCAAACACATTCACTCGCACAATCAATCCAACTTACTAGCAATGAAACAACCCATACCAGTAATGGCTGATGGATTCTTGCCTGGATTTCCCATCCTGCCAGGTGTCCAGGTTGTTTGGGTTTGGGTGTGCATTCACCTCGCTTGCACAGCAGTGTGATTCGCCACACAAGTGGATCCAATAAGATTTGAAAATCTCTCATTCGGCAAGACTCAGCAGCAATGAACGGTGTCGAGCTGGTTCTTCTGCTGCACCTGCCGCAGACGAAAAACAGAGAAGATGAGATTTGATCTGATGGGCTCCTATGTGAGGAGCCAGTGACAGGAACGCCTCGGTGTCACGCTGTTAATGGATTCACCAAGACTACATAATGCAAGAGTCAATGCCTCAGTGTGCCCGCTGAACGGAGCTAATGAATTTGCTGCGAAATTCCAGCAGAGAGGGACAGGAATGACAAACATTTGGCAGTATTTAATGCTTGGCCCGTGTTTATGTGGCGTAATGCAGATTAGTAACATTAGTATGTTAATTGTACCATTAAACCGACTGGATAGAGTTGAAGAGATTATAATCACTGATATTTAAATAATTCCCCCTCTGAATTCATCATTCTAGCATGTCTAAAATATACGGCTATTATCTTATCGTCCTCATGCCGTACATATCTGCGTGAGTAAGAGGGACCATTACAACGGTCATGGGAGTTTATGGATGAAAAGAGCAAAAGTGGTTGAAAAGCTGCGGTTTTACCAGGAGAGAGAAAAAGATGCAGACAGGTCGGTGACGTAGAAATGTAGCGAAAGATCATGAGAAAATTAAGGTTGAGAGATACAAGAAAATACTAATTCTACTGCAGTAAGTAAGAAGACCGTTTTACCTTTCTCACTCCATCATTTCATGTCACCCAATCTAATCGCTACAAAAATCCTGAACAAATTCCTTAGTTCCAATTTTGTATCCGCATTACTGTTGGAACAGAGGCAGCCATCACTTAGACTTAGACTTACGTTTTATTGACCACGCATCAATTAGTCTAAGAGTTATAGTCCTGCTGACAAAAGTGTCACATCGTGGGTAAAGGGAAATAATGGCACAGCAAATTGGCTCAGGTTGAATGGTTGCAGCTGGAAATGACTGCAGTGGGACATGATTGACAGGTGTGTTTTATCCACTGACGTAGTGATGTAGGTTAGTTCATTGGCATAACCAACCAAAGGTCATATCCTTGATATGCGTTGCCCCTTTCCACACAGGATTATACATAAAGCTGCCAAATTGGAATCAGATTCAAATGAACACAAACGCGAAGTAGCTTCTTGTTCATGTGATTGGGTAGCTGAAAAATACATGTTTTCCATACTGATTATACTTTTTTTTTTTTCAATTTCATAGTATTCCAACATGAGCGTACTGCTTGGGTGGCCAATACTTGGCATGAGTGAATCATAACTAAGCCGAGGCGTGTTTCATATCAAACCCCCGGGTCGACACCAACAGTTCTGTGGTGCTAACTGAATCATAGGACCAGGAGTGTATAGCGTCACCAACACCCGACCTGGAAGCCTAACGTAGCATGTCATTTGTTTGTCTCGCAAACTTAATACGGTCACATGAGCTTTGTAGCCTGTGTAATATCACCAGATCCAATCCCCAAGCCGGAAAGTGGAGGAGAGGGCCATAAAATATGTCCTCACTCACACAGGCCGGAAATCTGACTTCCAAACGGCTCCGTAGATAATTTAAGGTTCAGAGCAATAAATGTCTCACGTGGCACTATTTCATTTGGAAATGCGCTCAGGTTATTAAATGCTTACTTGATTCGGTTGTCTCACCTCCCACAGTTAGAGCGCTATTTCATCCCTCTCAGGAAACCTTATCTCAGACTGTCCTCAACACCATAAATGCATCTTCTGCTCACTCAGATTTTATGATTAATAAGCCAGAAAAGGGCAGCAAACACGAGCTGAGAAACGGACTCGCTGTGACTGTCAACTGGCATTTATTTATTTCCCATACAGTGCACGTCGTCTCTTTGATTCTCTGCCACTGAGCCCGACGGTCCTCACAAGAAAATCCCTTAATAGATGTTTACTTTTTTAAATGTAGCATATTTCCCTGGAATGCTTTCTGTTTGAATTTAAAGTGGCGCCACGCCATGAAGGTTGGCTCTCTTTCGGGGAAGTCCTTGCCTTGTTTGTCCAAATCTTGAAGACAGCTGAGAGGTTTCCTGTGCAGGTGGAGAGGTTCTGAGCTGCTAGTTCTCATTGACCCGTTGCCCATGTCTTGAAAAGGATGCCGTTCATTTTATTGCCATTTTGCCTCCTCTGACGGACAGCTGTGGTAGCCACACTTAGAAGCTCTCATGCTGGTCATTCTTCATTACATCCTCTGCCTATTGTGTTTTATCCTCAAACAGCGTCACAAAATGTTCTCTGCTTTCGGCAACAAATGAAAACTGACATGATTTAGACGGATTACCAATGCACAGCATGCACACAGTCATGCATGTCTTGTTAAATTAGTGAAATAGCTTAATTTTGAAAGGAGGTTATCTGTCACCACTCAAATCTCTACACCCATACCCGTATTTGTCAGAATTTGTAATGAGTTGATTATTGTTTCGAAGGGTGAAGCGTCTATAATGTAGACACTTACTCATGTGGATCCCTTGTTATTCAACTGAAGTGGTTCTGGGTGTCATAGCTGGCCGAAATGAATACCTATTCTTACTAATGAGACCACAAAAGGGGGTAATTCTGAGCACCAACCCCTGTTGTGCAATTAGGCTTTGAATCTGAAATTATAAAGCTATTGTGCTGACTAATTATTTCCCACAGTGTTGCGATGTGTAAATGTGTGCCGGCGTTTCTCACCTGCAGTTCATTAACATGCTTCTGTATTGAGCATGAACACCTGTTGACAGCTCTGCTGAGTTGTTGCTTTTCACTTCAAATAACCCCATTATATGGTTTTCTTAATCTCACACTGATGAGGACTTTATTTCAGGATGATTTCCAAACTAGTCTGAATGACAGCCTTTAAATGAGTTTCAGGCGCGAGGATAAGGGAAAGTAAGAGTTGAAGGCAAGAATTTGTTGCTTGATTTAGTCCTACAGTTACAATATTCAGCTTCTGTCTCCATCATTATTTTTTATGGAAGAAGAAAATGTTATTATCCCTCTCATTAGATGGTGAAGAGGGGGACTCTCAATAGTGATGTGTTTTTCAGTTAGATCTGGAGACATTTTTTGAGATAATGATTCTCAATGGAGAAGAAGAAAAAGACCAGATGAAGTGACCTGTCTGTCTTTCTCTTCTCACACATCACATTTGCATGTTATAATGACAATGGTGGCAGATTTACCAGCAATGGTAGTCTAAAGCGAGGAAGAACACTGGACAGAGCTTCCTTTATCCTTTCAATGCATTTTCAAACCAAGAGACGATAGGCGAAAAAAATATGATTTACTCGTCTGCAAATATCTTTCATGAAAAAGGTATTTTAATATTGGCTGTGATGCATTTTTGCAATGGTTCCAAGCTTTTTCAAAAAAAGGTTTGAATAGATTTGCACATGCAGCGGACTAAGTACCAGAAACCCACTGACATAGCTTCCCAGAGTCCATCAGACGAAAAATTGTTGTATAGCCTCAGCTACCGTTCCATATTTAGTCGAGTTTCAAAGCCAAATGCGCTTTTCTTCTGGAAAACAGTGAAGGTCTGCAGTGCCTTTGTCACGGTTGAAAGGAGCAATAAAGTATGAGCCTCTATGTTGTTGCGCATTAGAAATTTACGCATTCAAGGTCTCTCTTTCACACAACCCAAAAGGGTCGATGCTCCTATTCGCGGTTAAAACGGAAAGTGGAGAAGAAAAAGTGAACGGCTATTTCACCCCGTTACATCCACGGTAATTGTGAAACTACTCGCAACAAAAATGAAAAACGAAGCTGCTTATTTAGTCGGATTTAAATAGAGAACAGCTGAGTGTTGACGAATTACAACAGCAATTATTCCCGCTTTAACTACTCATCTCAGTGCAGTCGCGTGTCACCGTGGTTGTGCACCGAGGAGGAGAGAGCAGCGCAGCCGGGTGGAACCGACTGCAATTAGACCGCGGAGGGAAATGATGGACACGCAATGCAGTCACAGACAATTTACCCCAGAAGAGAAGATCCCATTCCCTGCTGCTTTTTTTTCCCGACCCAACACCCCCAACCCTTCACTGCCGCCCACCACAACTCCACCAGCCCAGTGGGATGATACGACTACATAATCACCTCACTCCATTATCGCTCAAAAACTTGTTCTTTATGTGCTTATCACGTTTTTTTTTCTGTTACTTTGACGGGCCTTTTCTCGCATGTTGTGCCACGGTATCTACTTGTGTTTTTTCCCTGACATCCACTTGTGTCATTTTTCTATCATCAGCCACTGAAACATAGTTGTACTCGTTTCGCTTCCTCTTGGCATTTGGGCAAACAGATTGTGTTTACCCATAGTTTGGCTTCCCTGTGTTTATATCACAAACAGAGGGATTTTATCATGGCGCTTATCATCTTCGTCACCCGTAGCGACGTGATTTTAAATCACCTTTTCCCTAGAGATTATTATTCAAGATAATGGGTAGTTTCATAATGGTAAAGTGCCTCTTGGCATAGACTCTAGTGCTGTATTGTCTCCTTCCAAACTGTGCGTTTTCACATTTTAACGGCTCGGCTATCCATCACACATGCCGTGTTTGAATGTCTCCGGGGTAGAAGTGATTTATTATCCAACTGGAAATTACTGTGTTGATGCCTTTGTTTGGTCAAAAAGAAAAACATCCCAACTCTAAAATTATTGTGAGAGAAATAGATTCAAGTGGATTTTCTGCAAAATCAAGACCGTTATTTAATAAGGCCAACTTTACTAAGAACTTTTTTTTTTTTACTGAGTGGACGAGACTCTCGGTTTAAGACCATTTGGCTAATTTTGTGTGTCTTAATCTTACTCTCCAGCCACCACCATGTAGTTTACTAAAACCGTGTTATGAATTGCACCCAAATTGCATCATCAAATTACTTTTTTGCCAACGTGTAACCGCGGGACATAAGAGAACGAGTCGGGGGCACTTGGTCGAGGACAGGCAACGTTTGTTACACAAATTGGGTACAAGGCAAAAGTAAAAAAAAAAAAAGCAAAACAGGATCGTAGACTCTGTTTGAAAGTAACTGGACCAGCAACAGCCGTGCTGGTGGGGGAAATGGTAGAAGACGAGCTGGCATCTGATCCCGCAGCGCACACTACTTAAGTACGCACGGGGAGGCTGAGTCAACGAGACACAGGCGGACCCGGTCGGTAAGATATGAGGAAAAGACACCTGAAACAAGAGGGACGCGCCGTGATCGTCAAAGGAAAACCGCAACACGCTAAAAAGAGAAATAACGGCAGAGTTACAAACGGAGGAGTCAATGGTTTCTCATCGCACACAAGAACTTGCCCCAGGAGGCTCACAGCCTTCTGTTTTCAGTGGGAGAAAAAGACAATAAGGAGTCTGAGTATTGATGTACTCTTTACTTCCAGTGAAGGCTGGTGGTTGGAAAATAAATACGCATTGAAAAGTGGGCTTATGATATGAACAATAGGTATATGCAATTGAATACAAACAACTTCCCAAGGAGAAAAAAAAGAATTGGTGAACACAGACACACACACACACACACAAACATAGAAGTGTCATTCGGGTTTTCCGTCAGTGATAAAAGTGGACAAAAAGGTGACCGAGCTTGGTGTATCCAGGAGGGAGCTGTTGGGGTCCGTCGACTTCTCCATTACCAATTTGTAGACAATGGAGAGGAAACATGGATCGATGGGACGGATTAAGAAGATGATGATGATGAGTTAGTTCGAACACTGAACAAACATTGGAGCTGTGGTCCACTGAGCATTTGTCTTACTTTCCTCTCCTCATTCCATTTCGGAGTCGGGTCGAAGAAAGTTAATTAGTTTCCCTTCACATGATTTAATCTCTGCCACACAGACACCTTTCAGCGCTGTGTTTTGCAGACAAAACTATTAATACTTGAAATAGTTTCCAATGTCATTGATCTGAACAACATCGGATACTTATTTAGCCTGTCATCTGTCAGAAGCGAGGGAACCGTGACAACCATCCAATACATTCTTGGTCATTACTCGACTCAGATGCACTGGTTGGAGTCAGCCACGGTTGCTTTTGAATGAAACTAAAGCCTAGTTTATGCTTCTGCATTTTTCAGAGACACGCAAGGACACGCAGACGCAAGAGCCCCTTGCGTGTCTTTTCACAACTCCTTGCGTGCATCGACCCATTTTTCTAGATTTAACGTCAAAAGCTACGCAAGCCTCGCGCAGCCCACAAGGCTGCGATTGGTCCGCTAACTACATCCTTTACGGAGTCTCTCATTTCCGTTTTCATAGCACCATACCGCAATTATTAAAACAACGATTTTTTTCGAGAGAATGAATCGGATTGAAGAGCTTTTGTGGGAAGAAATGTGTAAATATGACCACTTGTACAAGCCGTCATTGGTGGACTATAAGGACGCGCGGATGGCCTCTGGTTTACAGAGGGAGATCTCTGCAAACGTCGGTTTGCCGGTCGACGGGAACGAAGTTGTGCAGAAAAATGCGGGACAAATGTGTCCGCCATGAAAAGCAGCAGTGGCGATGCACGGGGCAATAAAACAAACCAACAACTTCCACACACAAGGACGTGACTCTCTAGGTGGTCTCAACAAAAAACGTTACTCCACCTGTTGTTCTGGCGGTGAATTGCTCTGCAACACACGCAAGACTTTTAGAACCATGAATTGAAACGAGTGCATCGACACGTAAAGACGCAGAAGCATGCGCCAGCCTTAAATGTGTCCTTTGGTAAGCAAGGGTCGCTAATTAGCATTAGCATTAGTTTTCCTATTTTTTTGATCTACTGGCAGTGCCTTGGCGATCGACCTATTGGGCATCCCCGGGCTACATTAGTGATATTACAGATGTATGGGGTGTACAAAATACACTAATTCAAGACATAGGCTTTGTTGCAGCAAGAATTGCTCAATCAGGCTGTACTGAGAAATGACCATCTGTGGGTTTTATACTGCATAAAGTCCCATCATTCATCCCCATGTCAGGAGTTATTATTTATAACCATCGGAAGGCCAGACGGGGCAGTGAGACACTGGAGTTGTCCTTAAGCCTGTTAAAAAAATACAGAATAACATCCCAGAAAACGACAAGCGCTGCGAATGTTAAGCAATGTTTACCCTGTTAACAAACAACATTGAGGATCACTCTTTTCTGAAAGTGTCCCAACATGTGACTCAAAACAAACACTGTGCAGACGGCTTGTGATAACGTAGGAGGCGAGAGAGAGCTGTGCAGGAAATGCTTTGGAAAATGTAATTGGAAAATATGAAAAAGGCCGATGCTGTGCGCAGCTTAAGCACATCGCCCAACCTGCCACAGTCAGTCACATCTGATCAATGGAACCTCATCCGACCTCGTCCCTTCGCCAGCGGTTTCCCCTCCACTGAAAGCAACAGGAGAGAAAGTGTCAGTCAGAGGAGCAAAGGGAGAAAGGAAGAGGGGTGATTGAGGGACAGGAGAAAGAAAAGCTAGGGGAAATCCAATGAACAGTTTACAATGCCGTTCGAAGGAGGTCGGCCACTTGAGTGAACGACGGTGTTTTCTCTCTGTGATTACTTCTGATCGTTGCTTTTGGAACTGAGGTGCACTGATGTAGACCTGTTGGGCTCAGATTTGACTTAATTTTAGCCATGACTTGCAAAGTCACGGACACACCAAACCGACATCAAAGAATTGCCACTGATTTTAGCAGAAAAAGTTGTACTACAATTAGTCTGTATAGGGGAAGGTAGTCTGTAGTCTAGATTTTTAGTCAGTCTCAAGTTATATCTTGTGTTTTGTCGTCGGTTATTTTGTAGGATTGTTTTTATTTTTAAAAACATATCGGATATTTAAAGAACATGAGACACTAACGTGCTATTTTAAACTGCAGCATACCCGCAGCATACTCAGTAAACTTAATTGGATGGTTTGAATCGGCTGGCTAAAGAATACCCAAGGTATGGTATTTAAGAAAATGTATTTAGAATTAGATCTTTTGTATGATCGCGATTACTTACCACAGTATTTGTGCTCCTTGTTGGGATGTCTTTAAAGGAAATATGAAGGCTATTCAGGGTTTTAGGATGACTATTTCTTCCCTTTTGAGATTGGAATCATTAGCAATACTAATTATATTTACTATATCGAGATGATAATATCTAGTTATTAAGTCTTAATTAAAATGTAATTTTGTAGGACATTTATTTCTTCATTGCTGTAATTATCAAATGTCCCTCTATGGAAACACGCAAAACAGTAAATCAGCTGCAGGATAAAACAACATCAAATACACATTAGGATCATCCAATTGCTGGAAAATCTATTCTATTTCGTTCTAATTTGTGGGCATAAAACATCTAACCAGATAAAAACACCCCATCATCATTTCCCACTGGCAGGAAAAAAGGATCCTCCTTGCTAAACACACATGAAGAGAACACAAGCAGCTGATCTTATTTGAAGTTGACTTGGTCAGTCATTCTCTGCATAATAGAGTAGAGCTCACTTGAGTGTATTTATTTAGTTCAGGGTCGTGTTGCTCTGTCAGCACGCTCAGCACTCTTTGTGCAAAACAAAGCACACGGAAATTATTTCGGATGTATCGGACGGTTCATTACAGAACTACCAGAGTAATAAAAAGATCACATATATTTAGCTGATTACAGTTCTATGCATGTGCGAAGAGAAGGAAAGCAGTGAGAAGGTGTAAATAACAGCATTACTGTTATTTCACACCAGCCTACGTCTCTCTCGTTGTCCACCCAGGAAACTTGTCACCGTCCCCTCGCTGTTCCGCACAGCCAACACAACCTGCCGGTGCGCCTTAATGTCACGCAAAGGAGTCGAGAGAAGTTACCAAAATCCCAAGGCTGCACATTCTCGTACGTTTTCATACATGCCAGGTTGACACACTCTTTAACGACAGCATTAAATCAAAAGCAGAATAACTGGATTGTTTTGTCCAACTAGGCACGGACACCTCAACCAACCACATAAAACCAAAGTCATGAAACCACTTTGGCTCGTAGCATTTTGTGTACATTCTGATTGCATATTAGAAAATCCATTTGGTGTAAATCAGTAATGCCAGATATGTACTGCACTTATCCTGAATCAGACCCCAAAGGGAGAGACTCTTAATCATAATTCATTAAATGTCCACAGCACTGACAGACACGGGAAACCTAATATGGTATTTTTGGGAAGTGAACATTATCAGGCTCTAAATTGAACACAATTATGATGCTGAGAAATCATTCATTTCACTGTGTTCAAGGCATAATATCAGTATAACTCACCCTGAGACACGTTTTGAAAAGGATTCAAATGATGACATAGACCTTCAGTATCTTCTTTTCTGGCAAGCCTCTAATGGTAAAAGCGTGATAATGTTTTCATCATACTTTTTTTATTTACTGCTGAAGCGTGCACCAGGTCATAAGATCGGTTGTTTCACTCAAGTCTTGACTTCATTGAGCTTTACAAAACTAAGCGTAAGACCTTAAAATCAATTCTCAGATTAAGTGGAATGTGCGGCAGGGGGGCCGGTGCGATGCTGCGCGGCCCTCGCCTCTGGGCCCAGCGGGGCTCCTTCACACAGGAGAACAGAGAGCAGCAGTAATTCAAGCATGATGAAATCATGGCACGGATTACTTTTTCTTTTTTTCCCAGATCAGGAGAAGAGTGTCGGAGATTCGCTTTAGATGAAAAGAAGAAAAAAAAAGCACAGATCATTTTGCAGTTTATCCACGCGACTTTGTATTACGTGTTTGTTGACAGAGAGGCTTTCCCTCGATGCAATGATGCATGAAAGGCAAATTGTATCACACGGACAAACAGGTGAAACAATGCAAATATCCATTATCCGGACAGATCCCGGATATGGATTTGATCTGAATTTCCTGGTTCAAACTTACTGCACGACCTGAAGACGCAGCAGAAAAGAGTAAATCCTTTATCGATCTTGGTTTACGGGTATCCGGGGCCCAGAAAAGAAAAGTGAAAAAAGCAATCAAATGCTTATTAAGTTGTTTGCCGAGAACAAGGTCTCAAGTTGCTGCAGAAACATCGAAAGTTGACTTTGTCTTCCTCAGAAACCCTTTTTTATACGTCCTCTTACCTGATTCTCCCCTTTAATATGACGCCCAGTTGCAAAGTGAACATGTTTACCAATTTAGGGTCCTTTGAAGGAGGAGAGAGTGAAGTTAATGAAGCATTGTGTTAGTTCAGGCGGGACGCTTATCGTTCATTGTAAGTCATGTGCACCTGGCAGATGATAATCAGCTGATCCGAGAAACATCAATCAAACAGCGATTCAAACCAAGCGATTGTCCGTTCAAGCCGCCGGCGCCTGAATCATCCCTCCAGCTCACATCGTTCATGCCTCTTAGGTAAACTATTTCAGTTAATAATGCGCTAATTACACCACCAGAATTATCCCGTACTATATATTTGAAATAAAACGATTGATAAATGTTGTAGTTGGCCATTTCTAATTGAGAACGTGGATGTTTTAAAATGCCTGAAGAATGTTCACGCTTCAGTTTCTAAATGATAATGCAAAGATTGTGATATGAGTCCGACCTTTTATTGTCGACCTCAGGTTAATGACGCCACTAACTGCGATCGGTGGACTCGTTCTTCTCTCTGCGGGTCATCAAGTTGATCTTTAACGCAGCTCAATGTTTGCATAATAAATGCTAATATATTGCAAGAGTGATAACCGGTGTAAAACATAAAAATCATATTCCCACATATAGGACATCAAGGCAATGGGTTTGCCTGCGTACATAGCGGCTTCATACTTCACACCACGAACATGGATGAAAACCAAATGCAATTTAAATTCCCACAAATTGAAGGTATAAAGGCCATAAAATGGAAAGAGGGATAATGAAACAATTTCAGTCAAATCCAGGCCACCGTTGGATTTTCTCTCCTGCTGTAAGTTTCTTAGCGTCTCCTTTCGTCTTTCTTTGTGCTGCTCTCCACGTCTCCTCGGTCTGTCTATCTCTCTCTCCCTCCAAATATTTAGGAATCAATTGAAATTCAGGATATCAATGAGCCCAGGAAGAAATTCCGTAGAGGCTGAAGAGATGAATTGTATTTCAGTAGCTCTTCCTTCTACTGATTGCGATGATTATATATTAAAGGTTTGTGGCGACAAAATGCCTTCAGCCTCGGGATCATACTCTTCAGGAATGACTGAGACACTCGAGTGGTCATGGTGTTTATCTTCATACACTATTGAGTAATATGCTCACTCTCAGCACTGTTTAAAGGCGTTTAAGAGCCTCAGAGTCTCCTCGTCTCTGAAGAGAGCGACGGACAAGAAGAAAAGCGGTCCGGTTGAACCCGAGGGAGGTAGTTTCAAGCAGAAATTCTTGGTATTTCGTGAAGCAGGAAGGGATAGATTCCTATTTTCCGGCTGGTGATTGAGAGTGCTTGAACAGAAAAAAACAAACATTTGATTGTCATCATTCTGTGTCCATTTTGCAGAAAATCAACGGTGACTGATGTTTTTCGCCGTTTAACACATGTGACGGTGCCAGTGCAGCACTGTTGTTCCGGTAAACACTGTGATTTATGCGGCGAGCACCCTTGGCACAAAGCATTTGGGCCTGCAAAGTGTATTGTGATTAGGGTCAAGTTCTCGAGTCCTTCTTGGCAAACAGCAGAGAACAACGCATCGGCGTGACGAGGATTTTGTCCCTGCATGCCGCGCTTGTGGTATTGTGTTCCACGGGCCCTCCAGAAGAGATGATTCTGACAGCTATAAACCCGATGACACCCGAAGAGAAAATCAAGAGTTGAATATTCATGGCGTCATTACGGCAAACATGTAATTTTATCGCATGATTACTCTATAGCCTGAGAATGATTGTAATGGCTGAGCCACCCACATAGTAATCTAGGAGTCTATTCGGGTTTGTGTTGTCTCTCGCAGCGATTATTTCTAACCAGAGTGGCTCCATACGGTACCACAATCCTAGGAAGTTCTCATTACTCTCCCTCCTCGTAATGCTCTTTTCAACGTGTCCGATGGGAACCACTACGTGCCACAGATCATCTTTCCCTCCATGCAGGGCTCGCCAGAAATTAATCAATTTGTCTATTAGCTCAGTAGCTCCGCCAATTTCAGAATATGTGAAATGTGGTCGGTAGTTCTTTCTGAGGAACGGCAAAAGACAGAGAGGCTCTTGTCAAAGGGATTACACCGGTATTCAATGTATTTTACAACATGTCAGTCTTTTATCTCGTGCTTCCTCTCACTTTTGCTCCATTGCGATCCTCCTGAAGCTCCTGTCAGTGAATGAAATTCTTTTTCATGTTGGATGTTTTCTGACGGACCAATAGCAACAAGCCTTGGCGGCGAAGCCAATTGTCAGCGTGGCTGATCCATCACCTGCGCGTCGCCATTAGCATTCACGGTTCATTAGCCGGTAATCACCCAATATAAAATAGAACTGTGGGCAATACATCTTGTGGTGGCACCAGACAATTGCTACCGAGGCACCATATTGTATTTGACCCAAACCTCCATTTAGCCTTTTTCTTATCCTTTTGTCTATTTCCCACCTTGCTTTGTATTTTCTCCTAATGTGTAGCACCCTGCCAAAAGACTGCAGATGAAATCAAGCCACTCTGGCGATGTTTTTGTTACCCTACCCCCATTTGATGTTAATAAATGTGTCCTAGATAGACCGGTTGGTAAATTAAAATAGCTTATCCGTCCACATTCACCCAATACTGACGTTTGTCTGCAGGCAGTTTGAACGTGATGGACTGTTTTCACAATCTGTGTCTATCCAAACCAAACGGCCACGGTGTCCATCTACAGCTCAGATTCTTGACTTCTTGTCAAAATCCACCGAGAACTTACAGAATTCTTACTGTTATTGTTCTTTAGGCCCTTATTTTTCTTTCACTCTATGTGTTGTCACGAATTGAAGTCTTAAACCCTCGAGATAAGTGTAACCTTTTTGCTCAATTTGAAACATAGTAGTTCAGATAAATGTTTTGAAAAACCCAGCATGGAAGAAATTAATTGTAGAGGCAAACACAAATAAAGTAGTCCCATCGGGCCGATTGATTATTATCGAGAATATTATTGATATGCAGGTTGATTCACTTCAACATCTAAATAAGTTTTTCCGGTGAAATCTACAATCCTGTCATAATATATAGTATTTTTGGATTGCACGTGTGAAGAAACCACATGCACAAACCCACCCACGTACTGTGTGTGCGTTTTTTTTATTTTTAAGCAGGTGACTTTTTATAATCCAACGCGGCAGATCTACATGTCTGGTTTGAATTCATCTGGAGCTGGTTAAAGGAAAATGGACTTTTAATACTCAGAAAGACAGATGAGACCTATATGACTTCCCCGGAGAATGATCTGAATCAAATTTAAAAGCTATTTCAGGCTCCGGTGCCAGGTACAGTCATGTCACCTGGGTTGATATTATTGGATGAAATAGGATACACCCTCTGCCAAGTCTGTGTGCGGGAAGGGGCCTGGGCCTTCAATGTATGAGTGAATGAGAAAAGGGGGGCTGCCAAAGACCTAAGATTGTGTGCGTGTAGGTGTGTGTGTGTGTCCCTGCGAGTATTCCTGTTTGTAATGCAGTTGGCGCTCCATTAACAGTCTGTGTAAGCATGTCTGCATCCGCCAGTAAAAGTGTTTGGACTGCACTATAACCAGTTCCGTCAGTGCCACCTGACGTCGTGGCGATGCGGTTCACGGGATCACTTTTGAGACTTCTGGTAATCACCTTTTTGTTGACTCGCTTTCCCCTCAAATGTTTGAGCTTCGGCAACTGGTGACGTGTGCGTCAGCGCAAGAGAAACAAAGTGTGAGCCAGAGTCAACATTTGTATGGGTGCAGTGCATCTGTGAAGAAGAGAGTGTGTGGTGTGGAAGTGGTTGACGTGGTATCCATCATCTGTCATGGCCTCTCTCTTGGGACGAGAAGTCCGATGTGTTCCTCTTTCACCTAAGCACACACGATCCAACCGTCGGGTGACTTTGCACTCCTGCATCTCTGCCTCCAGCATTCAAATACCCCTCTCCTCCCGCTGAAGCATGTTTACATAGGAGTGAGTGTGTGTTTTTTCTCCCTCTCCTTCTCGTTCGAGTGCCTGTTCAATAGACGGATGGTTGCACTTCCTTTTAAGGATTGATCGCAATAGCCTATCACTTACACGTGTACAGCATCTGTGTACGGTTGTATTGGAGCGTACGCATGGGGAGGGAGGTCAAAGGTCAGGGCCTGGAATTAGCCTCAAGCGACACAGCGTTGTTTTTTCAAAGTGTGGCGTTTCATAGTTTGGCTTGTGGGAATTGTTAGGAGCCAGCTGTCTATGTGGCGAATTTAATGCATTTTTTGTCTTAGGCATCCAAAACAGCATCATTTCAAGGACAGTAATTTAACTCTTGTTTTAAAAAAAGCATACAAGGTATGCATTGGACCACATCCAGGTTTAGATTTATGGTGAGAATGACAGAAAGGTGAACTTTCAACTCTCTCCCTGCAGTTCCACTCAAGTGGCTGCAGCCTTTTGCTTTGACATTTTCCTGAACCATTCTTCCACCAACTCTATTTTGCGGAACTATTTTTCTTCCTGTCTCTTGTCCTCACATATACACACATACTACACAGGCATGTCTAAGTGTCTGAGAGTGCCGTGACAAAAGATTCCAGCGGCTTGTTACTGAGGCTGTCAAAAAGCAAGGAGACCCACCACAGAGGTGAGGATGTGTGTGAAATCCCTTGAGCCTGCAGCCCTGGTCAGGAGCATAACAACATCCTCCCTTTCCACGTGGAGTTATATTCTCCTCACACCTAACTACTATAATACCAAAGCCGAAGCCTGAAACCAAATGAATTATGTTTATACGGTATACAACTGTCAAGCATTAGATTGGTGAAAATATATGGCTGCCCAGATGTAAATATTCACTGCAACAAGTCTTGCAATTTAAAGGACAAAATGCACTTTTGGTAATAACCCTCAACATACACGAACAAATGCAATATTTGTCAGATTGCTACAAATTACTGTTGGAAAATAAACTCTTTTACTCTTGTGTGTTTTTGGGAACCACTTACCGTTTTATGGTGCTGAAACACGTGATACCGTCATTTTGATTTGTTTAAAAGAAATGTTAATTGTTAGTATTTGTAATTGTTTTCTAAATAGCTTTGCCAGCTTAAGCATGCCTGGCATTTGGGACTCTTCATCATGATTTGTCGAAGATAATAAAAAAAAACATAAACGGTGCTTAAAACACTTTTTACAACCATCCATTTGCTGGAACTACCTGTTTAAGCTTCATTCTGCAATAGCCATTCTCCTGTTGGAGCTAAATGTCCCAACAAATAGAATTTATGATTTGCAAATTGACGCAAAAAATACTGCATGCTGGGATATGGAGGAAGAACACAAAAGAGATTTTTGAAATCGTCTTTTGCTCCCTTTACCTGCTCTTGGTACAACATAGATCTTGTTTTGGCCGGATCCCATGCGTAGTCATCGTTGGCACCCTGCATAACCTCTCGCACTGATTATGTTTTCACTTCCGTGCATTGTTATTTTTTCTGACTAAGCTCCTGTCAGAACATCCGTCTGTTTATGGCCGCTGGTGCCAGTGTAAGCAGGACTCAGACACTGTGCTGCTGTAATGCGGATTGCAGCGAAAAAAGACACCTCAATAAAAGCAGATCTCCTGGCTGCCCAGTGTCATAAAGGAGAATAAACAAGGTCAGAATGATTATGCCGAGGTACTTCCTGGTATTAAGGGACTGGTGCGACTTTCTGTCGCCACAGATGGGAGTTTACACTGGCGATGTTAACAAAGAAACACTTGAAGATTCACACTTAAGATTCACAGAGTTAAGTTTTGATAAAAAAGTATGCTGCAAGTTGATTTTTTTTGAATACCCGGTATGCATGTAACGAGCTGACACGTCAAAACTGATGACTTAGCTGACTTAGCAAATTTTGGCAATTAATGAGTTATAGAGAATGTTTTGCATCCAAACTTATGTGACTCTTGACTCCTCTGGAAGTTATTTATTATTATACCACGTGGAATTTATTCACACCAACACCCAAATTTAGATGTCCTTTAAAGACAGATGCAGGGATCGTCTGAGATTTAAGAATAATGTCAAGCAGATTGAGATGTTCTCCAATCTAAATGTCAGTTTTGGGAATAAATGAAATGTGTAAAGATGAAGATTTTTTTTTCCAGTGGTGTTGGACATATGGGTCTGTGCTTTAAAGGCCTCTGTTTTTTGAATCAGAAGAAGTTTGGTTTGAGTTTTCCTTTCCCTCGCCAGTATAACTTCCCTACTTCCTTAAATAATAAACTTGTTTACAGCCTGTTCTCAAAATCACTTTTTGTTCACCATTGCTTATATGCCTGTTATCCAAGCAACCCACTTTGAGATTCACAACTAGAAAAAACTAGAAACCCATAGTTAGCATGGGTCCCCATGGCATCACGGAGAAAATGCCCATATTTTATACAATCTACGCCTCACACCACAAAGAAAGTTAAAAAAAAGGAGTCCGATTTTTTCATGGGCTGTCCTTTTTGTCTTCTTTCCTTTTGACACGATTCGGATCAATGTCAACTCTGTTTCAGCTGAAGTGAAAATGATTCTATACATATATTGCATGTTTGGGTGAATTTAAAGTGTTATTTGAAACCCTTTATGTGAATAACAGCAGAAATGAATATTTCCAAAATCAAAATGGGGAAAACAGAGCAGAAAGGTTCTCTGATTATTAATGAACAGCATCGTGTCAACAAATGAAGAAAACCAAATCATTAACGCTGTGGGCTGAAGAGCCACAGGTGTCTTTAGTTAATCCGACTGACTGGACCTCTGATCGAGGCACATCTCCTGTCTCCTGTTAGCTTTGTTGCACCTCTTCAACCTGATCAAACGTCTAATCAGCCAGAGAAAACGGAATGTTTTAAGATGTTCTTTTTTTTTCTCATTTGGAACAGAAAACACCTACAAACGTTTTTAAATCAAAGCTGTCAAATAAACCTACATTATTTTAGTAAGTAATTATTTTTCCATCACAACATGAGGTGTGCGGTGGGTTGCGTTTTGTCAGACTGCTTCACAAGAGGTGCCATGTGAGGTTTGCGTTATCTCTAACTCAGGGGAGTTCTGACCGACAGAGGAAAGTAAACTGTGAGACTGCATACGGAACTCTGCCTTGCATGCATGCATCATTTCCTCTGAAGCCCTCGATCAGTTCATGCATCGTGGTCACCCTCATCTGCAGCTTTCCCAAACCTTTTGCGTGGAGGAGCTGTGGCAAATGCTTCACGCTCACTTGAGACTTGCATGGCCGCTTGAACTTCAAGAGTGGACCTAAAGCACCGCTCATGGACTCCTGCAGGTCCATCTCCTGCCAAGTGGGCACTAAATGCCTTGTCCTTGTCAGCGGGGAGCACCTGACAGATGGTCCCTGTGCTGTTTCACAAACCTCGCCAACGTCTTCTGGCAGCAGCGCCATCATCACCAGCTTGTGATATATTTAGCTCATCCTGTGCGCTCCCCTTTTCCCTTTTTATAACCTTAATTAACTACCCTTTTTACACCTTCGCTCTGATTAAATCTTTTGAGAATTATTTAAATAAATCACCGTCGCTTAGAACGGTGTTAAATTCAAAATTCAGAAGATTAATCTAGCAGCAAAAACCTATTTGGTTTGGTAAATCTCTCTCCCTCTGTGTTTATGCAATGTAACTTGTCATTGATTTATTTACATAGCTGTAATGTCTATTATATCTATATGGCATAGCTCTATATCCGCGGACAATTACATAACAAATCTGGAAATAAATAATTTATTATAGCTTTGTAATTAGCATTATCAACCATGCAGTGCGCTATTACTGACTGTGTTTAGAAAACACACTTTACACAGTGTCAGAAGTGGTGGGGAAAGAGCCACAGACCGCAGTCGCTCCTCTGCATCTTCCCGCAGGTCGTAGCTGCATCTGTGATGTATGAAAATAAAAGCTTTTCGAACAGAGGTTGAGAACGTTGAGGGGACTTTACACAGAGGTGAACAAATGCCAACAATTAGTGGTTGCTCTTGGGGTCACCAAACGTCAGAGCCTTTTTGGTTTTGTTGGAGAACGCAGGACTCTGATTGCGCTGTAATGAGTGTGTTTACTTCAGAGTAAAAAAATGAATAACATTGGCCTATTTATAGTTTTACTTCCGAAAGAAAGTTTTGTATACTGTGAATAAAACCAATAATACGTCTTTCGTTTTTTGGGGTTGCAAGAAAATGACCTTTTTATATTCCCAGTTACTGGTCATCTTATGCAAATAACGCCTGTTTGTGTGAACGCATGGTCTGAACATTCCGCTGGTAAAATCATACTAGATATTTCAAACGCAAGGCTTCTGCGCAGTTTGTATTGAGTCTCTCCTGGACTCCCCTCTTACTACAAGGCAAAGATCCGCATTCGTAATCACTATGCAACAGCGCATCTGCTGGGTCGGCTGAATGTGTATGCTTATAATGCTTATAATTGCCAGAAGCCACAACTCCGTTTTATTATTCCCCTGCGGCCGTTGATTTTTTTTTTTTTCTCAGCTTGAATAGGAAACCTTTTCATTTCATGGTTGAGTCCGGCTTTGCCTGGTTTGGCAGTTTTATTTCCTCTGTTCAAGCTGTTGACGCCTGAGTTGTTTTTATAATAATGCCCCATTGTGGTAAAATGCAAAAAATCCAGATTTCTCTCTGCACTTGCTGCAAGATCACATTACATAAGATGCTACATGAGCCAGTTGTAAAGTTTTAGCCAAGCCAATCATTTTATTTTTGTATAAATTGTTTATTAAACCTCTCCAATGTATATGTAAATAATGGTATTGGGGGAACAGCACCTCTCAACGCTAAAGGCATGTGATGGCACTCAAGGCGATGCATCCAATTATAGCAGCTTTAACCTTTATCAAAAAGCACCTGTCAGCAACTCACCGTTGTTGGACATCATCTGTGCGTGTTGCTGCTCCGCTGCTAATAGTTGCTAAAAATAGAAACCTGGAATGGCTTTGTATTAAACACCCAATCATTAAGATGGATCCTTGGACCCAATTTGGATTGCGCTGTCCAACCCTGCTTGGACAAAATGTCAAGGAACACAGAACTCAGTAAACGAATATTGATTTCTTCGGTGCACCTGAAACCATCACACCTACGGCCCTGCGAGTCCAATCTGCGATATGGACCTCTGCATGGGTTTGGAGGGGGAGGGGGAGGGGGAGAGGGAGGGGGGGAGAGAGAGAGAGATTTTGATTTTTAGAAAACCTTTATTTCACATTTAAAAAATCAATAAGCCGACAATATAATGGCGCGTTTCCACCGAGCGGTACGGGTCGGGTCGGTACGGGTTGGGTCTGTTAACCATGATTTGGCGAGCGTTTCCACCGCCAACAGTACCCTTACTTGATAGGCGTGGTGTGTTCCAGAAAGTAGTGGTAACGTCACTTGATAGGCGTGGTATATGACGGAAAGTAGATTGACGTCATTCGATCGCGCAAAAACTGAAAGCTAACCGCAAACAACAATGGAGGACATACAGCCGATCCTGTTCTTGCTTCCCGATATGTGTTGTGTTTGTCACAGGCAGCCTGTTCTCCAAAACCTGTTCGTAAAAATGTAAACACACTTACGA
Organism: Gasterosteus aculeatus; assembly: GCF_964276395.1. NCBI lineage: Eukaryota > Metazoa > Chordata > Actinopteri > Perciformes > Gasterosteidae > Gasterosteus > Gasterosteus aculeatus. The sequence continues at coordinate 15,100,788 of NC_135693.1, read as the reverse complement.
TGTAAAATGAACGTGTTATGATTGCATTTTTAACGAGAAATCAATGTTAACTTGTAAGAATAGAATACTAACCCTAACCCCCTCAAAAAATCCAACATGGCGGAGAGACGTTCACTCAAGAATCCAACATGGTCCGCCAATTTGTTCACGCAAGGGGCGTGGTTAACCACCGGCAGTTCGTATGTATTGTTACGAATTTGTATGTTCAAGATTTTCGTATACAGTTTTACGAACAGGTTTTGGAGATAATATATATATATATATATATATATATATATATATAGCATAATCAATTTAGTATAACATATAGTGTAATCAGTATAAAATAATCAAAGTAGATTCGGACTCCGCCGTTCTCCTCCAGCATCTCCTTCTCGGTCAGTAGGCCGCCCCCCCGCTCAGGATCCTCCTCAGCCGGACGGACGCCTCACTCAGTCCCAGTAGTGCTTCCTCCTTCCTACTCGATCTTTAGGAGGAGCCAGACCTCCTTAAAGCCCCCCCCCCCTCCTCCTCCATATCCTCCTTGCTGTCCGAGATTCCACCTCGGACAGCACCCCCACCAACACGCCCCCCCCGACCTCCTTCACCTTCCCGTTGGACCCCCAGCCCCTAATTCACTCTGTCACACAGGAGACCTGCCCGCTGGGCTACATTCAACCCCCCATCCCCTCCCTCACTCACCCCCTCACTCCCCTGACCGACCGGCCGGGCCTCACCCGTCCCCACACTCACCCCCACACTCACTGCCTCACTCACCCCCTCACACCCCTGACCGACCAGCTGGGCCTCACCCGTCCCCACACTCACCCCCTCACTCATCCCCACACTCACCCCCTCACTAACCTGACCAGCCGCCTTCTCCACGCTGTCCACGAAGATGACCACCGCGCGGTTCATCCACACGGCGGACTTCACGCTACCGTGACCCACCAACCCCCCCACGGCCAGACCGCAGTCCTCCACGGAGCACGCGAAGCCCGGCGCGGGCTTCACGCCGTGCTTCCGCGTCAGCCCCGCGAGGTCCGACATGCCGACCGGCTACAAACACGCACAAACTAACACAGAAAGAGACAAAAGACACACCACCACGCATTCACACCACAACACACACCAGAACCACACCGAAAATAAACGAAATAGCAGATAGAAAACGCAATTCAAACAATTCACCTCACGCTCCGTTCACTCAGCACTCCCTCCACTCAGAGAGAGAGAGAGATCACTACAAGGGCTTCACTGGGATAGCAGCATGGTTTTGAAGTCTTGCTGGCCGACCCATGTTGTCGTCTGCTGGATACAGTTTTCATCTTAAAAGGCTTGATCAGTTTAATAATAGGGGAAACACTTGTCCTCTGTTGTGCAGCCAGCTGTGTCCCTCGTGGGATTACAGATGTAAATCTATGGTAGTTAATCATTGCAATTTGAGGCAACAGACAGGCCTGATCGACCCATATAAATACCTTTGCTGTGGGATCAGTCAATGTTGGGTACAAAATATATGTATAATGTATATTTGACAGCATACAAAATGATACAGCGTAATTGTATCAAACGAGTATGACTAACATTTAGTTTCTGTTATATTCTCTTATAATATTCTGCCGTGAATTTTAAACACATGTGTGTCATCCCTTGACTACCCTGTCGCTCTTGCAGAGGGGTCTGACACTCTTTCCTCCTCTGTTCTGCAAGCCTTTGTCTTTTGCCTCTATTCTATACACATTTTCATGTGAGATAACCAGTATTTTCATTAAACGTGAGAACAGATCATGTGAAGGATGCAGTGATGTGCATACCTGTGTCCACAGAGGGGAGCCTACTGATGAAAGTGGTACCAGCGTGTGCTCAATGTCACTAGCGGCTGTCAGTAGCTTTTGGCTACTGGCGTCCTTTAACAGCTCAGTTGGAGGTCTGAGATTCTGTCGAGGCACAGGTGCAGCACTCACCTTAAAATACCCGAACACGGGGTTCGAAATACTGTGTATGTGTGCTTTCGTGCGTTTACTGTATATGTGTTTCAATTGCGTTGTCTGCACTTATTTAGTCGGTGTATTTGTGTAAATAGTGGTGGTGAGGCTCGTGGGGAACTTCCTACTACAGGTTGGTGTTTGTTCCCTTAACACCAGCTGGTTTAGGGTACTTTCAGGTTTCGAATAAAAAAATGGTGAAAAACATAAATGTGACTTTCACTTTTTATCAAATCACACCAAACATCTTTTCCACATTTGTTACTAAACATTTACTGTATATTCAACTGTATCACGTTAAGACAATTTGTTCTTATTTGTGGTTAATAAATGTAATTCACTACCACAAATAAATACCCTTGGCCAAATCATTTAGATTAGATCCATAATATTCCAAATGATATATTGAATGATATTTATCAGTTTTTATACAACTCTGTGTTCTATTTGAATGTGTGATGTTGTAAAATACAACAAGCAAAGATGCATCTGGATGCAAAACTCAACGGCGTTTCACAGAAAAACTGGAGTGGCAAAATAACCGGTATCTAATTGTGAATAATTGTTTCAAAAAGAAGACAGAAATCACAGGATCTTCAGTTTATTGGGTAATTATCCACCGCAGGATTTCCATTATCAATCGGATACCAAAAAACGTTATATTCAGCCAGGGAGTCTCAGAATTCTTCCTCAATGGATCTATCTCCTCGTTGTCCTCCATTCTTACGGGCTGTCTGCAAGCCCCTACTTAATATGATGCCTCCATAATGCGGTTGCCCAGCAGTTGCCAGACACATTGTCTTTACCTTCCCTGTGACTTGGACGGGGGAATTTAAAGAAAACAGCTTTTTGTCTTCCTGTGGTCTGTCATGCTCACACTTATAAAATGATATAACTATTACTTATAAATATATATTTTGTCTATGTGTATGAATAAAAGACTGACTGACATACGATTTCAGAAAAAAATCAGTAGCGTGCAACCTCCACACCTGACCACAAAACCTCTCCCATTCAAGGCCTAATGTCATGCAAGGTGCAATATTTGGGAAAATCCATTTGCTGTCTTTAAGTGGAATGTCTTTGCAATTTGCAGGGTGTCATAAGTGGCAGGTGTCGAATGCAGCCAGGCTGTCTCGCTGGTGTGACAGTGTGCAACCATGTTGATTTAGATGCCAAGTTGTAAATCTGATATATGTCTTCTAATGCATTCAGAATGTCTGCAAATTACTGACTGCAAACACGTGGACAAGTCAGACCCAAGCATGAGAGTAGGTTTCTAGCCTCACCTACTGGATATGAATAGAAATGGCAACTGATCATGTGTCCTTTCTCCATTTCATTCTGTCACTCTACACCCCCACCCCCTCCTATCTTTATCTCCCTTCTTCTCTATCCTTTATTTGTGTCTCCGTCTTTAGAGTATGCCAGGACATAACAATGAGCTTCAACAGCACAGACCCTGGTCTCTTCCTGACTGCAAACACACCAGTACCAGCAGCCGGAGCCTACCCACAATCCAATGCTCTCCACCAAGGAGCAAGTGCAGCACCATGGTTGGTTTATGTGAATAACCTGGATGAAAATTATACCAGCAAACTCTTAAACCTCACCTCGGAATCCCAAAATGGAAATGCAACTGTGCCCCAGGATCCCTTGGGTGGTCACCATTGGTGGCAGGTTGTCCTAATTGTCCTGCTGACAGGCACGCTGTCACTGATCACTGTGATCGGAAACATCTTGGTGGTAGTATCCTTCAAGGTTAATCGCCAGCTAAAGACTGTTAATAACTACTTCCTGCTCAGCTTGGCTGTCGCTGACCTCATCATAGGGGTCATCTCCATGAACCTCTACACAGCTTATCTCGTAATGGGCCACTGGGCAATGGGCAACTGGGCCTGCGACCTCTGGCTGGCTATAGACTACGTGGCCAGCAATGCATCAGTGATGAACCTACTGGTCATCAGCTTCGATCGCTATTTTTCAATCACCAGGCCTTTGACCTACCGGGCCAAACGGACCACGAAGAGAGCCGGGATGATGATCGGCCTAGCCTGGTTTGTTTCTCTAGTCCTGTGGGCCCCAGCCATCCTATTTTGGCAATACTTTGAAGGTGAAAGAACAGTGCCCGCGGGTGAGTGCCAGATTCAGTTCCTCAAAGTGCCCACTATAACTATCTGCACCGCCATCGCAGCTTTCTACCTCCCTGTGACTATAATGAGTATCCTCTACTGGCGCATATACCAGGAGACTCAGAACCGATCAAAAGAGCTGGCTGGGTTGCAGGGTTCAGGGAGTCGTGGTGGGATAGGAGGAAGGGGTGGCAACGGTAGAGGCGAGAAATCACGTTTCGTCCATCAGACTGGAAGTTCCAGAAGTTGCAGCAGCTACGAGCTAACCAGGTTGTCCCGGAGAAGGAGCACATGTCAGGAGCTGGTCGGCCGCTTCCACTGCTGGCCTGGGGTTCGTTCTTGGAGACCTGGTAGCACAAGGCACGGGGAGGGCGATCCAGACCAGAGCAGCAGCGACAGCTGGAACAACAATGACGCCGCCGTCTCGTTAGACCACTCCGGCTCTTCAGAAGATGAGGACTGCGGGGGCAAAGAGATGATTTCCCAAAGTCATGCTATTTTCTCAATTGTTCTTACCCTGCCCGGTATAAAGGCTGCTGTAAACTCCCAACTCACCTCATGCGAGGACCTGGACGTGGCCTCAGAGGAGGATCCCCTCAGGGGAGCGGAGGATAAACGAGATAGCCTTTCAACAGTCGCGAACAACACCACTGCCACCACAACTGCGGATGAGGCAAACAGTTCAGAAAATAGCTATCACCAGCGCTTCTGCTCGCGAAAGATTCAGTCAATGCCCACCATCCAGCCTACCTCCAACCAAGGCTCCGATGCTCACACGACAACTGCTTCCACAACCTCCGACGCTACCACCACCAAATCCCAGTCCGTCCCGATGTCCTTCAAAGATGCAGCTCTTGCAAAGCGCTTTGCTTCCAGAACCCGAACGCAGATCACCAAGAGGAAGCGCATGTCCCTAGTGAAGGAGAAGAAGGCGGCTCAAACCCTCAGTGCCATCCTCTTCGCATTCATCATCACATGGACGCCGTACAACATCATGGTGCTGATCAATACCTTCTGTGACGTCCCGGGCATCCTGTGGGACGTAGGGTACTGGCTGTGCTACGTCAACAGCACGGTCAACCCCATGTGCTACGCCCTGTGCAACAAGACTTTCCGTACGACCTTTAAGATGATTCTGCTGTGCCAGTGGGACCAGAAAAAAAGGAGGAAGCAGCAGTTCCAGCAGAGACAATCTGTGGTATTCCACAGGAGGATTCCCAGAGATTCCACGTAAAGGACAGGTTTGAATGGTTAATAAACACAGAATCAAACGATTTTACATAGGAAAAGGAAAACGTGAACATCTAGTTGTTTCTATGGAGTTGTTTTGCTTAGAGATCCATAATGTGTTTCTCTGCTCGTATGTCAAACACAGCAACCCGACGTGTGGTTTTCTTGCAGTATGTGTTTGTGTCAGTGCATACATTGGGCAAAGCAGTTGAGCATTTGTATGAACAAAGGGTTTGTGTAAATTCAAGCTCAGAGAAGAAAACTTGCCGACTGTCCTTGAAGAACATTTTACCATTTTGGTGTGGGAAACAATAGCAAAGGGCTTTAAATTGCATTGCAGGAGAATATTTGAAGTCGACCTGACACAAGGGGAAAATATGTCCTTGTTACAGGGTTGGGGATATTTTAATTATTTCTCTTTGTGTGTAGCTATATCTGTAACGTGCAGAGTGGTTTTACATTTAAAACAAAACGGTGTATCTGTAATGCGTCACTGAGAGCTAAGACAAACCCTATTTTGTGTCACAGGCTTCTACATTGTAATGATTTGACCTGTTGTCCTCTTGACGTGTTTTTATCAGAACGCCTGTGCACGGCCTTTCTACATGGATATAGCTTTCCTGTGTCTGATGGAATACAACAAAGTTCTTGAACTGTGTCCTTACTTTCAGCCAACAGATATATTGTTATTTTTGTGATATTCCTAAGATTTTGAGCCAGTCTGAAAAGGAATCCTCTGACGAACTGAGTTGTGAATATTTTGTGTGGCACTACAGTGAACTGCTGTTGTGTTCAATGTGATTGTTGTGGTTTTTATGGTGGAGACAGTAAGTACATTGGTGGTGTTTTATGTACTTGCAGTTCTCAGTCATGAGTAATGATAATGCATTGATAATATTCTGTTTGTGTACATTTGGATATTTATGACTTGGTACACAATGATTGATTGCACACAAAGATGTTCATTTATAAAGATGTGTGTTTTGATTCACACTATCTTTTAGATTTTTACTAAATGACACATTGAAATAACTCTTTGTAATAGGCCTCCTGTCTTTCACATAGTGGAGTAATAGCAGCCTCTAGTGGCTTAAGAAGGGCAAGTGCAGTAAGTCAAGACAAAACCTTTCTTAATTAATTGTGCAACAATTATTCATGCCGTAAGCTTGTTTTGTGAATTGAGATTTTAAATCTAAAAGAAAACCTAGCAGGCATATTACTGAGGAATGGCCACAACAATTGAATTACAATACTTTCTGCCACAACCTTATTATTATTTTCGGTTCAATTTCATATTATTTATGGGAGAGGTTTTTAGAGTTGAAGAGTTGAACGATTTGGTGGTCATTGCTTTTTTCGATACAGAAAATGATGGAACACCACCAATAGTCTGCATAATGATGCCAATGAATTTATCCTACATTTTGTAATACACATTTTGTTATTATTGTTTCGAGTAGTTTTCTTTTTTTATTGTTGCCACATCTAAGTCTTGAATATTGTGCAAAAGATATATAGAAGGCAAAGAAAAGCTCTATGCCAACAGGCATATTGAAGAATTGGTTGATTAGATTATGTATCCGATGATTTGATTTATGTGTTGTATACTAATGAGATGTTGAAAAATGATCCCATGCTTGTCATCAGTGGGTAATTAGTTTGCTTTCAACACAATAGGCTACAGTGATACGTTCTTTATTGAAATACAAGTTTTTTGTACTATTGGGATTGTACACTAGCAAAATGCTGAACATAAACATTTCAAGTATGCCATCCATACTCATATTTTAAGTCAATAAACAAGCAAAAAACTTTTGACAGAAATGTATTTTCTGAGTTCTGATTGTGTTATTTTTCTCTGTATTTTTAACTTTTTTTGTATTACCTATTGTGGCTTGTTTTAGCAGGAGACTAGTTCATTATACAGCTGTATAATTTATTCCCTGCCTAGGAAATATTCAGAAATCTCCCATAATATAATGTAAAATACATATTTTTTCTTTATCAACTAAAACAATGTCCCACTGTCTACTTGGCCAGACAGACGGTTTAGAATATCTATTCTCTCCAGAAAACTGTAGATGTTTAAATCACCAATTAGGCTCAGTGAGATGTCTGGTGAAAGCGTGAAACTAATTTCTTAATTGGACTTAAATGTGGCACCAGGGTGCTCCAGACCCAAAGAAAAACTAAATCCACCTGGATATTGTGTATGGAAGCGATTTTTAAAATATTTTCAATTTTGTCCAAATGATATCTTCCCACTGTCTGACTCTAGCAGGACATTAACAAAGAGTATGTGGACACGATGAGGTCTGATGAAGTTAGTGAGTGGAGTCTCAGACAGTGCTAATGGAAGATGGCCAACAGGCCAGACATGTGATGAGGGAAATACCAACTTCATGTGACCCGTGGCTGAGGAGCGGCTCATAGACAAACACCCAATTGTGCTGTTTTGCTCAGTCGGGGCTGAACCACTGAAGAGAATCCACCAGTCCGGCAAGTACACTTTTATTTATAATACACTCTTTTTAAAAATCTGACCTTAGAGGCTTATCCACTGAGGACTTTTTTAACCATTTCATAGATTTGGAAATCAACTCTTTGTGTTACAAAATGAATAACAATAAGTTTTTCTGAAGTGCTAATGACAAGGTTGTTAGTTTTTGACACAAACTTTAATGAACTACTGGTTTGGTCCTTTCTGGTAATTTTCTTCTTTTAATTTGGATCCTTTAAGAATGTGTAATTCATTTATTTGTTCATGTATTTCTTTGTGTGCTATTAGTTTCACCCACTTAATTTGCAAACAATAATTAGTGACAGAAGGCTCTACTTTGAGTGTGCCACACCCATTACACAGTGCTAACTCATGCCTCTACACAGGCTAATTACATGAACTTCCATAATAAGCTTTAAGACATACTTGTAAATTAAATGTTTTCCGTGTGTGATCTTTTTTGTCTGTATAAAGTGCCATTAAAGTACATTTTGGATTTGATATTAAAACTAACTAATTTGATCAAATTAGATGCTGGTTTTACAATTAATAACAAACTATATTTTTTATTAAATACATAATAGTAATATAATAAAATGTACTTATCTTATATGTACTTAAATGTACGTATCTTATGGCTGAAACAAACCTTTATTGAAATTGTTAATTAGTCTGATGATTATTTCCTCAATTAGTTTATGAAAACATACCAATATCAGAGACATTAGACCTCTTATGTCAGCTTGCACTCATCTTCAACTTTTACCTCATGACTCCACTGAGAACCGATTGCCTTTCAACTGCCATTCAGACACCAAGCTCGACTTTTAAATCAATTCATGGGATTTATTTCTCACTTGTTTTTTTCCCTCTACTTCAGCCCGCCTCGATTGTCCAGGATGCACACCATTAAGACAGTGGAGACCCAGGTGCCCTTTCTGAAAGAGAGTTTCTTCACCACCACTTTCAAAGGCCGAAGGAAGAGCAGTGTCACCAACCTCCTGCGTAAACAGCAGCACTCACTCCTCAATCAACAGCACCAGCAACAACCCTGCATTCTAGAGCAGCGGCATCCGAAGCAGTTTCTCTCCCCTTCACCAGAGAACGAACAAGGGCAGCGCACTCCGGAGCGTAAGCGACTTGTTCGCTCGACCAGCAGCCCGTTATGCAAGACAGCTGAGCGCGCGAGAGCAGATGGGGATAGAAAGGAGGAGCAAAGAGAGGGGAAGGATCAGAGAGGCAGAGAGGATGTGCAGGGTAAGGGGGGAGAGCGAGGAGTGAGTGGTAGCGAGCCCGCGGCTGTCGTTGCCGGTCCCCTCCTCCTTTCATCATCGGCTGAGCAGGGGGAGGCAGCGGCGGCATCATTCTCACAGCTGCACGGATGTGTAGCGGGCAGACCGCAGGGATTAGGAAGCTCTGTCGGGGCCGTGACCAACACAGCAGCCCGGGAGGAAGCCCGGCACGGCCAGCCTCGACCCCAGCAGCATGGCCTGTTAGCCAAGGGGGTCCGCCTGCTCAGGAACATGGGGAACCAGGAAGCAAAGCAGAAGAAAGGAGGAGGAAGTGGCGGAGCAGCAGGAGATGCCTCTTGTGATGCTGATGAGAGGGAGGTGGACAGGAAAACCAAAAAGTCCCACAATAAGATAAGTAAAGGAGGAGGAGAACACGGAGGTCGGAAGAAGTCAAAGTCAGATTCGAAGGGTTCTGTGTTTTCCGGCATTAAAATCAGGAAGAGTTTATCGAAGGCGAAGGGGTTGTCTAAAGATGACATGTTGGAAGATGGGGGGCCAGGCCGCTTTGGCAAAGCAGGGCCAAAGCCCTTTGCTGAGGCGAACTCATCAGCTGATGAGATGCATTCAGATGTCGAGGGCGATCTTGACGGTTTCACTGCAGACATTCAACAGTTTATTGGGGATGAGATTGGCCGAAAGGCAAGCTCTGGGTCGGACGCTGACCTCTACAGTTTTCACTCTGCAGCAGCGGAAAATGAAGACCTGCTCTCTGACATCCAGCAGACCATAAGAGACCAATGTGTGGCCGGGGACCAGCTGGAAATGGTGACTGGCTTCTTATCCCAAGTGTCAACATTTGACAGGAACAAAGCCTCTGAGAAGGTAACGTCTCACCGGCGATTTGATCTGGATGAGGACGTTTTCTCTGAATGTGTACCTCAACAAGTAGACGAAGGGTGTAAGAACATAGAGAAGGAGAGCTCTTCTTCTGGTCCAGGGTCCCCTGAAAGCGGCCCAACATCTTCAGCCGCGGACAGTAGTGGGAGCCTTCTCCCAAAAACCAACAGCTCGTACAGCTTCCCTGACACCACAGCCACCAGCACCTCGTACGAAAGTGCAGAAGAACCCCAGGATGACCCGGAGAGTCCTGTTCTGCCCCCACGGCGGCCTCAAGCCAATCAGGCACCTGAGAGCAGAAGCACACGAGTGCCGAGTGTCCGCTTGGATCCCATGGAGGCGGGGCCGATGCCGTCTCACAAGAGTGCTAGCAGCATGGACCTGTCTCTGGAGCGGGAGGATGAAGAGGAGACTGGGAGACGGGACTTCCTGTCCCTGAAAAGGAGGAAGAGTAGTTTGTCTATTAGTCAGCTTACTACGGACTACCACCCAAGACGGACCTCCTCCACCACCTCGCCCTCGACTGTCAAACTCTACCCTCCGGTCCACCCCTCCTACGTTAAGACCACCACCAGGCAGCTCACTTCCCCCATCGGCTCCCCTATTACCAGCCCCAACGTGCCGAGAAAAATAGAGGTCACTGTTGCGTCAGTCGAATCTGCCCAGGGGTTTAGGAGGCACAAGCAGCGGTCTTGCTCCATCGCTGGGCCCCCCGTTGAGTCTGCAGACTGGCTTACGGAGCTGGAGAAGCTAAGAGGGAGGCAGGGTGGCAGGGCCAAATTTACAGAACCGGAAATACCAGAGGGAGGTCACACGGGCGGGTTGTACTGGACACTGGGCACCAGGAGAGCACATTATGGACGGAAGACCTCCACCACCACAGCACCCTACCTGGATGTCTTTTCTGGTGAGTCACATGTAGCACAGGTAACAGAACTGCTGACGCACATGGAGCTCAATCAGACAGGTGGGAAGTGCTAAACAATATCCAACAAAAACATTGCACTGATTCTGGATGCCCGTTTGATGTCGGTAGTAGTGTTTCAATGCTGCTATCAAAGTAAGTACATACAGAGGGGAATGATTTGGGGGTTTAAGTAGAAAGCTACCAAAAAAATAAAACATCAATACGTCTGTCCCTCTTTACTTTCCTACTTCTTGTTGGTGGTACTCGACTTTAAGTTTGTTTCAACAAGAGGTAAATCCCTTGCTAAGTGGTTTCCTAAAACAAGAAGGCACTTTAGCTTTCAGCAAGCGAAGCTCGGACAGAAGCTAATGGATCATTTGTTGTTGTGGATATGGGGAAATAAAACCCACAGGCCTAAAGTGTTTTGACAACAATGGAGAGGAATGGAGGAATAACCTATGTTAGGCTTAAAGTAATGCAAGGCCAATTTGTTAGTTGGCTCAATACATTCTTGGTTTTGGTCATTTCCTGGTATTTGACTGAGATAAAATTTGACTATTAAACCCAAATGAACAAGAGGAAACTCTGTATAGGGTAAAACTATTAGTTTGGCCCCAATATCCGTCCATATTGAGACTGGGTTATTATAAAATAGAACTTGTAAATGGTTATGGTGATTTGTTTAGTTATAAACATGATAGTGACAAATTCTGAGGCTATACAAACAATCACAGCAATACAATAGCTTTGTTTAAACAAAGAGGGTTTCATAGAGTGTCTTCGTAACCAATGCCTCCTTCTGATAAAACAATGCCCCTCTGTCCTCCTTTCTGTTGTGGTGCACTTCAAGAGCTCAGCTGCTCTCCACAGTCTGAGCCTGTGCTCATAAATCAGACCCAACGACAACACTCAGGGCCATGCCACGCACACACACAAACACACACACACGGTAGACACTGGATGCTAAACCCGAGTGACAGTTCATCTGCATGACAAAGATGAGTCATGATATAAGGTCCATTCTCATTTTGTCAGCCAAATTTATTGTACCCAAGCAATGGAGGTCATTTTTGATCTTGAACATTGGGAATATCTGGCATTTGCAAATGAATGGACATAAACTGTTGTTATTCCCAGAGAATCGGTTATTTCACCGCCTAGTCAGTCGCTAATACAATTCTGCATGTCGCAATCTGTTTAGCGAGTTCTCCAGGTCGGATCGGGCCCTTAGGAGGTAGAGGGAAGATAAAGAAGAACAAAACAAATTCCATAATGTTACGGAATGTTCTTGAATGTCTTTCTGATGAAACCTAAAACTCCCTATTACAAAAATAATTCTGTGTCTCTGTCTAATTCTAAGTGTGATATTACTGGATAGCTTCTAACTTAAATTTATTTTTGCACGTTTTAATTCTTTGCACTTCAAAGCAAACCATCTCTCCTATCATCCTTATTTAGCCGTACAAATCTAGTTTGCACATTTAGGTGTTTAATTATCACATCCGAAACTGAGACATCACCTTTCACCACTTTGGTTGGAGGGATGTCGGGTTGACAAATTTGGCTCTCCTTGTTATAATATGTAAAAAAATAAGTAGAATCAGAATTCATTAGTTTTAACAGAAAGTCAAGCTCTTTATTTATTGGGCCAGTTTGGATCTTGCACTTTTCACACTTGACTGCCTTTCTGTCCCCAGGTCGCACTCTGTTGGACCGCTTGTGTATGCATGGAGGAGACGCGTCTGCAGAAAAGGATGCGAAGGAACTATGTCACCGAATGGTGGTCCAGGGTCTGCTGCACCCCTTCAGTGACAGCACAGCCAAGCTCCAGGGACACATCGATGCCCCACCACTGTTTGATGTAAGTCCTCATGCTCGGTTTACACAAATTACAACATCAGTGACCCTGCATCAGCAGCTCGATAGCTGGATATGTTTTTACGATAAAAGTACAAATTGTTCTGACTTTTAGAGGCAAGAACTGAGGAACTTGTGATGTGCCTTGTTAGTGACTGTCCGGCAGGATTGTGGCTGCCTTGATTTGACATCGGCCGGTATTTTCTTAGTCTGAAACGTGGAGTCAACGCTGAAGTTCCTTGAACTTTCACAGTTCACATCAAAATGCTTAACTCATTGATATTCGCTCCTCTCATGATATACTCAAAGAATGTGGCAGAAAGTGATTTAAAATAACATTTACCATATGTACAGTACACAGAGAAACGCAAAGCTTATCAAATCAGTGTTTTCATATGTATGTCTGTGATTCACCCTGGAGACATTTTATTATCTGAAGAGCAGCGGTGCATGTAGACAGGGTGACCACGTGAAATGTCCTAAATATTTAATTCTCCATTCCCGTACTGCTGAAACATAATATCATGAGCATCTCATCAGCCTGCATAGTCCACCATTGGCAGCTCATTTCCTGTTTCAGCTTCTCATCCAACTGATCGTTCTGTTATTTACTGAAAAGTTAAATATGAATTATGTACCTTTATCCCAGGGCTGTTGCATGGTTTTAGACTCTTAGTCTTGTTGTTTTGTCTGTTGATTAACAAAAAATGTGATCAGATCAGAGTCGGTCTGCAGCTGCACACTGCTCCTCGCACCACATGTGCATGAAACATTATGCACATACGAGCATTGTATCCACGCATAAAGGTTCACTATGCATACATACACATAAATAACTAAACATCCACACCCTCTAGCTGTTTTGTTCTCATAAATGCAATGAATCTGAAATATATTCATCGTTCTGCTTCCCTAGCGTGGCGTCTCAATAGGACTCAAAGCCAGAGCTCAAGTCTGCCGCATGTGCATATATATATATATATATATGCCCTACAGGCATTTCCTCCATGGCTGGATTAACAGCAGTCCCTCAGACACACATGCACGTATGCGTAGATCATCTGCTGACCATGTTATGTAACAGCTCCACGTGCCTTAGGCTCAGGCTGCTCTTCCCCAGCAAAAATCTCACCATGTCAGGGCAGGATTTCGCTCCTAACCCCCTGCCCCCTTTGTTGTTGTTGTGTTTTTTGTCCTCACTCTGCCTCTGTCTGAAGCCTGGCCCGGAGTCATTGCATTATTCAGCTTGTCCAAAAAAGCTTTTGCCATTCAGAGTAGAGATCTCATTGTCATTGCTTCCTTTTTTACAGCTATGAAATGAATCATCAAAGCCCATCTTTGCACCTCTGCAACCTTTTTCTCACTATAACGTCTTCATTACCGCAGTCTTTTACAATTTGATTTCCTTAACAGTTAAATCCCATCTCGATATGAATCACTTCCTTCATCACCTCTTCCTTCTCTTCCGCCATCCTGCTATCCTTTTATTTCCATCTTTGCCTCTCAACTCCCCATCTATCTTCCGATTTTCAACCTAAATATGGTATTGTATTTCACTGCTTTGCCGTCGTAAACTAATGTACGAGCGGGGAGTTTCTTCTTTTGCATACAGCTTGAAATTGAATACATCAACTTCTCTCTCTTTCTTTTTAGAAATGAGGTTTGGGGGGGGATGAGAATCGAAGAACTGTGTGTAAATCAAATATCACCCCTCTTTCACCTGGCAAAGCATTGCAATTACAGCATTAGCATTGCAATCTAATACGCTTTGTTCTATGTGTGTAGTTGCTTGTGTTTTACTTTTCTTGTAGGCACATAAATCGGTTAACACAGTCGCAGTGGGGAAACTCATCTGCCTCATGGGCACAAAATACCCGTCCCTGTAACATCTATTATAGCTGAAGTCTTTAGCTTAGATACCTGTCCTTCAATCTGATGTCATTTTCTCGTGTGTTAGTCTTGAAGCTTATTTCCTTAAACCGTTTTGCAGGAGGAGCAGCTTTACACCTGGGCTTCCGTAGGCCTGCCTGTGTCTTCTCATCTGTGGGAAGTCTATGGGGGGCGAACGTCAGGCAGAGAACAAAGACTGAGATCCCCTTTGCACCAATCATCAGCCAAAACACCAGGAGCCCTAAACTCTCAGGTTGGTTGAATCCTCGTAACATCTTAACGCACTTCCCTTTAGAATTGTCCGGTCCACACTGTGCGTGGTGCCGGCTTGGATGTTGTATTTTGTTTTAACTTCCAACGGCACAGAGCAGTGGGCCTCATTCAATTACCCATGCAGTGAAATGCTGTTTTGAACGTGTAAGTGTAGTGTGTATTTATTAAAACAAACAGACATATAATTGTGTGTAAAATAATACAAATAATTAGTTGCAAAAGGAGGAGAGAAATATTCCATTTTAAATTAGAACAGACAAAAACGTACTTATATTGCTCGAACATGTCTTCTCTCAATAGTGTGTAAGAGTGCTCTTGGGTGTGAGTAAATTCTGTTCTTACCTAAGAGCGAATCCCAAAGAAAACATTGGTGAATATCAGAATCTTTGTGTGGATTAAGCACAAATTGGTTCTTGAGAGCATTTGGTGAGTGAGGCCCATTGTCCTGTTTCTATCACATGAATACAGTGTGAGAGATAACCAAATGTTTTTCCTTTCTTTCACTTAATTTTAGTCAACTTCTATGTGTGAATTGTCATCTAATTTTTCAATTCTGCACAAATGAAAAGAGCAAATATCATCTAAAAAAATCTGCAAGTCTTAAATACTTTTCCATACAATGCAATGGCTTTAGTTTTTTATTAAAAAGTTTGATTTCTGGAGATTTCTCCAAGCTATTCCCTCCCTTTAAAACACATGCACAAATGTTTTCAATCCAGCAGTATCAACGACCAAAAGGGAGATGCATATTACATTCAACAACATGTTGTGTGTAATCCTGTCTAATTCTTGAGGAATACAGTCGACTCGAGCCTCCTGATTGTGGTTGTTCTCTTTCCACCAGAGGTCAGGCTTGTCTAGAAAGACTTGTGAGACTTCCAGTGACCCTCCCTGTTTCCAGGAAGAGATAATAAATTAGCGAGACCATACTGAATGAACATTCTCCTTAAGATTCAGTGATGTGACCATAACTGGAGAATGTGTACTAGCAGACACACGTCCTCCCCATGTGAGGCCCAACGAGACTCACTGTCTCTGGGGTCAAGTCTCATAGTATCCCCTCATCCCAGCTCTAACCAGTCTGGAGCCAGAGGTCTGATGGAGTCTAGACATTTCAGAATTTTTTTTTTTACCCTCACAGCAGTCACTAACTGCCTGAGCTGTGGGTGTGTTACTGTTTATAGTGTAATTTATCAAATGACAACGTGTCCAGGACTCAACAGCAATTTAGTATAGCTGCCTTTTAGAGAAAAGGGCAAACTAGACTACCTGCCTTTAAAGAAGATTTTTCTTCAGTTCCCATTCGGTTGTGAACATTAATGTTGTTGTGCTACAGGGTAAAGTCTTTGTTTTTGTCTCATTGACAGACAGAATCCAGCGGGGTGAAGTCGGGTCCGTCGTCCCCAGAGGATGAAAGCTGCCTCATCCCTCAGCTGGAGAGGACAGTCGACGACCTGCACATTCGGATCGCCCTGTTGCAGGGCCAGCGGGCCTCCTTGGCAAAGGGAGGTCCGAGCTCTGCCCACCACAAGCCCTCACAGATGAGAGGAGGGACACTGGGACGGACGAGCCACGAGGTGTCCGTCCAGACCTCACCTGTGGGGGAGGGGCTTGAGTTTGACGTGCCTTTCATGGGGGGATCCAGCGGCACGCCGTCCTCCGTTCCGTCCTCCGTTCCGTCCTCCATCCCCAAATCTCCAGAGAGCTTTGTCTGCACGTGCCAACGGAGGCAACAGAGCAGTGCCCATCAAGCTCCCACACCCCCACCTCCACCACCACCTTTACCACCGCCTCCACCAGGAGGTGTTGCTCCTCCTCCTCCACCGCCACCGCCACCCCCGCCCTTCCCCGGTTTTGGACAATGTCCACCACCGCCTCCTCCTCCTCCACCAGGTTTTGGACCTCCACCACCTCCACCCCCGCCCGGTTTCGGACCTCCTCCGCCGCCCCTTCCTCCTGGAATGGGCCCCCCTCCTCCACCCCTGCCCCCGGGCTTTGGGCCTCCACCACCACCAGGCTCCATGCCCACCATGATGGTGCAGGAAGCTGCCCCTGCCAAGGCTGCGATAGAGCCCCCCAAGCCAATGAAGCCCCTCTACTGGACACGGATACAGCTGATTGCTAAAAAGTAAGGACATGCTGTTTGATAGATACGGATCATTTGCACGGAGGTATTCTCCGAACAGTAGAGGATAGAGAGGGAGCTTGTCCACTTAAGATAAAGATCGCCACGTGCTCCGACGGCGACAGAGACGCTATCCTTGTGGAAAATGAAAGTGATGCAGTCCAGGCATTGTGGTCAGCACCGAATTTACTTGAACCGGGTTTTCTTTCCTTAATAAGGCTCGGAAAATTGTAGCTGAGTAAACATCTAGAAATAGACTTGATTCACTTGCAAGTGAGGAGCTCGATGCTGAATTCTAAGTGCAACGTGTTGGCCGAGAGATTTGAATGATACATTTGTATGAGTGGATTTTAAAAACTGGAAAATGCATTTTGTGGTGAAATAAAAACAGGAGTTAACTCTAAAAGTGGACTTGGCTTAACCTTTTCAAACAATGCATGGCTGCCTGTCATTGCTCCTACAATAATTCATCTTTCCTCCTGTCTTCAGGCCCACAAGCCCACTGGTGTGGGAGACTATAGAAGAACCGAGTGTGGACTTTAAAGAATTTGTGGAACTTTTCTCCAAAAGTGCTGTCAAAGAGAAGAAAAAGCCAATTTCAGATACAATCAGCAAGTCCAAGGCCAAGCAGGTAAAGTATGTTTTATGTGCGTGTGCGTGTGTGCGCGTGTGTGTGTGTCTACATCCCTGGGTCACCAAATATGGTTCCTCTTCAGGCCTTTTCCCATCTTCACTCTCGCTCCTCTGGGGCCTTGATCCTTTACGTTTTTCCTCTCCGTCGCTCCCCGAGTTGCTCTGAGTGACAGGAGGAACCGCTTCAGCCAGACGGTCATTATGTGGTGTGAGCTCTGGCTCCCACCCGACTCCCCTGCGACCATCCGGTGGCACCGAGCCAATGTCTCGCGTGCGGTGAGGAAACCTCACGACGGTGATGACTGTTGAGGGAGACGGGGGGGGGGGGAGAAGGAAAAAAGGAGGGAGGGAAGGAGAAGCCTGGAAGCTGTATCTTTTATGATGTGGTTCCTCCCATTGTGCTTTCTGTATGACTTAGTTTAATAGACAGACTTTTTGCCTTGCCAATGGCCTCCATGCCACTCCATCAATCCTTCGACTTACAATTTCAAGCTGCATTGGTCCGGATTATTATGTTAATGTGCTGTTTGTCCAAATGTGTCTGAATCAGGTATAATGTACACCAAGGACGAGGGTCTCGCCCCCGTAATTAAGACCCAGTGGGATCACCAGACAGTTGTTGCTGAGATGAAATATTGGTCTCAAGAGTGGAAGCTGGTGGGAAATCTTTTTAGTTTATGGGAAGTGATGAAGTGAAACTCGAGGCCAAAATATAAAAACTACAACAGGTTTCAATTGAGGCAAAAGTTCCAAAGGTTGAGCTCTCCTTCCCTAACATGATAATAATAAAGATAATACATGGTTTGATTTGTTGTATAAAAGTTGAAGGACCGTTTACGAACTGTATACCTGAGACCTGCTGAGCCTCAGCCTCCCCATCTGTGTCTTATTTCCACCATTTCATGGGTTCATTTGATTGTTAAGGAGAATTATAAACGCCCCGATGTTTAGCAAACAAGTGGCGGGAAAAACTCACCTTAAAGCTTTGATCCAATAAAGCACAAAATTCAACAGCGATGAGAAACGGGAAAACAGGAAAATCCTTCTGTCATACAGGGATTCCTTTTTAAACAGAAAAGACACAATCAAACCTGTTGCCACTTCAGTAGATGTTAGATGGTTCCTTCAACACCTGAGAAACACAAGTATAGATACAAGAGATGACCCCGACGAGTGTGAGACGTTGTGTGTGGCCAGTTCCACTGTCTTTATGATGGGAATCATCCTCTCCAGAGCCGCACCACTGGGAGAGCAGCGTTGACGTCAGTGCTCTGCCGGTGGAAAGGCCTCCGATGTGAAAGGTCGTCATCGTCCAGTGTCAAGTGTTGACCTGAAGGTCCATCTGCAGAGGAGTTCTCTGTTCTCTCTCTGAGACGAGGTTTAATGTAGCCATGCTGCTGAATTACGTTTGTGATCAATTGATTTTGTTTCATGGTATTTGGGGGTCAATCCAGCAGCATTTTAGATGCAAAGTGTGTTTTCATTCCTGATAGAATAGAAGCCAATGTTCAGATTGGGTCTCTTCACCTCCTGCATGAATAAGGATTTCTTATAATCGTGGCAATTGGAGGATGAGGGCTGCACCTAATGATACTTATTCAAGTCTTATTCAACGATTCAGTTCAACTTAAGCTCAGTCCTAAATGTAAAGAAATAAGTGGAAATGTCTATTCTTTTTTATTTTATGGGCTCTTCTGAGCTTCGTTTCAGAGGACAAGCTGTGCCTCAGTGGTTTAATTTTCACATGTGATTCAGAGCTGCATGGGATTGATGAAAGTCCATATTGGCAAATGCTGAAATGCTGAATAAATCAAAAGATCAACATTTAATTAACGTGACTTAAGATTTCTTTCAATAAAAAGCCTAGGCACATGGATGTCATGAGAAGGCCGAAAGACACGGCATTAGATTACATTTTTTAGGGTAGTTTTAGTGATGAAATTGTTTTCTCCAACCCTAGTGGTTCACGGATCCAGCTGTGTTTCATTATAAAATAATACTACTGATACACTGCGAGGGCATTTTTTAGATCAATGCAAAAATGGGTAAAGTGATATCAGGCAACTCTGTAAACCGCTGAACTTTGTTTTATGTAAGTTTGCCCCGTTTGTACATTTAGAAGAGTCGGGTCAGATGATAAATCCCGACTAACGACCTGTTTCACTGTCGCTAAAAAGCTGCACCAGCTATCACGGTCCCACCGTGGAAGATATTCCCACCGGCGTATCTCGCCCCGGCCTGCGCCTCGAAAGCTGCGGCTGAGCCGGGGGAAACGGAGCCAGTCGGGGGACTGGTGATGTGACTTCCTGTGGGAGAGGTCTGTGGTCTGTGTGATCTGGTTTAGATGGAAGAGTCCTGTCTGGATCACAGAAAGCTACGGGTTTCCTGTCCCGACGCCTCACTACCCGGCGCACACGTCTGCTAACTCAGGCGACCTGTGGTACATAATGCCCCCCCCCTCATCCCCATGGTTGCTGTTTTTTTGCTTAATAACAACGCCGGCTTGATATTCGACTCCTGGCTGTTTGACAAGTGGAAGTTATGACTATTCAGCTGACCTTTGGTAATATAACAGCTTTCTTGAGGAGGTTTGATCTTTGCATTAGGAAAGTTTTCACGTTATGTCGGCTGTGAAAAAAGAAAATCCTTGCAGTGTGAAATTCCATGAAATAAAATGTAATTGAAGCCATAGGGATCTGTTTCTGGATCAAATTTCCATTTCTTGTTGCGTGAAAGATTTCTTTCCGACGACTAAAAGATGATGGAAGTGGAGAATCATAGGAAAGGGAGGCACATTTAATCATCATTCTCCTTCAGGGTGTTTTACTTTCTCCAGTTTTTCTTCCCAAAAAAGGAGACCGATGAAGGGGAGAAATGATCCCTTCTTTTATTCATTAAATGTTTTGTCTTCATGTGCTTGTGCATCATGCCATGACATAAGATGCACTAATCCTCCCTGTTCTCTTTGGTCTTTTTCCCATCAACTCACTTAGGTGGTGAAGCTCTTGAACAACAAGCGTTCTCAGGCTGTAGGAATTCTGATGTCCAGCATTCATCTTGATATGAAGGACATCCAGAATGGTAAGCCATATCATCCATATCACATAGATTACAATGAAATAATGCAATGGGGTGGTATTGAAAGCAGCATTGTAAACGTGGAGAAAATGGAAAACAGATCGGTTGGTGATTTTTTTCTTCTTCAATTTTTCAAAAGAAAAAAAGTAATCGCACATCTGGGAGGGATATTTGGAATGTGAAAACCAAAAGTTTGATAATCGGTATCTGAGTCTGATCATCAAATTAATAAAACTGCTGTTGGGAAGACGCTATAGATCCACCACAGCAGCCAAAAACATTTATCTTTTATACCACATGTCGAAACATTTCATAATTCGTTAAAATCATTCACAGTGGGACCTCAATCTGTACATGTCCTGCTCTTTATGTGATTTACAACTTGGAATATTGTTTGTAGGAGAGGCAGTAACTTACAATAAACAATGGACACGCTGAACACTGACATCAAACACCAATCTGAAACATATTTTACAAGTTCTGTACACAAAATTAAAAAGTTGGCCGTTCTGTCAGATTCTTTTTTTAGTTTTTTGAGTGTGACTATTCCAGTTTCTTATTGAAAACATATTGTTTCCAGTCAACTAGGACGTGACTAAGATTGAGTGTTAACTGAGGTCAAAGCTTAAACTTCCTTTCTAGCTTCGTCGTGATGTCGCAACGCATCTCATGTGTTTTCCCTCTGCTGCTCGCCCCCTTTCCTTGCCCTTGTTTGGCATAATCTCTCCCCATCTAAAGTCCACATCGCGTTTTGTCCGCGGCACTCCGTTTTTCTCTGACTTGTCACCGTCTTGTCTGATTGGCTTTGTTAAAGTGAAGTCATTCGGGAGACGTGGATGGGAAGAGACGGTTTTCCTGTTTTATTTTCTCTCTGATTGCTCTCCAGTCTTCGCTCATCCATGTGTCTAAACACTCTTCCTCATCTCCCCATCCTGTTCACTCCTCCTGTTGGAGCCTTCGTCACAGCTTCCGCTCTCTGACTAACTTGCAGCTGGGTAGTTTATATTAAAATAAATGTGCACCACAGAACCCGTTGATCGGTACGTGTTATACACACAAAGACATTAGATCTGTTGGGCTATTTTGTTTAACCGAAATGTCTTGAATGCATTTTATTGTTGGTTCATCCATCTCTGGTCGGAGAGGGGGGGGTTCTCTCACCGGCACCGGTCATTCATCTCCTGTGTTAGGACAGTTTTAGGTGCAAAATTAGTGCTGATTGGAAACTTCAGTATATCATTGAGAGTAAGATCCGAGTAAAGATTTCTTCGCCTTGCACAAGCAAAGTCACCGCAGAATGTGTTTTTTCATTTAGGTTGTCATGCATTTTAATTTGTTGGTTTTTAGGCGTCAATTTTATTTCAGGAAAATGATCCGAGGATCATATATGCGTCCGTTTTACCAAATGATCTCCTGCTCCCTTTTGTCGCTGGAGGTTCAGGACAATTAAACAACCAAATGAAAATGAGTTTACAAAAGAGTGAGGTTCCTTCATCAAACCTCTAAAATGGCTTCACATTTAGATGGTTTCTGGGGAGTGTTTTTTTGCACAGCAAGTCAACAAATGTTTTTTTTTTCCTCCCAGCTGTTGTTGCTTGGGGTTGATCTTGGCCGACACTCTGCATGTTTCATAGGACGCTTCCATGCGGTGTCTGCTTCCTGCGAGGCTTTCAAGCGCCAATCACAGTATTAAATGGTGGTTGCCGGCGCCACGCTAGGGTTGAATGTGGTAGTCAGGGTGGAACCAGGCGCAGGGGTTTGGCTTTTCGGTCGTAACAGGGCTGTGTGAGAATGATGATACAGCTTTCTCACATGTCTCTTTAAAAATCTAAAAAAATAAAGATGTCTCCAATCAAACCAGCCTCCCAGACTCTGTTTCTGATAGTAATGAAAAACCAAACCGTAACCAGAGAAAAGTGCGAGAAACAAAAACAAGAGAAGCTCAGGGAGGAGGAAGTTATTCCTGCGGTGGCTTTTGGAAGAGGGAAGAGTGTGAAGAGGTGAGAGGGTGACAGCACCGAGCTCGGCGGGTTACATGAAGGGAGATGAATTAATATCACAGATCAGCAGATCGAACTTACTGCAAACAAACAACAATCCCTCTAGGCTTTTTCCACCCAAATGCATGGCTGTTCTCTAAATGATTTTCTTTTTTATTCTGCTCAAGTCAATGAAAATCTTTTAAGTCAAACATAAGATGTGATGCAAATTCTCTGAGTCCCTTCATGCCCCTGTGACATTAGTCCCGCCGTACCTCAACAGCAAATGAGCAGAGCAAAAACAACGTTAGCAATCTGGACACCCCGCAGCACGGCGAGATACACATATATATATACGTGTGGAGTGCTTTGCCGGGTGATCGTGCGTACAGCAACACCTCAGCCTCAACACCGCAGACCCCCGGGCTCTGTTTGTCTTTAAACATTTACTTTCAAAGGATTAATGCTCCCGGGCGCCAGGTCCTCGCGCCGAGACAAAAAGGCGACACCAGGAATTCAAACACAGGAGTTCAAACACAGATCTTTGTACCTTTGACAGATTTATAAGACCTCCGTATTTATGTTTTAGTTAGCGGCCCCTTCCGTGCTATCGCGATGAGAGCTGATAGCTACGTAAGTCGCAGCATATGACCCGTTCGTGTGGGCCGCCGGGCGAGAATTTCGACCTTGTTTCATTCCATATTCTGCTCCAGCGGAGCAGAAACAAAGATCGGAAAAAAAAGCGCTCTGCCAATGTTTGTGATCGTTGTTTGAGCCAAAGAAAATGTTCCGATCTGAAGTGGAGGCCCTACTTGTGTTGTGCTTTGATTTCTGACTTGTTGTTGGTGTTCCCTCAAGGTAGCCGAGAAAAGTCATGACATGCTTCCGTGTTAACGTTCGCATTCACCGTGCCGTCCTCTCGTTCCGTCCACAGCCGTCCTAAATATGGACAACGCAGTCGTTGATCTGGAGACTCTGCAAGCTCTCTATGAGAATGTGAGTATCGCAACAGCCCTCGGAGCTGGAACCATGTCTTTGTGGCTACAACGTTTGTAAACATTTTCTAACTTTTTTCACTCTGATGACAGGATGATCAAAGCTGGTGTGGCCTTAGGTTTCGGAAAAGTCAATAAACACACAAAAAGACAATATCTCCGAATGAAATACACTTCTGCCCCCTCCCGCCAATGTCGGAAAACAATATAAATACACAATGTTGAGCAACAAACACCACTGCAACGCTCCGTGTTTTCTTTTCCTCTGTGCGTTGCAGTGGAAGTCATTTTTTTTTGTAGAACAGTTTGCTTGTGACGAATAAATATCATTCATGGTTACACATTTCATGCCATATGTGAGTAACAGGGAATTATTTTATTATACAGTGAAACCTAAGAGGTCCCAACAAGCCGTGATATCAACATAATGGAGAAAGAATCCTTCATCGGCTGTTAGTGTTGCTTTATTCCCCATTTTCCTACGGGGGAAACCACAAAACACCAACTGCTATCCATCAGAGGATACCTTGTGATGGTTACCAAAACCTGAACGGGAGAAAAAACAATCCACTTTTTATTTAATTGGTGTGTTTGTAAAATAAATCAACGCGATTTTTGCCCATTCTCATTTTACTGTGAACATATTTCTCTAAAAGGGGGATCTAACTGAAGTGTATATATTAGATACCAAAACAAACCACACTGCTGTAATTGTTGGCGTCTTGGACCAACGCTGTCACATAGTAAACATTGTTTTCATTGTCTTCACACCAGATGTGATTGAATTCACTTTGGTAATGTCGCTGTGCAAAGGAAAGGATTGTTGAGAAACTCCAGGGTTTTGTGGCAAACGGCTCCTCTTAAAAGTGCTTTAAAAAAAAAAAAAAAGATTAAATGGGAAAACGGAAACCACGGTGAATTGTGCCAATTTCAACCACCACATTGAATCGGGTGGGATTATCATCAAGAGAATTACGGAGCCCTCATCGCTACTATGCAACGTGTCAAAGGGCCATCAGGGGCTCCTTGTTTACAGTCAATACATTTCCATCACCGTTTCCGAAATCTTCCCCCGCCCGGTGGAAATGGTTCAGGACCCGTTTTTGCACGGGTCAGTAAATGATGGAACATGAAAATGCGCATTTCTTTCCACATTTCAGCTGTAATACAGATTTAAGATGCTGTGAAATTCCTGTGAATTGTGTTTTTGGCACAACTACACAAAGAGAGGCCTGGACCTTTTGGCTGCCGGAGACATATTAATAACGTTGATTATGGGAATGAGACTGAGGCCTGAAACGAGCTGCAGCCATGAACCGATGTGTCATAACCGAGGATCAAAAGTCTCCGCTCAGACTTCAAGCCCTCTCCCTCTCTCTCCTTCTCCCCCTCACGGCCTACGGCAGTGTTATTGAGTCGAGGAGCCAAATTGTTTCTCTTTTGTATTGCGAGACTCCATCCTGTCTGTGGGTCTCCAGCCCCCTAAACCACAGTTGGCAGCACAGTCAGCCTGTCTTGAGGAATGCGAGGGGCTTCTAATGGTTACACCCTCACTCACTGTTCTAGGAGTAAGATCACACACTGCTCTCCCTCACTCTCCCTTTTTCCTTTTTTTTCTCCCCCCCCCCCCCCCCCTCACAAACAAACACGTTGACCCACAGCAATGTGCACATACAGTACTGTGTGTGCACACAGGCCGGGGCAGAGTCGCTCAGTCTATGGGCGGAGGATTACGGTCGCTGCTGTTCTTTGAACAACGTGCCGACGCCGTTAAAGGGGTCACGGCGATAGTGGGACACCACTCCCCCCTCCCCTTTAATATCGCACGCTATAATCTGGGTCCAGACAGTCTTGCGTTCAGGCTCCTTTTAGCCGACGGTAGCTAAATGTCATGGAGGTCATTGTGAGCGCTGGTGCCTCCGTAGAACTTTCACACTACAATTAATTGACTTATACTAACTTTTTTTATTAAGGCAAAACCTGTTGATTCCAAAATTGTTCATAAGATGACGCAACTTGTCATTCGCGCAATATTCTTTGGTATCTTCATGAACAAATAATCTTAAAAATGGTGTTCCGTTGAAAATTGAGTGACGTAAATAGTGATTGAGCCCTAGCTGGAGCTGTTTAGACCTTCCCTAGAAACCTGGGTAATGAACAACACTTGGCTTCAACTAGAATTCTGGCATCACGAATATCATTCTACTTTCTTTTGCATTCGATATTCCACGTGGGACCGTATTTCTCATGCTGACAACCACTGCAACATGCCCTAGCAATTGAAAGATCACACGCTAATGCCTACTTGTCCTCAATTACACCAAACACTGCTGGGCTCCGATGCTGCCCTTTGAAAAGGATCTGCTTTGCATTAAATATATTTACACTTGAAAACATCTCAAGAGAAGGCGAAGGAGAGCTTTGCACTCGTCGACAGAAGGCAGCGGTGTGTAGAATACTAATCGGGCCCTCGGTGCTTTTGATGCTGCCGTTTGATGTTTTCCACGGATCCATGCAGAGGCCAAAGCCCGAAAGAGAGAGAGAGAGAGAGAGATGGAGAGACCAGACTGCTGAGACTCAGACTTTGGGGGTCTTTGGGGCTCTGGAGAGCATGGAGACGGTTTACATTCCCTTCCTGGGGATGGTTTAATGTTGTACTCATTGCGTGAAAAAACATTAACATCTATTGTCTTTGCCTCTTGTGAAACGAAGGGGCATTTGGCCTGCTTTCTTTTTGCATCGCCTTGTTTAAAACTGTGGTCCAGGATCTGACAGAAGGATAATGGTGAGGAATGTAGTCTGGCTGGATCGACTAACATTTATGGAATTTGTATTTAATGGACGGCGTTCAGTTGTGTTCACAAAACAGCAGAACTAGTTCAGAATTAATAGGAAATAACCTGACAAAAGAAAGATGGAGTTGAAGAATTGCAGTTTATTTTTTGTGTTGTTTCAAAAGTACTACATTACTACTACATTTTTGTTTTTTTATCCGAAAAAATTGACAAAACATCATATGGCTCCTCTATAAAATCTCTGCATTTGATCTGACTATAGAGATTCAGAGGTCGTGGTGATACAAGAAACAACCACTGTACTCAATTCACCCATATGGGTCGAAATATGGGTACTGCAATTCATGTCCCAACTCATCATGGGCCCATCCATTTACATTGCCAATGTTTGTGTCATGCATGCAGTGGTTTGTCTTTAGCTACAGACACTTTAGACCCCCAAACCATACAAGTATAAAAAACACTCACAGAGTTTGTATCCAAAAGAGAGGCGTGTATTTTCCCCTGTAGAAGTATGATTCCAGTTCAATGTGTTTGGCATTAGGAGTTGAAGAAGTTGTTTTTTTTCCCAAATCAAACTATTTGCCCCTGGTGTATTTGGGTTGGCTGAGCTAAACTAGTTTTTGATTTGAGCAAGACATTTTGTTCATGTTTGAGACTAAGGATGACATTACACGTTCTTGTGTTTGGACATTTTAATGACATGCTGTGGTCTAAGTACCTTTTGGTTTCCCGTGCCCATAGGAAATACATTTCCATCTTAACTTGATCTGCATTTTAATGTTACAGAGAGCTCAAAACGACGAGATGGATGGCATTAAAAAGCATATTAAATCATCCAAAGACAAGGAGGATGCCAAGCCACTGGACAAGCCTGAACAGTAAGAACCAACCAAACATTACACGAGAGCTCTGTCTTTAACTAGATGTCATGTCCACTGATCCTGTGCCTTCTTCAGGTTTCTATTCCAGTTATCACAAATCCCCAACTTCTGTGAACGAGTGTTCTGCATCCTGTTTCAGTCGACTTTCCACGAATGTATCACCTCAATCGTCCGCAAATTAGAAATCCTTGAGAGAGTGTGCAAGGTGAGCCGCTCGGTCTCTGCTCGCTTAATGTTCTTTTCCGTGACTCTGTTTGACCTTCATGTCTTCACCTTTGTTTGTGTGTGCGTGTGTGCATCAGACGCTGCAGAGCGGTACGTGTGTATCGCAGGTGCTCGGCCTGGTGCTGGCTTTTGGTAACTTCATGAACGGAGGTAATCGGTCCCGAGGGCAGGCAGACGGCTTCACCTTGGACATTCTGCCAAAACTGAAGGACGTCAAGAGCAGTGTGAGTCTGTATCACGGCGTCGAAAGCAAACATCACTCGAGCCACAAGAGGTTGCACTCCATCAAGTCTTAAGGAGAACCCGTTTTGAAATGTGCTTAAATGACTATTTTTAGAGTTCCAGCGGTAACTGCTTTGCTCTGTAAATTTACATTGCACCAGAAAATAAGTGATGTGGAAAAAAGGTGACCGTAAATAACTCTCCAGGAGTTGAAAGGCACCTTCGCTGCTGCCAAACATGAGGACCGTAGTTGTGCAGATTTGGGGGAGAGGCCTTTCTGTTTGCTGTTCTTATTCAATATCACAACGGGCTCAGCGTGCCCTTGGCACAGCCAAATAAGGGCACAGTGGTTTGTGTTTTTGTGGTGGTGGACCGTGTAAGGTAACCATAAAGAACATCAAACTTTCCTTCATCTCTGAGCTATGAAAGCCCTCCCAGCTCTGCCATGTTCTGTTGTATTGCTGCTGCGATGCCGTGATCTATCCTCATGTTTGACACTGTCTCTATTCCCATTTGCTCCGCACAAATTAAAACATCCTGTTGCGAAATGATTGAATTAATAAATAAAGGGGTTTATTTATTTGGATAATTTTCTTTCTTTCAGGATAACTCCCAGAGTCTTTTGTCCTACATTGTTGCTTACTATCTAAGGCACTTTGATGAGGTATGTTTTGGTTCCTGTTTATTTGAATCACTTTTCTGTTTTAGTCTGATTTGCTTAGAAATCCTTCCAGAGCGCTCTTTTCATCTCCTCTCTAGCCAGAGGATACCATGGCTTATCCTTTATCACATTATTTATTTTCTCTTTCCTCATTTACGGCAGAAACAAATCTCTCTTCTTCCTTGGCACATTTTTTATAGTTTTCTTTCTGTCTTTCACTCTACATTTCTCGCTCTGCTTTGTTCTGGGTTCATTCAAACCTGCAGTCTGTTCATTGGCACAGCATCCAAAGGAGCGCTAGTGTAAATAATTAGTTCCTCCAGATGAGATGAACTCAGTACACTGCTGCTCGCCAAAGTCAACCTGCATGACGCGGCTCTGGCACCCGCAACGGCCTCGTAGTAACTCTGATGGAGAGACTCATTGCGTACTTTAGGCACCAAGCGACGTGGTCACAATCTGCTGTAGTTTCAGCCATATCTTCTCTGTTTGGACCGTTGAAAAGAACATGTTGGGCTCTGAGAACATTTGTTTAAATCTTGCCTGGTGTACAGTATATACTAGAGAGGGCCTATTGCCATTTGAGGAAGATTGACTTTGACACTGGTGTGTGTGTGTGTGTGTGTGTGTGTGTGTGTGTGTGTGTGTGTGTGTGTGTGTGTGTGTGTGTGTGTGTGTGTTTTGTGCTTTACAAGGATGCTGGCAGAGAGACGTGTGTCTACTCTTTACCCGAGCCCCAGGACCTTTTCCAGGCATCCCAGATGAAGTTTGAGGACTTTGAAAGAGATCTCCGTAAGCTGAGGAAAGACCTCAATGGTACCGTTTTCAACCTACGTTCCACAAGCCTTTTCACACTGCATATTTACGCCAAGCTGGTCCAAGGATGACTGATGAAAGTCGGTCATATAGCATCCACGCATTCTAATGAATGTTTAAAATACCATCACGTGGAAATTTAGGACGCAATAGATTACTTATTAATCCGTGCCCATGTCTCCCAGCTCAGTGGAAAATAACCCGACCAGCTATGGTCATGTGCGGATTGTGGAGGCGAGTCAACAGAGAGATAGCATCTGTTTGTCGTACAGACGAGCTAACCAGAAGCAGATGTGACTTGTCAGATGTAGACTCCTGTTGGACTTGGCGTGCCTTTACTGTCCTCGTGAAATAGAGATCAAAATATAGAGAGGGCAAGGTCAGGTAATTGGTGCGCACTATCAAAGGTTCAGCAGCTATTCGCTGATGTGGAAGAGGTTCTCCTGGAGCTCGGCCTCGCCCTGCAAGCTGCAAACCTCCAACTCACAACAAGGAGACCGTAAAGACAATTTCTGAGAATGTTCCCGCGTGTCCCCGTGCATCCCGTCGTAAATAGGATTCATGAATTGGATTCATGGACTGATTTGGTCAGCGGCTGACTTTTGGACTCTAAAATGGTCTTTGTGGGTTTCTCAAGCCAAAGAGTAAGTCATCTTGTCCTTTGAATTGTTACTACAATAACGTCATCTTTCAATGAAGTAAAACACATATTTTGAGAGCAATGCTTTATGCAAGGACATCATGTGTTGGATTCTGGCGTATTACATACTGTATATATAACAAATACGCTATATATTATAAAAGTAAACATATAAAAGAACCTTATGAAAAGAATGAGTTATCAAGACGTCAGAAATAACTGTGGGAATTGGATTGTGCTTGTGGAACTGATTGGTTGACTGTAGAGTCCTAATGAATGAGGCAGTTGGGAAATACTTCCCTTCATTACCCTGTCTCAAGTAACTCAGCACTCACAATCCTTTCCAAGGACTGAATTGCCTAGAGGTGGTAAAAAAAAACTGACTGTGTATCCGTACGCAGGCACATGAGTATTTACATGTACATGTGAGCTTGAAGCTAGATTTCCCAAACCAGCTCGGTTCTAGTATCCTACTTTGTGGATCTTTGCTGCTAAAACAATCAAGTGTCTGATCTGTCTTGCCATATATTCCGCCATAATGATTCTTTAGGCTGCTCATTGTTCGAGTTGCTTGCAGGGGGAAACGGACTTGCGTCTGCTGTGACCCCCGGTGGCAGTGGCACATGCTGACCGTACATGAATATCTCATCACGTGCTGTACCTGCAGACCCCTTCACTGCCAAGCAGAGCCAGCAGAGCGCTCTAACAGACGTGGGCTTTGATGACCGTTCCCAGAGAGGGGTTTCCGATAAGTAGGCGGTTGCAAAAATGGCCTCGGCCGGGCCGGAGGACATCAGCGGAGGGAACCCGCTGCGTACCTTTTTTCGGTCGAGGCCCCATATGGTCTATGAATTACCACTACCCCAGTTCCGACCTCCCCGTTCCCCGAAGGGCCTCATGGCCTCTCCACCTCCAAGGCACTTGAGCGGAGTTTGTGTATCCGTTATGATTGCAGATAGAGCGTGGCGATACGTTTCTCCTGGGATCCTGGTTCCTGGGGGTGCCTTATTAGTCATTATGGGTCATTATGTCTTACACTTATTCAGCAGAAACTCGGTAGAGATTTATAGATTCTTGGAGTTTGCAATTACAAAAACAAAAGCTGGATAACGTATTGATGCGCTGAAAGATTATGCTGGCCTCTCATTGTGATCATCTCTTGTTTCAGCATGCTCAGCTCAGACGGAGAACGTTTGCAAGTTTTCCTCTGAAGACATTCTGCAACCCTTTAAGGGCAAGATGGAGGAATTTCTTGGCCAAGGTGAGCCTGTTTTTTAAATCCAATGAAGCTGATGATTGATAACCCTTTCATCTCATTGAAGGATTTTATGTTTATATCAAATAATTCCCATGAAAAGTGCAAATCAAAACAAGTGCAGTCTGTGTAGCCAAACCAGATTTATATAACTGATCTGGGCCATGAATCTCCATTGCTGTACTAAAACTATTGACAGAACATCAGTAAACCACACCGTTACGTTAAGTGCTTCTCCTTCACTGGGCACCAAAGTTCCCTTTTATAACCTTCCGTCTTCACAACAAACAACTTGGTCAGGTTTAGGAAACAAAAGTACTTGTTTAGGTGTAGATATGATTGGGATTTAGGTTAGAATAACCACGGAAGTTGCACCATAGGTGCATGATGGTTACATGAAAAATATATCGGACTTGTTTGACAGTTCATACAATTTTGATGAGGCAAGACAGTTTTATGTTTTTCCTCATCAACCTCCCCATTTGCTTAACCGCTGTGTTTATTTGTGTTATTTATACTCTCTGGTTCACGAATATGTGGATGAAATAAAAAGAAATAGCTGTAAAGGGACGTCTGTTTATTTCCGAGTGTCTTGACTCAAATCTCTACCTTTATTTGATAAAAAATGATACGTTGCTCTGCCTCAAAGTGAAATTCAGGATGGCCTAAGATGAACCAGTATTGCAGTCTGTTATATTAACTGCAGAGAACTTAGCTGGACATCTGAGTGATTTCAATAAAACCGACTTGATTTTAATCCCTTCACATACTTTTGATGTCATAATATGTTATAGTGATTATTTATCCTTTATTCTGCTGTTGAAGAGTTTTCTTTAGTTTCTGTCTCTTATTTCACTTTTCTGTACCAATAAGTTGTTTCTTTTTATTGCATCAGTGGAAATTAGAAGCCCTCCGTTGCCTACATAAACTCTTCTCTCCATCCATCACTCCTTCAGTCCGATTAGGAAATCAGTTAAAGAAAATCAAGCCAGATTGTAGAGAAGTCTACAAGTAAATTGATGGTCCCGTTTAGAGAAAAGTTGACAATATGGGCGATTGACTCAAGCACCGCTGTGTTATCTGGTGTGTGAGTTGTCCGTGCTTTAGTCTTCTGTTCTTGAAAGTTAATTGCAACTGTGTGCCTCAGAAAACGTGTAACTTTGTTGTACCGTCTGATGTCACTTCTGGTTGCAAAATACCAAGATGGTCAAAATGTTGAACTTGAGGCTTTAAAGCGGCAGTGCGCAAATCTATGGGTGATGTCTCAGTGGCAAGATCTTATATTTGGTCATAAGCCACTGCATTGGACTAATTATAAATCAGAGGGTCGTCATGTGCATCCCGAGGGGAACTGGAATATTTTCAGAAAACTTGCACTCAGACAGGATCCATCTTCTGCCCAACATGGACCCATTTCCTGGCAATCCATCCTGTGCTGAGATATTTCCTTCTTGACCAAGGAGGGTGACACACTGACCACAATTACCACCAAAAAGCATTTTAAGATCTAAAGCAGACTAAGTGTTCTATCTTGGCTCTTAAAACGTTTCCAATTAAAGCTGGTGAAAATGTAGTCGTTGTTATCCGCCATGTCCACCAGATGTCACACAGACATGCTGTTTTTTGTTTTTTTCTCCTCCATAATCTGACATCTCCGACGATATCGGGATTTTGTGGTCTACTTCAAAGGTGTACCGCTGAGTTTGTTATGCTTGTTTTAACATAACAAGTCACTCTTTATGCGGCATTGGCTTTGACCTTCCCTACGTTCAGTTGTCTGTGACCAATCTATGTGAAGGACTCCGGCTCTCGGCCCTTCTCTCCAAGCTGCTTTTTGCATTCAGATGAGGCTGTAATATGGAGCATATGTCCTTCCCGCGGTAATGCTCACTGTCCATTTTTGGAAGGAAGTCTGCAGATGAAAGCGTCTCTCCCCCATTTCCAACCCCTTTTCTTTCCTGTGTGCGTCTGAGAGAAACGTGGGAGCCCCTCTCTCTTTGACGCAAACGACGAGGTTTATCCTCCGAGAGCGGAGTGTAAGCAACGCACCGTGGACATGTGACTCGGGAAAAAGGCTCCAGACCAGATTCTTGGGGTTCCTCCACTGCGGCGGCGAAAAGAGAACAACAGCCAAACGTCTTGTTTTTTGTTTTTTCTGTCATTTCTAAAAAGCCCGGGGTTAAACGGTTTCTGGCTCCACAGTTTAAACCGCGTTTGTTTATTTTCTGACCATGAAACCAGCCACAGAATAACAGTGGGAGCGGACTTGTTGGAGCTCGGCTGTTTGGTCTAGCTCGATTTTCCGCGCTCGCTTCACAAATTCTCATGCATACAGGCCTTTGATGGAGTCACCGTGACTAGCAAGAGAGCACCGGCCACGTGATAATCTATTTCTGACGGACAAAAAGTGTAGTAAGACTCGTTTTAGACACTCCTTAACTACTGACTACAACTCTGCTGCGTATCACCTCGTGATGGGCGTGTGGACATTGATATGCAGCATCAAGTTGGATATTAGATTCTCATTATCTTGTATCTGTATCTTGTCCAACCACATGAAACGATAACAGACAAGATATTTAAAAATAATATTATAAAAATATATAAAATAACATTTTCCCACCATCTCCACTCAGACCCAGATATTATAGATCACATCACGTTGTTAATTCTTAATTCTCCACTATCTCAGACCCAGATATTTTAGATCAAATCACATTGTTAATTCTTAATTCTCCACTATCTCAGACCCAGATATTTTAGATCACCTCACATTCTTGATTTGGCAAAGAAAGCGCCTGCGTTATTCTCATAGAATTGCAGCTATATGACGTCACTGGAATCACAGTCCCAATTAGAATGATGTTTGAATTTAATTACAGGTTAATGGAATCATTTATGTTTTTTCCTGAAAACAACCATCCATGAAGTATCAAAATTATAATATGCTGAAAAGTTATTTTAGAAATGTTTACACAATGATGTTCCAAATTTTCATTTTCTGCTACATTATACTTTTAACACCGCTACATTAGTATAACTTTTACTTACTACTTGATTTACATTCGGATTAGTAATACAAAATACGCTTTATAATAGGATAGTAGTGCTGATTACTTCATTAAGTTTGAATATTCTGCAGTTTAGTGTTTTATTTAAGTAAATATATGAATTCTTTATCCACTACTGCCACATTTTCTTAGTAGATAAGAAAGCAATTCATCAAATTGAATTTCTACTAAATAATTATTGGACAATATCTATATCAATCAATATCAATATCTATCTTCTTTGATATTCCGGTCACTCGTCAAGGATTCTTCCAGCTCAGAGTTTTAGTAGACTCTTAAACGGTTTTCCTCAAAGGACAGAGCGCGGTTCTGGTATTGCGATGCTTTCAGGAAGCCCCCGTTCATATTATTTGTCAATTTGTCATCGTTTGTCGATGAGCCGTCAGCAGAGAGAGATCCGATCGGGGGTTACGGAGTCATTCGGGACTGTGGAATGGTGAAGCACAGCGCCGGGCTCAAAGGGTTTGTCTGGGGGCCTTAGATGTGGCTCTGGATTCAATTAAACGCAGCAACCAGATATATTTCGGGGATAAGAGCAGAACACATATTTGTGCCAGGACAAATTCTCTGTCCCATCTACTGTCATATCTGTCTTTGAGAGTCAATGAGGAGGCCGTAGGTTATTTCTGATCGTTTGACAGTCTAAAGGCACCATCAGTTTAAAGATAATTGATGCCATAGGGAGGATGGAAAATTTGTGTGGGAGGGAAGTGAGTGTCTATCTTTAACTGTAAGATAAAGACTAGCAAAATAAAAAAATAAATAAAACAGCTGGGTTGACTCTACTGTGATGTATTAAACAATCAGCATGGGTCTGAAATGTGATAAGTAATATCCTCCGGCCTTTCCTTGACTGAAGCTGTCACATTTCACTGCTGTTGTCTTACATCCTCATTTATAATGTAGTCAAAATGATCCTGATGGACCACAGAGATAAATGTTGTGGCCTGCTGGAAATATGTGCTAATGTGTACCGTGTAGTCCAACTCACAGCTTTCTCTCTTTTGCTCAATTACACCTCTTACCCACACACACATGAAGGGTCATCTGTCTCCTTTGGAAGTAACCGTGCACAAAGGAGCACTTGTCCTGCAAACTGCAGCTCTCATTTGTCAGTTGTGCAACAGCAGACAATCCAACACTTAATAACCTGGTGGCACAGCGCTGACCTTGGAGATGACTGTTGATTTAAGTAATGGTGACATGTGGAATCCTCCTGTATACAAGTTGCATCGTGGGTGAAGGATGTGCTTTCTGATTGAACAGGAAGTCCTGAATGGGTCCTAATCCTGATCTAATCCTGTATTTACTCCTGCACTGCTCTTATTTAAAACATGTCGCCTTTTACAGCCACGACCGAACTGGAAACACAAGAGAAGCAGCTGGCAGACACTCATAAGATGTAAGATCTTCTTTCTTCTTTTATTTCATCAAACATTTTCCTATAGCTTCTTCACCTGCAAAATAAATGCAGTCGCTTCGCTTCCTATTCGCAGGTTTTTTCCATTTAATCTCTTACAAAGTGACGGAACGGCAATCACAGTTGAAATCCAATCCGGTTTGAATTGATCCATTCTATTCTATAATAATACCTCTTTGTCAACATTTAGGGCCTCTGGTTGGTTAGCATGGAAGGGCCCTCAGTAGACGGGAGGCCCCGCGCGCGGTGTCCGTGTTGTTTATCTAAGCGGAGCGAGAGGAGACAGCCTTGGCTCCAGGCTTCTGTTACCGCTGGCTAGGAATGTGTTCCTATAGCACACTCCAAACAAAGACACCCCAACCTGTCCTCCGTATTGATCCACTGCAAACGGCCTCCGCGTCTAACACTTGGACGCGTGTCATCCTCCGGCATCTGCACGCCTTCCTTCTGCCAAACGTGCCTTCGTCTCCTCGCTGATCGCTGTTTTCTTTCCTTCCTCTCGTTCCTCGCCCGTGCTTAGGAACAGTATGTGCGTTTCCGTGTACACACACTGGCAGAGAAGCTTCTCCACACCGGTTTGAATGAGGCACAAGGCACTTTATGAGATGCATGGGTGTTATTTTAGTCCTGGAATTGAATCCACCAGAACAGAAACAACTTCAGTGGGAGTAATTCTTCATTGTTCTCCTCTGAGATGCACAGGAATTATTGGTTTCGGTTTTAATATTAAATCTTAGAAAAAGATTAACTTTCAGATTTTGCATATTTGCTTAGCATGTCCGAGTTTCACAAGAGTTGGTGTGCGATTCTGTGCTTCTGGTTTCACGGTGTAAAGAGTTCAGTCTTGAAGTAACGTTTTTCTTCCTGGTCCTCAGCTTCCTGGAGTTGAGCGTGTCATTCTCTGTCAAACCCAAAGCAGGAGAGAAGGAGGTCTCTCCCAACACCTTCTTCTCCATTTGGCACGAGTTTTCCACTGATTTCAAAGACCAGTGGAAGAAGCAGAATAAGCTGATGTTACAGGAACGGTGAGAATCTGATGGCATTTTCCATTTTCCCGAATGTGACATTGTACTTGATTCGGATACTGGCCGAACCGTTGAACCGATTGTCCTCGAATCAAACGCTACTCAAGGCTTTTCAGTCACTTCATTCTTATTTTGAAAGACCATTACAGACGCACCAATGTTCCTTCCATATGCAAAAGTACCTCAACCAATAATAACTCGCAGTACATTGTGTTCACTGAAGATCCTATCAGATTCATTCAAATTCATGAAGGGAAAAGAGGTTAAATGACCCGAATCTTTGTCCTCACCCCAGTAATGAAAAGAACACATGCAGCATCCAGATAGCTTCCAGTGGTTTGATGAATATAAAGATACTGCTGCATATGTCAACAAAAAGCAAATTGGTCCATTATGCCAAATGAAGATTGAATTTGGGATATGTATTTGTAAGAGGAGCAAAATGTCACAAGCTTTGCTTATTCAGTAGAAAGACAAAAAAACTCTTTGCCCTTTGCTAGCGGCAACTCTCTCTGCAGGTTTTTGCTGTTGAACCTCAGATATTAATCCTTACCTGTTTGGACATGCAACTCTGGCACACACAGTACCCAAGTAATGAGTGAGCAAGATGCATGTCTCTTTGTATAGTTTGTGCCTCACTCAATGAAAACATGCTGATAATTTGTCTTTTTAAAGCACCAATGAGTAGAGACGCTGCCGGCTAAACTATGCGAGTGAGTCATTTCAAAGTAAAAGCGCTGGCACTTTGACAAACAAAGATCGTTGAGTCCACATATGCCGAATTTACAAAATACCTCGATGACTGTATAGTCCGGATGAGCCGAGCTGGGTTTTTCTTCTACTGCATCAGTTTAAATGAATGTGTCCGGTTCTTTTGTGCATTTGATGTCTTCATAGGTTAACTGACGGTTATTATTGGTGTCTCTTCAGGGTCAAATTGGCTGAAGAGTGCTTCAAACAGGCCAAGGAGAAGGCGTCCTACAATGTGAAACCAAAACATGCAACTGGAATCGTACGTTCTTTGCACTTATTACCACAGTTATGGTTCCGCTGTCCTGCAGTTTGTTGATGACGCTCAGGTAGTGCCGCCATCTTTTTTTTTTCTTCTTTCTTTTCTATTGGTGTAAATTGTCTTCTCCTTCCAAACACTTGACAGGGTGTTGAAGAAACAACACTCATGAGTGCCACAGCTGCCGGCTGCTAATAACTCTCGTCTGTTTTTTATTCTACAGAAAGCCAAACTGGGTCAGAAGATCTGAAGCCGAGAATGGAAAATGATCATCACCCAGCCTATTGCTCAAGCACTGTCTGCACAATCTGACCTTATTCATTTTAACAGCGTTTATCTGCTTCTGGTGTTTGTTTTCAATCGATTTAGACCTGTTGTTTATTGTGAGCTTGTTCAATGTGGTCATTTTATTGTTAAAAAGTGGAATGAGGAATTAACTTCTCCGCTACCTTTCATAGCACTTGCATAATTAAATGAAACGTTGCCACTAAAAGCGATCCTTAGAGTATTAAATGCTAGAAAATACTTTTTACAAGCCATATGTAGCCTGTTTTCTTTTAGTGCAATTCCAAAGCCTATTTTATAGAAAGAAATGAGCACTTCCTCTTTATACCTCCGTTAATGGTGAACAGCACATTTCTACACAGTCGGCATGGATCACTTGCCAGACTGAAAGTGCCTTATCGCGCAGTGGAGGGGTCAAAACAGTGCTGTGGATCGAATTCTTACTTTTGTAGATGTATCACCTGAAAATAAATGTTAAATGTTAAGAGAAATCTGTTTTACATATGACAACTTTGAGATTCGTAGTAGTTGGCTTTAGAACCTTGTGATGACTGTAGCAGCTCCTATATTACAGTGACATTCTTTTCATCCAAAAAGGCCGTGCGTACCTATTGGTGTGACCTGATACAGACCTAAAATGTTTTACTCAGCAGTGTCGTCAAAATACTTAATGTGAGGCAAAAAAAACAATGCAGTGTGTATCTGTTTGTGTATGTGTGTGTGTGTGTGTGTGAACTCCAATATGCAAACGAGGCAATAGGACCATGTTATGTGATGTGCAGTACCAACAGTGTGTTGTGATTGAATACCTTTGTCATAAAAAAATATATTTATTGAATAAAATAAATGACATACACTTTTTAAATTTAAAAAAATCTGCTGTTGCTGAAATTGTTCTGTTTATCGTTTGTCCGTTCGTGAAAGTGGCACAGAACTTCATGCACTCCAAACACCACTGTTTTGTATGAAATAGATTTAATACACTTTTCACATATATACTTAAAATATGCACACATACATAAAATATATATGTATGTACATATATATATATATATATATACACAGTATAACTGAACCAGTCAAAAGTTTGGACACACTTTCTCATTGAATCGGATAAGAAAATGTGTCTATACTATTGACTGGTACTTACTAAATACTGTATAAATTGCATTCTACCTCCATTACACATGCTGCAGTATGTTTTTCCTACTGGCTAATATGTTTGTGGCAAACGTACAGTATACAGGCTCGTGTCCAAGCAGGCGGATGCCACTGGTCATTGCTGTCTTGCTTTATGCTTCTCGAAATCGTTTTTTTTTCGCAGCTTGTGTATCATTTGGAACATAATAGAAGTACAAATGAAGATGCAGGGTAATTAAACCAATAACACTTGTAAAACACCATCTACATCTCCTGCAGGTTAAAATATTGCGGTAAATACTGTACATCCACCTGCATGTCATGTTACATTAATAGGGGTCACACAATTGAAAATTGCTTTAAAAGGCTGCATTATCAGCAGTACACTTTGTTTTGTAGTTTTAAAACTCCGAGGCACTTCATCACAAAGGAATCAAATGACAAATGTAGAAATCATGTAGATATGATCTTCAAATAACAGGGAGGGAAAACATCCTCACCCGTGTCTCTTGTGAGGACACTTTAATCAGTCTCTTTCAGCAGCATGATAGTCTCTGATTAAATCATCGTTGAGCCTTTGTTTAGTAATACCAGTTCTGTGTTTCTTATCATTTCATCGTTTCAACACAATGCAGAAAAGTCAACTGCAGAGCCAATCCTTGATTAGCGAACTTTGTGAATTTCCGCCTTTGGCGGATCGTGCGTCCTTTCACTTTGAAAAGGGCCGTCTTAGTCCTCCCTCACAGCTTCCCCTGGCCGCTCACGTCCACAGACATGCAGCGGCACTGTTTGACCCTCTGCACCTTACGGTGCCTGAAAGGGGGCTGCAGGTCCGGGCAGTCCAGCTGCACGGTGAGCTGGGTGACGCGGTGCGGCCTGCAGAAGGAGCAGGACTGGAACGGCTCCTGCGCCTTGTTGTGGCTCTTCCTTCCGGAGCCCACGGCTTGACCTCGGTTCTGGCCCTCACCCGAGTTGGGGCCCATGTGCCGGGGAATATAGAAGGAGTTGCACTGGCCGTAGCAAAAACGGTTGACCACGGTGCGACTGCGGCAGCCCTCCTCGCTGATTGTCTGACGCAGGGGTTGGGTCTTGCACCAGTCCCTGCGAAGGTAGCGCCGCTCCGTCACCACCAAGGCCTCCCGGCTGGAAGACAGCACCGCTGGCTTCTGCTGCAGTAGCCGGTGGTGACGCACTGAGGACAGGTTCCCTTTGGTCTTGTGCGGGGACGGGATGGATCCCTGGAGCCGGTGCTTTTTGTTCTCTGCGGTGATGCAGAGCACCCCGGCCAGTATGACTGGGATGGTTATTCTCCACAGCATTCTGGGAAAAGAGAGAGGCGCGTTACTAGGCATTACATTTTTTGAAAATGGATTGACACTAAAGCTGGTGTAACTAATTCGGGGCCAATGTGATGGTACGTGATACTCATGCGATTGCAAACATGGTATCAGTATCTCCAATCATGTTCGCAATAGTGTGAATCTGTATTTGTGTTAAACCACCTTTGCACTCCAGCCTTCAAGGCATCATTGAGGAAATTAATCCATCACCAGGTCCCCCATTTGTCAACATCTCTCTGTCATTACCTCTATTTGCTTTCCTCTCGGCTACGCAACTCTTCCAAAAATAAACAGGGTCCTGTCATCAAAGGATACACTTAAACACCCATTATGAGAAGGGGAAGTTGATTTTATTGGTCTCGTCGCCGGGTAAAATAATTAGGGCTTTGCTTACTTTAGTCATGAACTATGCTGCAGATATGTAAACAGGCATTAGTGAGGCCCATCTGCATGTTATTAGGGGAAGAGTTGGGGAACTCTAACGGATACCCGTTGGGAGTCCACTCCTCTATCCTTTGGTGATGTACTATGTAGCGAACTGAACTGAGAATGACCCGGAGTGGCCGTAATCACCATAATGTAAAACGATGGAGGATATACTTTGGATAAATGGCTTCTCTACCATTCCGGATGGATTTTTTATTTGTCGTTGTGCATGCTGTCAGAATTTGCGCCAGCACATTTTTGACCGTCAAGTCAAGCATCTTTTCAGCAGATGTTGCTCGTGACAAG
Organism: Gasterosteus aculeatus; assembly: GCF_964276395.1. Lineage (NCBI taxonomy): Eukaryota > Metazoa > Chordata > Actinopteri > Perciformes > Gasterosteidae > Gasterosteus > Gasterosteus aculeatus. The sequence goes on along the minus strand of NC_135693.1, from coordinate 15,059,573 downwards.
CGTCGCATGACATCGAGTCAGAAATTCTGACCGTGAACCAAATTGCCTCAAGGACATTTTACCCTTTTCACAGTATCTTCTGTGCTGTACACCTTTGTATGTTCCCATTCCTGGACCTGCAACTCACTCTGACACTGATTAAAGTGACAAAATTCCAAATTACTGTATCATAATCGACGTATTTTCTTGCCTCCTTTTTTCTAGGCTTGACCTTGTGGTCATGTCAGCTCTGTCTGGGCTGCAGCAGCACTTAAGTCAGTATATTGCTTATATCTTATATCCCGGCAGCAGCTAACGTAAGCTTGACTACAGCTGCAGAAATGTGGTTTCAATTCTAACCAGATTTCAGGATGTACTGTGTATATATAAATATATATATATATTTATATCTATATATAGATATAGATATGAATCTATTGTATATGTTGGAGTTGGACAGGTGTTGGACATCTGACTTTTGTCGGCTTGCCTAGTTGCTGCTAGCAGCTGGATGCGGGACGCAATGATGGAGCCAGAGTCTCTATCGCTGCATATGTGGTTTTAAATTGCCAAATCATCTAAATCAAGACGGAAACTGCAGCTCAGATATTTGTAAGCGCGCGTTTTTACATGCACACACAAACTAGCACACACGCCCTCGCACGCCCGAACTACGGTGAGAATACCTAAAACAAAGAATCTCACTGCGTCCTTCGCCAACTGCTGCATCAGGGAGTGACGACCCCCCCACTCCATCTTCCAGTGATCTGCCTTCCGTGTTTAACACGGTCTCATTTGTTAGCTGCCGCTTGTCATTCCTGCTGACTGTATATAAATGCATGAACAGGCTCAGACTCTGCGTGCAGCCTCTTGTTCCCCCCGTTTCCCTGTTCTCCCCGCTGTCGCCATGGTTTAAAGAGGCACCCTTTGGCACAGTCTGCAAAGGCCCCGGGGTCTTTTTGAAGGATGACCCGACCGACTGTGTACACAGGGGCTTGACAGATGGCCTATGCAGCCAGCCGCAGAGCTCCCTCTCCACTCCTAAACTAAGTGTGATATCTAAGCTAAGCTATCCCAATCAATCTGTGATGCGAGACAAATTGTGGTTTTTGGGGTTTGGGATTCATGGGTTTTGGGGGAGGAGGGGGGGGGGGGGCCCTGAGGTGTTTAGTGGTTTGGGTTTGCAGATAAAAGGGAAGGGGCTGAAGCGATGGTAGGGTTTGGGACAGAAAACCAACACAACCTGGGCTTTATGCACAGTATACAGCCCCCTCATGCAACTGTTTATCGCTCCACAAGCTGTCGGTCTATTTATTTCCCTTCGCATCCATCCCTCCCTGTCCGTCCATCTGTCAGTGCACAGGACAAATCACCACAATGTCCCTGTGACAGAAGGCTGTGATTGTGTGCATCTTTATGTCTGTTGAACAGTGATATTGTCCCCAAACACAGCTTTATGTTTGAGAAGAACCACAAATACTTGCGGGATATGTTTCACTGAACTGTGGCTGAGCTTCGTTCCAACGTTCAGACCTCTAATGAAATTACAAATACCAGAAACAAATACCAGAGAGACTGCTGAGCGAGATACAGGGCTTTTTAAAAACAACTATTATCATCAGTGGGAACTTGTTATGTGTTGTTTTTCAGAATGGAATTATAATGACATGGTAATGTTCTCTGGAAACTGGAAAACAGTGGTTCTGTCTTTTTCCGAGAGTCAAAGAAAGACAATATTAGACGAGAACATTTCAAGTCTGGATGTAACATATTTCGATGTTTCACATGTTTACTTCTCAAACGATTGAAGAAAGAAACAATAATCCATTGAATACTTTAAAATGTGTGCACACAGATGTACTTCCTCTAAACCATGTGAAACATCTTCCCGGCATGTCTTCAAAGGCAGGTTAAAACAAACAAAACCTGATGCCTCAATTATTGGTGCGTCAGAAAGTCTCATACACAGACTGGTAAGTGCAGTTAATTACAGTAGAACTGCATTTAATTCACCGTGCAGCTCAAACCTCAATCACACAAGGGTAGCTGAACACACGCACACACTAACACACAGGCTACGTGACCACACGGTTGCACGCACACACACACACACGCAGACAGAACTCAAACACCCATACACAGGATATAAAGAGGCAAAGAGAGGTAAATGAAATGTTTTCACTTGGAGCCAATTACAAAGAGGAACCATGTCATTATCTGCATTTGCGGATTCTATTTTCCCAAAAGACGCTCGGCTGTTGGCTCATTAACAGTTGAGGGGGAGGCAGGGGTCCATTTAGGGGCTTTTTCTCTGTAAATGTTTCTAATGCCAATATTGCCAGGAGGCTGCTTTAGGCCGTTTGGGCTGCCGTTTGTCACCACAATCCATCTTGATAATGACTAGCAGCCCATATATAATGCTTTCCAAGTACTGGCAAGAATGTAGTGCAGCTCCTTCCTTCCCTCTGCAACATTAAGTGCTTTAGTCGAGGATGAGAGGCAATTAGAGATGCTACGATATTACAGGGTTCCACATTTTTATATCAGGATGACACTACTTAGCCGCAGCGATTAACACCACCTTCCATCCGCACTTAAAGTTTGTTTAAACACCTTCAAGTACTCTGCTCCGTCGTCTTTTTTACTTAAGAACCTGTAAATGTGCTCAATTCTACATTTTGGGCATATCTAGTGCCTCCACGCGGCTTTCAGCGTGCAAGCTAGCAGGGCTAACCTGAGGGTAGGCCCTGTTTTTCCGCTACTCCGGCTCGGCTCTGGAGCAAGCAGCCACTGCACAGCCGCTTCGGTTGGTGCCGTGTTATCAAAGATCCTCTTTGAACATAATAAATAAGTAAAATAAATAACAGTCTCGTATTTAGCATCGTAAAGGTTTCAAAAATGGCCGTAGGCTATGTCACGCTATGTGACATATTCTTTGCTAGCTTTTCCGGGTCGTTTAAAGCTATACTATTTTTAATGGCTTTGCCATTCAATTTAAAGTTCTTGTTCTGTGTTTAGTTGCGCAGCATGAGATTGCTATGGCTGGTGTACCAGCCGACAGCGGCCTATTAAGGGGTTTAATAATACTCCATGCTCCATTAAAAAAAAACACTAGCAAAATGCAGCATACGCTTTTTGAGACGCTTTCCTCAGTGTAAACTTCATGTGTCAATTAAGACTTCCATCAAACACCAGTTTAGCCATCTTCAGAGGCTTACAATGAAGTGTTTTCTGCTGCTAAAGAAAGTGTAATGTGTCCGTGTGGCAAATCCTCTTTGACATCAGAGCGGACTGTACGTGGTGGTGCAGTCACCGGAGCTGTAAGAAGGATCAGGAGGGAAACTCCTTCCATTCACAGCACGCACAAGCAAATGATTAAAAAAATGCAGAATAAACACACAAAGAGAAAAATAATAAAGATTACACAAAAGACAAGTTTACTGCGTACAGTAACATCAGTAGGCCTATATCTCAATTCTCCTATTTTTGTATTCACCGTAAAAACTATAGTCTTAATCTCTCTGCGGTGCTAAGTACGGCACACTGTCATCACTCACTAATTCTCTCACTCGCAACACTAATTCCCTGGAACCTCCAGCCACTGATTATAGTCATTTAGTCAACACTTTTGTCCACAACACCTTACAGTACCTCGAAGGCGTGAGTTTTATTACAATGGGTGGCCCAGTGGGAATCAAATCCTCGCTGCTGGCAGAAATACTACTCACCGCTGGTCGGATTACACGGTCCGCTGCTTAGTCATTCAGAGACCCCCTGAGTCATTCAGGCTCACTATATCCGTCCGTCTCTTACTGCCCGCTTCCTCCAAGCCTTCAGGTGTGACATATTGAACCAGGGCTCACTTATCTAGACCTTTCTCAGTAGATCCGAATGGTGTATGTGGCTAAAGAAGTCACTGTATAAACACATATGCAGCATTATATATATATATATATATATATATATATATATATATATATATATATAGATAGACTCAGCCGTTTAAATGTAATTTCTCATTAGTAAATAGCGCATTCTGTATTTTATGATAATTGACATTTGCAAATACCCTCAGACAGTTCTTGCTACTGGTAACGTTGTTGAAAGAGCTCTTTGACTCTTAGATGAAGTGTTAGAGAGCTGAATAGGTTGTTAGCAGGGAAGCATAAAGTACGGGTTATGTACCTCTCACCACACGGTCGCTACAGTAACTTGTCGAGGATACAAGTCAAGGGAAGATGTCCACCTTCAGTGGTCCTTGCGTCCGCTTCCAGGTTTCCATGGCAACATAATCTGTGGTATCCCGAGGCTTGTCCTGGCTCCTTTCTTCCTCTGCCAAATAAAGTTGTTGTTTTTTTTAATTGTGGACTCGATCAGTTCTCCATCTTCCTGGACAAATTGTCTCTCTTTCTAACCTTCTCGGTCTAACTGTCTCTTTCTAGGCTTTTTAACTGTATTCTTTAGAAAGAATGTCCGGATCTCCTCCACAGAAAGCCCATATCTTAGTGCTGCAGAGACTGTCTGTAGTCTGTCTCTGAAAGTGTTTGACTCACTGTAAAACCTGCCTTGGTTTGAATCCCCACCACCCCCTTCCCTGAAAACTGGGAGGGTTTATCCTATTGGTCATTGTGGGAATCAGACTGAGCTTTCTTTCATTTAAAGCTTCCTTGCGTCTGTCTCTCTCTGTCTGCCTAGTGATTTTTGTCTTTGAGATTTTTTCTGTAATCCATCCATCAGTGATATATGAAACTTTTACAATGAAAGCTTTTTCATTTCGTTTTCTTTCCCCATTGTAAGTTGTATTTACTCATTCCGCTGTGTTTGATTTATAGAGTTACATTTTTTTAGGACAAAATGACATTTTTCCACCATGGGCAATATTGTGAAGAAATATCAGTACCCATAAATTATCCTTGCTCATTGGCAATGTAACCGCATTATAACGCCATAATCCCCAATCCATAAACCATTGTATGTATGTACCCCAGCAGAGTAACGCAATACTTTGAGAAAAAAATGCCACAATTCAAATTCCTGAGACAATAATGTTTGTCTGTTTTGTGGCTCTTGCTAAGCGGACCACTGGGCACAGAGACTGAAACATAATGTGTGTGACTTCTGCCATCAAAGAGCTGAAACATCAACAGGCCCTGCGAAACCTCACGTGGGTGCAGTCTGAACGACACCGCTTCATCAGACTGGAGGATGAGGACACTCGCATGACAAGACTTTATTTGTCAGCACTGTACTGTGGTGCATTTCGGTGATCTTTGTTGAGGAGGAACTGGTTGCTGAGAGGACGCAGATTCCTGAAGTGGGAAATAATTTGATCCCCTCTAGTGGCCAAAACACAAAGTGCATTATTCAAGGACTTCCTTGATTCTTCTAACTCTACAAAATGAAATCATTCTAAAGTTGCACTAAGTTAGTTTAACGACTTTCAAAAAATCCAAACCAAGCAAATTGTAACAGACATAGGGCCAACTTTAATAATACAATTGAGTAAAGGTGTTTTTAAATATGGTATAAAAATAAATGCAGGAGATCAAACAAAGAATAATGTTCTACATAAGACAGGAGACGGCTATTTTCTAGTTTTGAATATGACTTTACAAGTGAAAACCATGTGTGCTAATTATTGTAATGCAGTAAAATAATGCAAAGCAAAATAAATGCACAATAAATAATCATAATAATCATAATATATATATACAGTATATCTATAGATATATACATATATATATATATATAGATATTGTATATTAATTCTGCACAACACATCCCATAGTGTGACAAATAATCTGTGAGCCCAGATCATGTAAAGCAGAGACATTGGTTAGATTAATCAGTTTAAGCTGTCATTTTGTATTTTTTCCTTTTTTTTCTCTCTGACATCATTTGTTTCAGCTGGAAGTGAGAGAGGGTCCTCTGATCCAGCGGTTACAATAGAAAGAACTGGAACACTGAATTTGAATTCTTCAATGGCATTTGTCATCCCGCAAGTCTGTCAGCGTCCTCGCAGGTCCGGCAGTGACTCCTTTCTAAGAATACTGGAAATATATCAGGTACCGTAAGAGGAGCGAGGAAGGAAAATCCTCTCCGTGGACATGCAACATCCGGTGGACAACAGACGAACAGGCGGTCCGGCTCATCGCCCGACTGAGCCTGGAGCAGATGGACAGACAATGATGACGGAGAGATGAGATGATCCCCCTCTCAATGTCCCAGAGAGAGATGGCGTTGATTTTTAGCATGATGGCACATGACGGGTCCGCCTCTTGGATGCTCGTGGTTTCCCCTGTGATTGGAGAAGAGGAAAAACAAGCACGTTGAAAAAGGGGAATGAGGTGGATGTGTAAATGAGAGTGAGAGAGAACAAATACGTATAAATAAGTCTTTTCTGGTTGAACCGCAGTACGAGCAGCCATGCATTCTCATTGCCAATTTAAGGTTTGAACTGAATGTTCTACAAATCTAAAAACCTGTAAGTGTGCTCTCACAACAAACCGGCAATAATTGGCAACACCGCAATAAAAACGCTGACAATGTACAGTGTGATTTTGCTTGTGTTGGACATTACCTGGAAACATAGGCCTTCAGAACAAGTTCTTGCTTTTCTGCGAGTACAAAAACAAGCACAGGTTAAGTGGAGTTCATTCACTGAGCAGCACACACAGGGTCCAAGGTAAAATAATAGTATGCTTACATTGTCATTATGAAGCTACGTTCCCAGCTGACATAGAGGAATGGCGAGCAGTAAAAGTGTGGGAGGCGTGAGACGAAGCAGGTTTGGAACATACACTGCGTGGTGTGCAATTCAGAACTATCCATCACCTTTTGACAGCCTCCGAGTCTCTGGTGTTCATAACGGTTTCTTTATTAAACCCGAGCTTGAGCATGCCGACCTGCAGCAGACTCACTTAATATGTGGCACTCACTCTGTCTGATCCTCATTGGTATCGCTGGCGAGCAGGTGCCATTTGGTTTGACTTGTTTGACCCGGTTTGCATCTTTAAGCAACTCCAGACATACAAACAATTTCCTTGATCCTGCATTAAGCAATGTTGTTGGTACATAAATGTAATTTGCACGTCATTTTAAGGACTTGCAAATCTCACATCCAACTCTTTAGAGTCGATAGAGTCCAGTTTGTGTTTAGCAGCAGTGGAGATAAAACATCCTCTATAAAAAGAACAGAAACACCAAACCGGTGGGTTTCTGATATAATATTATTTTATTATGTTATGTTATAATTACGCCTTTTAGTAGTCAAAAAGATTGGTGTTACAGAGTAGAATTAAATTAAACCTCTAGCGGAATGTGTCCCTAAAGATGAGTGCAGCAGCAGCTATATTTACATGTGTGAATGGATCCTGCGAACAGGCTTAATGTGAATTCACAGACGTTGAAAAGGAGGGAGAGTGAGTGCTAGGAAGACAGGATTCAGCATCACTGAGGACTTTGTATATATCTGCATGCAGTTCTCTATGTCTTTTTGCCCTTTCACAATTTTCATCCAATGTTTTGAGTCACGTTTTTTCTCACCTTCTTCTTGGCCTGTAATAACTCCTGGTAGGCACTGGAGCGGATGAACCGGCTGTAGGAATCACTCTTCATCAACTTGTAGATGTGTTCCTGTTGCAGACACACGTAATGTGAACTTGAATTGGTTAAAATGCGACAGTTGTAAAATACAGTTTCAGATCATTTCAGTCAGAAGTTAAAATGAGCTGTGGGCGTGATTTAAGCTGCAGTTTGCAGCATCTCAACCTGTGCATCCTCGAAGGCGTAGCGTCCGGGGTCTTTGACGTTCTGGGTGGTTTTGCCGTAGCTCTTGGAGTCCACGTTGATGGCGCTCGGCGCTCCGGGCGCCAGAAACTCCTGCCAGATCTCCTGAACCCGGGTTGGAACTTCTCTGATGGGCCGCTTCTTTAGTTCTTGCACCGCCAGCCAGAACCTAAATAGGGCGAAGTAAACGATGAGCACCCATTGCCATTAAGAATAGTAAACCATGTAGATGTGTTTTTCCTTACTTAGGGACACCTCAGCTGAGTCATTGCAACGATTAGCTCAAGTTCAATTTATAAAATGTAGGGTTTATCGTTAATATGTCCACTGGTAGCAGTATGTTTCGGGTTAGTGATACATCTGTTCAATTATGAGAGAGTTAAAATAATGCTCAAGAGACATTAAATTACAATTCAATTAAAACTGAGCACATTATGAGCTTTGGGCAGAAACAATACAGACGTGAACCATCGGAGGGAGCAGGGGAGCTGTGCTGCACAGCGGTTGCTCTTTCCATATTAAGCCGTTTACATGCGCCTTTCATACAAGGCGGTGTTCCTGTTACCGTGAATAAAGCAAATGAACATAACATCCCATCCCACCCGTTTTATTCTTGACACAGCTACTGTGGCGTATTCTCTTTTCAAACGCGGCTCCAACTAGCTGTCCCTAACCATCCCACTGAAGTAAAAACAAATACAACAAACACAGTTGTGATGACAAAAAAAACATTTGAGTGTATATTATTGATAATGTCGGTTACGACGAGAGAACCACAGAAAATGTTTAGTTGTTATTCTAATCATATAGGCATGAACGCTATGGTTGTGATCATATAGCAAATGTGAACATTTGACCTGTGCATCAATGTGTGTGCTGTTTTTATTCGAGGTGTGTCAACAACTATCTGTTCACGCAGATGCTGTTAACGAAAGTTAACTGTTTATTCTCGGCTTAAGACTTGGTTTGCGGGTGCGATTTGCAAAGGTTCAGGCAGATGTACGGGTTGCGATTTAGCGCGTGGCAATTACCACTGAAGAGAAGGTCCGGAATTCCAATTACGAAAAACATGACTGGATCCTGCTATCTTACCAGCTATTTGACAGGCAGCGTTTGTAAGTATATTAACTATATTAGATTGCCTGAGCTTATCTACTTCGTGCTACTACTTTATTCATTTTATTTCAGAGACAAATGTTCTTCTTACTTCATGTGTTTTACAGCTGACGTTACTGGTTGCTTTATTATTTTATTAGTAGTTATACGTACTAAACCTAAGCTGGTCTTCTAAAATAGGAGGAATTGTTATAGACTACTATTGATTTGCACACATGTGGAGTAAAACAGCAAAGCAGGGCACTATGTTACATTGAATCAGAACATGCTTTGTCATTTGAGTGTGAGCCAAGCTCTAGTTATGCGTGTGGTTGTAACACATATTTCTAGTCAACAGTATTGATTGAAGCTTGGGGGTTGGGACGAGCCTCCGAGGGAGTAAAGATCACGTGAGTATTTTGCGTTGCAGAGTACCTGAGGTTCTCTGAGCTGAACTCAGACTCCAGGAACTTGAGGAACTGCTCTCTTCCCACCGGATCTTTCAGAACCTCGTCGATGCCAAAAGCCCACCTCTTCACCCTCTGCTGGCCCGGCTCCTTACTGATGGAGGACACGCGGCAAACAGGTGACGCACGTGTGCAACAAAGCAATGTCCACTCATTCATGTGAGATCAATGTAGACATGCACCCACCTGGCTTCAAGCTCCCAGAGTGTGGCGTCGTCTGAGATCCAGGGGTTTGATGGATCCGAAGGCGTGAGGAAAGGGTCGTATTCGATGTACTGCTCTGTGTAGGCCAGCAAACTTGATTTTTAGAGGGGGGAAAAAAACAAATGCATATTAATTAACGACAGCAATCGGGATCACCGGTGGGCAAACGTCGTCTATATATACGTACTGTAACTTCTTGTGAGTAATTGTCTGATTGCAATCTTTGAATGAACGGAAGGTAATGTAGTGAAATCGAGGCCTCGTTCGGACCCAAGGTCACCGGAGCTCTCAGTTCAACGCCATGTTCGGTTGTTTAAAGGCTCAATGAAACAGATCGATGGCTAAACTGAATAAAGACACACAAAGAACATCGCTCACCTCTCTGCCACTTTGGACATTTTCAGTCGATGTCTGTCTAATTGCAATTGCCAGTAGGTGATCTGAAACCACAACAGGAAACAATTAGCATGCTCCATGCTGAGTGCTTCATATCACATTAAGACATTTTCATTTTCAATTTACTTTGTATGTGCAGTTGGCACATTGTACTTTGTACTTTTTGCAATTTGAGTGCTAGCATTGACTTCAGATGTTTAAAGATCCCATTATCAATAAGAGAATGCCCCCCCCTCACACCCCACCCGGCAGGACAGACCTGTTCTTGCAGTTCTTCTTCACTGGGCTGCTTGGCCTCCGGGGCCGGCGTGTGGGTCGGGCTGTGGGTACGAATATCATTCTGCAGCCCATACACCGACTGAGATGACAGGAGACACGTACAAATGAAATAGAAAGAGAGTCAGTAATAGTATGTCTGTTAATGTGTTTTAAGGTTATCAACCTCAACAGAAAGGTGTGTCATCAGGGGTGGGGGGGGCGTACCTTTCTGGTTTTGTGGGGGTTTTTCATTCTGGATGACTTCTTTATGTCAACTTCCGTCGTGTTCACACATCCAGGCTGTGAGAACAGTTCAATTCTGTTAATTCGGCTTAAATTCCATCATTACGGATTCAGCTGTGTGTTCTTTGCCCTCTGGCAAGAGAACACAAAAAGGCAAAGGTTCAATTTTGCCAGCAGTTTTAGCAAATAAAATCCGATATGCTTAGCAGGGCAGTGAAAGGAATCCTCAGAAGTCTCCGGAACAATGTGTCGGATGCTGGTTAATTAAACATGAAATGTGCCAATTCTAGCAAAACAAGCAAACCAGCGGGAAATAGTGTGCAAACTCTGGCTGACTGAACAAGTGATCTAATCTAGGTCTCTTGCAGAAGGACGGAACGAAGTAGCTTGACACCGTCACTGTGAAATTTGAATTAATATTGATTATGTCGCTCCAAGGACGCATAAATTCAACTTATTTTCCAATTAAGCATGGAGCAGCGTCTCTCAGAGAAGTAGAGCAGCGGAGACCCTGTAATCTCAGGAGGGAAATAAATGTTAATGCCAAGCAAGTGTGTATGAACAAGGTAAGGAGCAGCAGTGAAGCTGATGTGTTGTGACAGTTATTGATGTGGCATTTCATGTGTATGGCAGAGGAATAGACGACGGAGGGTTCGCAGTTTGTTCACCTCTTTTCTCTATTCACCTACAGATGATGTCTAAATAACATTATTTTCTTAGTTATTCACTCAGTTCGATGCAGGTGAGACGTGTTGAATAGATTCCAACAACCCGCAGGGCGTAAATCATATTTCTTATCTACACTATGTCCTTTTTCCTGAGTGTTTCTGGGGGAGACATCATTTTTTTTCCAATTTTGTCCTCTTTGACTGAAAATTTCAGATGATACTGATAATGACAGGAATTATATTGATGACAGCAAAGGTGACGATCACTCACCACTGGTCTGTGCACGTCCCAAAAGGCTCTTTCCTGACTGTCCAGAATTTTCCTCTCAATTTTGTCTCTTTTCTTATCCACTCTGAGGAACAAAAGGTGAGTTCAGAACTGTTCTTACAGAGCACGTGTAGCTTCTTCCAACACACACATGGTGCATTTTCTCCGTCCCGTGTTTGATGTGCAGCTCGTCTTCGAAGTTGTGTGCTGGCAGCAAACCACTGAATTCAATCATGTCAGAAGGAGGGTGTAAGAGGACTCACTCAATGCATGTGTGCCTCTTATAGAAACCTACTTCGCTTGTGCTTCTGCTTGCATAAAAATGAACTCCCATTTCCTGGCGAAAGCTCTCTGTAGCCTTGCTAAGCTCTCCTGCAAGTGAAACAAAGAACAATCGAGGGGTAAAAAAGGCTTTTGAGGGTTGTGGGCTGATTATGTTCACTGAGCATGATGTGTACAGCGCACGGCTGGGAGCCATCTTTTAATGATCCCTGCTCACGTGCAAAAGAGATAACTAACCCGTTGGTTAATTTAATAGCTCTGGTGAAAGGAAAGTTACAAATGATTCAGGGGCAGACAGAAAACAAACAAACAAAAAGCAAGCGATAAAGCCTTCACAGATATGTGAAGAGGGGAACTCTGGCATTAAAGAACCTGTCTCACTTACCGCTTCATAGTCTGCCAGCTCCAGACGGGCTTTGTTTTGCATTGTTCTTTTGCAGAGGTAAACAGCTGGGAGATGGAGAGAGGCAGAGCAATGTGTGAGATCTGCAGAGACCGGGAACTCGGCTTGATTTTAACGAGCTAAAGTGGCCCAGCGTTTACCCGTTTAATCCTCTCCACTGTACATTTAAACTGGCCCGCGGATCACAGAGCTCGTCGGCTGTCCCAGTGAGCGTTGTTTATTTGTGTACCTGTGTTTGTGTGTGCGCCTCACATTTGATGTCTTCCTGTACCACCATCGTCATCCCTCCGTGTCTTTTTAACTGACCATTATGTGAAAAGCTTCATTACGCCATTAGAGTGTTTTCATTAAGGCGCATGTGAATCGGCCGCTGCGTCCGAGACACTCTAACTAACCCATAACGCTCACGGGATTATTCCCGCGGGGAGCATTAGCCCTCAAATAACAAATAAAAGACCTGCAAAGCTGCGGCAACGCGCTCAAAACATTTTTGGCATTATGAAATGTTTATCTCCACTTATCTGTAAAAAATAAAAAGAAAGAGCTTGTCTCCGTGGCAGTATTAAAACCTTCAGCCAAATGGGCACAACAGGTGCATACATTCAAACACATTGCTGCTTTCTTTCACTGCAATCAGTCCATGCACACAGATACTGCATTACTATTACTCATTTTAACTCTGGGCAGGCATACAAAAGACAAAATGTGAGTTTTTCTTCCTACGGTTTTCCTACTGCGGTTGCATCGCTTGTGTTACAGCTTTTGACTTTTCGACAGCACCAGCAGTAATAACATATCTGCCAGACAAATGCACTACACGAGCAGTGTGCAATCGTTTGATTTCGGTACCACACAATGCACAAAGGAGCAGCTCTCTCACCATAGTCTGTGTTTTCTGGCTCCCAGCAGTTTGATGGCCAAAAGTATGGCGTCTAAAGGGGAAAAAACAGGTCATTAACAAAACTGGACTCAGAGAAACCTCAAGTCCTTGAAAGCAAACGGCTGTTTTTTTAAATCAAAGTGTGCCAAGTTGGGCAGGCCGGCATTCCCATCTTTGCAGCTGTCACAATGAAATATTTTGCTTGATAATGGGGTTGACGCTCCGTCTAAAGCACATAAGCTCCTTTCAGCGAGCGCGGGGAGCAGACAGGCATGAATCCTGACCCTGCTCGACGTATGGACTCGACCGGCATCATGTGGAACCAGATAAAACTTAGGGGGCGAGGTGAAGGCCCGTCGCCTGAGGCTTTTATTTACATCGGTTGGTTGTGAGCTGCACACTTGGGGGAGCTCAGAATCGGCTAAATGACTAAAACTGTCAATTTCACAATTAGCAGTCAGAGTGATGTGTTTTTTACTTCTTTACCCATGAACCTGTAAGAATTATGAGGCACACTAACTCCTAATTACCGCTTTGACCCGAGGCACTTTAAAAGATTTATCGTGCCTTCAGTCGGAGTCAGGGATTTGTCGTGTGTAAAGGGAGTTTTGTACTTTACAACAAGGAAGGACCTTTTAGAATGTCAGTACGTATTTCTGTTTGATCTCCGCCGGGAGATTATGTAATCGGTAGTGTGCATGAGTGCATCCCTGTATCTGTCCAGAGCTTACCTCGCATACCGCTGTACCCATCAGCATCGTAGCTTTTGTGCCCACTAATGATCGTGCATAGATTGAAATGAGAGAGTATCTGTCGCATTAGAAGTGCGAGTAAAAAAAATCAACCTCTGATCACTTGTGGTGTAGATGGAGAGTAATTATGGTTCATTCATTCAATTAAACAAAACATGTTGCAGGCAGTGTCATTATTCTAGGAGAAATACATGGAACACATAACAATATATTGGTCGTAGCAATCTCCTTCAAACTGATCAGTATATCACATCACATTAGATTAGTCCATGTAGTAAGATGATACTATGTGAAGCCTTTCCTCTTATTCGGTCATTTAAAATGCCTTTTGTTTATAAAGCTTCATAGCTCTGATAGGATCCATCTACACAAATAGGAATCAGAATGATACTAATAGTATTCTTACCTGAAACCTATAGAAAGTGCCATCATCTTTGAGAGTGAGGACATGATCTGAGATGGGGAAGAAGTAACCATGTGCAGCCATCAGAGTTCCTAGGTGAAGAGATTCCACTGAGAAGAAACAGAAATAAAGTCAATTTACAACTGAAAGTGCTCTTTTTCTTTGTGTCCTTTTTCCAGGTAATATTTTACTCCAGCAGATACAATTTTGCCTTAATTTACTTTACACAAAACCACATCTATCAATCTAGTGCAAGTATGTTTGGGGATTTAAATGAAAAGTTTAACTTCTGTGCAGATGTTCCACTCTCTGATTGAAACGTTCAGGAAGATCTCCTGTTATCAATGCTTTCAGCTTTTGGTATTGATGGTATCAACAAACGCAAATAAAATCAGCAGGATTTCCAACACGACATACTTTAAGGGTCAGAGTGACACAGTGATACTTTTTATGTATCTATCTCTAAATGCTCTTTGATTAGTGCATTCAAAAATCATCAAAAGAAGATTTTCTCAATGTTCTGCAATCAGAAATTTCCTCATCACAGATCTCAAGCCGGCATGCTGCTCTTCATCCCCAGGTGGAATTTAACTGTTGACAATTAGGCAGATAAAATGGCCAAAGGATATGAGCACAGGGGAATTACAGACAGTAAAGGATAAGGTCGGTCAAATGGGAATAGAAACCCTTTATTAGTGTCTCACACTGCTTTGACAGGAGAGGCAGGTCTCCGATCCAACCAAACAGCACAGCAGGAGGTCCTGCTGATTAGCCCACCATCAGCTGGAGGGGCGGAACTCATCAGTCAAATCACCTGGTGTTGTGCTTGGTTGGAGTGGAAACCTGGTTCCCTCCGGCGCGCCACAGCGCATGATTGACTCTCCCTGATTTAAAACCATCAGATAATGAAAACATGTAATCATCATCAACTGTGTGTCTCATCTGCCACCAGTTACTCCCTGCTGTTCTCAACCTCTAACCCCTTCATGGTGTCAACATGTATTCATGTATTCATATTCAGTCTAATGCGTGTGTGTTGTGTCCTTTGTGTTTCATACTGCGGTGCTTCTTTTTTATTTCTGCTGGGATTATTGATTAATTATTAATTATTGATTAAGTTTGGTGTAGAACTGCATGGAGTCGGCCTGTAAACTGAGATCTTAACACAGTAATAAGCTAAGCTAAAATAAGCTAACAGGTATAAGGGCTGAAATGCTTGACACAGTCTAAATAGGCCGAGTTATGAATGCTTTAATGGGAGCTCACTGTTGGTATGAATAAAATATTCACATCTCTGCACTTTGACTCTCTAGAACACACACACACACACACATCGATAAATCCACCACGCACCGGGTGTTTGCTTGTGTGAGATGAACATATTGGCTTTTCCTTTTGCACAGTGGTGCCTGTGACAGCTTTGAGGGGTCAGGATGCTGATGTGAATGTGTGTGTGTCAATTAATAAATGATGAATCATAAGTTATTTAAACCTGTTTACTCATACACACACCCCTTCCTCCTTTTCCACTACATTATTTCTTACAATAATAGTATTACACTTGTATATGTGTATATAATCTGCTGTATATTTTATATTGGTGTGTTATTAAGTCTCTCTGTTTTATGTCAAAGAGCTACAAGGAGTCTGCTTTTGTAGGTCATCTGCCATCTTTTCACAAAACACATGGGTTATTATAGGAGACAGACATTTCCAAGCAACGTCCAATTGTCAATACATCCATTTCATTATTGAAATATCCATTTTATTTTATTGTCATATATATATATATATATATATATATATATATATATATATATATATATATATATTTCTAAAAATATAGATCTATATATCGGTATAAAATTTTTGATTAATTTGTGTAAGAATGGAAAGTAATAAAGCAGCAGCAGGAGGGCGGAGCTCTGCCTCCAGGGAGGTGACCTCTGGCTAAATGGGCGTGGCCAACTCCAGCACAAACAAACTAAGGACCAACGACGAGAAAAGTTGAACAGGGAGAAAATTGTGGAGGACTTTGCAATGCTCGAGACTTTCAAGGTCACCGCTTGCGTTACCTGACGCACACGGCGCCGACCTCTGTAGGATGAAAACGTCGACCAACACTTTGTTGCGGTAAAGACGTCGCCAAGCAACATAGTGGCGTGTGAGCAGACTGAGCAGTCTCACCTTCGCTGTAGCTAATGCTTTTTTTGTGTTGTTTATATTGTTGACATGTCGTTGGTCTTTACTTTGGTGGGGGTTTTTCTACTTTGAATTTTGAAAGAAACTTCAGTCGCAGGGTAATGTACTTATTAGTACATACAACAGTAGTATTATATAGTAGTAGTAGTATTGCACAAATGTAACGCATTTAAGTAAGTTATCACTTACACACGGTTTTATTAAATAAAGTGTATTTGAAGTGATAGTACATCTACTTGAGTTAAATATTTTTGTACCCCTTCCACCTCTGAGACGAACTACTGTGTTGAGTAAAAGATCAACCAACATTTTGGTTGCTCACGTGTCTACAAGGACCAGTTGGTGGCAACGGAGCCTCAATGCTGCAGGGTTTTCTACGAGCTTCACAGCTGACTAAACCTTGGACTGGAATTAGTCAAGTTGTCAAGACGGGTCGGGGAAAACACCGTTGGATTTCATCACATTACCAGCTCTGTGCCAAACGGCCAGCCGTTTGGAGCCCTGCCAAGTGGAGTGTGGGAGTATTATCCTCCAGTTGAGGGTTATCTGAATACAAAAGAGGGGATTCTGTTTTTGGTAGTAACATTTACAATGTTGTTGTTTACAATGTGCAGGTATGTGCTGTTGTGAGAGAAAAGCTTTGAGCTGTTGGCAGTTCCACCAAAGAATGATTTCATCTCTTTTCTTCTTACATGGAAATGATTTAAGATGAGATAAAAATATCATTAGAAATGTGTAGATGTTTTCTTTCTACCCTCTGAAATAATATTTTGATCCTTAAACTAGGGATCACTTTAAAA
The DNA here is from genome assembly GCF_964276395.1 of Gasterosteus aculeatus. Lineage (NCBI taxonomy): Eukaryota > Metazoa > Chordata > Actinopteri > Perciformes > Gasterosteidae > Gasterosteus > Gasterosteus aculeatus. Next base: position 15,042,485 of record NC_135693.1, on the reverse strand, counting down.
GAGTATTTTTAGATCCTTGTATTTGCACTTTTACGTCCGCGAAGTTTTTGAATACTTGTTCCATCACTGGTTTTAATAAGCTGAGGAGGATGAGGAAGAGGATTTAAAAAATGAACAACTGCATGATTAGGGAAACAACCAATGCTGACACTTTTTTATAAATCCATTATTTTTTATTTTAGTAAGATCGTTTGTAATGGAGGACGGTTCGGCTGAAAACTATTCAAGAAGATCGACTCTCGAGTCGGATGAGGAGGAGGCTTAAACAGGACAGCATGTACCCTGAAATGCTGATCATTTTACCGTTTCCTCTTGTTCCACTGAGCGGATTAAGCGCTATTTCATATGCAGTTCACCCTCTTAATAATACAAAGGTACATGATGTTGTGGTGGATTTTACAATTTTATTCATCTGGTGTTGTTTAGTCATTTGAAGTGTTATTGATTGTTGCAATTTGACAACCATTATTCGCCCCACAGGGATCTAAATAATGACGTACTTTTGCTAATGTATGTATGTATGTGTTGAAAGCATAATGATCAACTGTTTTTCACAACTTCTCTGACATCTAAAAAGTATTTGCGTCCCAGTGAAACTGAATTCAGAGCCTCTGCGGCTTCTACTTTGACGTATTTTAAAGTGAAACTGAATATTTGAGGAATTAAAATGCAACTCTGGATATCTAAAAAGTGAGCCTTGCTTAGAGTTAAGGGCGATACGAAAGCTGGCAGGGGGAAACCCAACGGTTCTGACGAGTGAAGCTAATGCGGAAGTGCGTTAAACCTGCATTCTTTCAAGTGGCCAGCAGGAGGCGACTCCAAAAAGAGGTCAAATTGAATTTACGTCTATTAGAAATTGACTTCTCATTAGATTATTACCTTAGTAAACAATCATATTTTTGCAAGTTTGTCATTGTTCATTGTATCTTACATTGCAGCTACTGTTGAGTTCTACCCGTTGTTTAGCGTTATGGATGTTTTTCGGGTTTCATTTCCTGCCTATTTCTAAACTCTTTTTAATGTTGTCAATACAGCATTGAGCTCTTCCTGCTCCCTCCTCATCAGTTCATCTGCATGTGGGTTCAAACAGTGAGTGAATTATCTTTTTTTATTTAATCCAGGATGCATTAGGGATGCTCGTATCACTGGAAAGAGGAAGTCACATTGGTTTCCATTCAGTGTGTTAAAAGCCATATACCTTTTTCAGAAGAGCAGATCCCTGATGTACAACTGAAATATTGTTTACAACATTGTAAGTATGTATCATTCATACGTGTGGCTCCTCACTCACATTTAGGCTTCTCAAGCTTTCTGGTCTGTTTGTAAGCTGTCTGATCTCCACAATAATGCATCCCATCATGTGCCGCCCTTAATGCGGTAAGCACTTAGTTCCTTTAGCTCCCAGGCCAGATAACACAACTACATTTACAAGTACAATGACGCTCAATGATTTGTAATGAAACGGCTGAATTGTAACAAAAGTACCATGAAAAGAGTGCATGTAAGAGGACAGCTAAGCAAGGTAAGCAAAAACTCCCAGTCCACGGTCTATTTTGATATAAAAACTAATCTGCCTTTACATAATAAATTGCATTTCACTTTGCTGTTGTGGTCGTCCACGGCGGGAGGGTTTCTCTGCTGAAGTCACTTAGTTTTGCACAACACTCTGTTCAGCACCGCCGGGCAAACGGCAGCTTGTTTTGTGTCTGTTTGCAAAATGAATGCACTGATTTCAATAAAAAGAAATTAAAAGCGTGAAAGGAGAAAAATTAACATTGTTTGTCTTGTCCCAGCCATTAAAAAGTGTTTGGACAGGCATCCTGTTTTTGTTTATGGCTTACCCCCTTTTGTTTTTGTTTTGTCCTATAAGAGGTGCAGCGGTACAGATACATTATTAATCACAGTGCCGTCCCAAACATGGGGAGGAGCACAAATATAAATGACAAATTTAAATGACTGAAACTGAAAGAGAACAACAGCAGAGGAACAATCGCAAAAAAAATGCTGAATTGTTGGGTCATGATCGAGCTGCTTCCTTGCATCCTTAAATATCACACACGTACACATAAATTAAGAGCATGCCTTTCTGACCTTTCTGATACAAACGCACAATTGACATATGTAGGAAAAGACAGGCAGATCCTTGCATACAAATGAAAGAACACACAGAGGAACGGATGCGAGTGGATGAGTCAGCAGAGTATCACAACTAGGAGCTGGTTGAACTATAAATACTGAGGCACACACAGGAGCAGACAAACAGTGATACGTAAACCCACACACAAACACTCCTATACACAAATAAACACAAACCTGCAGTGCAGTATGAACGCGTTTTCCACGTTGTGAATTGAAGCATCCGCTTTACATTTTTTAAAACCTGCCCACTTTTGAGTCATTCTACGTGGCTCAAGCAATGACTTGCTGTCTGGCTCTACTTTATAATAAAATAAGAATCATAAAGGAGAAAAATGCAGAACTGTGAACTTCAGATGAGCATCAATTAATAATAAGATACATATTGTGCACATTGTATCATAAATATTAACAGACTCACACCATTCAAAGGTCGATCTGTTTTAACGCCTATATTTATTTAGATTTTGGCAAACTGGCATCAAATGGGTACAAAATTAGCTGTTTGTCTAAAACGTCTCTAAATGTATTTTATGGCTGATTCTCAGGTAAATGAAGCTATAATATTTTATTCTATTTTTGCATTTTAATTACAAAATGGGTTTAAGAGATTATGATATCATTGGAAAGAGTAATTAACATAAAATCTATACATACTTAAATACAATCGGTGTGCTCTCACGTCTGTGTTATGACAACTAGAAGACGTATACTTTTTGACACAATTCACGTCCATTACTGCAACTCAGCCACCAAACTAGAGTGTATTACCCAGCTTGTTTTGCCCCCTTTCATGTCATGCAGTATCTTTGCCTAAGCACAGCTCAGCCTCTTGTACCTTGATCTTCAATGTCCAGATTCTTGATCATCCACTGTACAATTTCAGAACCTAAAAAAAGAGAGAAAGTTCATCAATAGGAATCCCTGACGTACCCCCCCCCCCCCATCATCACAGTGCACACCTATTCCTCTCGCCGTGCACCATGTAGGCGGGTAATAGGCTATTCATTACCAGAAAAATAATTCTGACACCCTCTCCGCACCAGCTCTCTGTAATCGATTAATATAAATGACCAGAGAGTTACAACGGAACCGTGAAGCATTGTATCATTGTGTGCACTAACAACTCTGTTGTGACTCTGTCTGTGTGGCAGCGCAGGCATTGTTTCATTTCCTCTTGTGTTAGCTTTCTGTTACCATCCGTTACGTTAACGGGTCAGTTTTGACCCATGTCCTGAATTTAGGTTACCTTGTTAGGTTAGGTAGAGTAAAAGTGAAGATGTTAGCCGGGTGGAATAGGGTCTGAGGAGCAGAAGAGATGAAATGCCAACATGTAAAAATCTATCTGCTGTAAAAGGACTAAAATGATTAGTACTACTTTCTATTAAATAATATTTTGTTTGGACAATTTTAATTTAAAGCATTGAGATTACTTTCCATTTCATATGATGGATATCTTTCTGCAGTTCGTCTAAATCGTTTTCACATTTAAGAAAAACATAACAGCATCCTCGGCCCCCCGGGCATTTTCACACCTCATGACAACATGTAACTTTGGCACTTTGGCTAAATATATATTTTCCAAGCTATTATTACTGTACGTCATGCTGACAGGTGAAGGTATGTTGCGGAGACAAGAGCCACAGCAGGCAGGAAAAAAGGTGTGAAAATGAAGATATGAGGGTATTCATGCCCTGAGACAGTCAACCATGTGGCCGTCTCTCACTCCAGCAATCTCTTTCTGTCTTGCTGTGCTTTTGTTGTCTTCATGGATTCTATGGATTAACATCATTAACATTTTCACACTATGGATGTTGACCCAATTTCAAAGATAGAGATTAAAGGTAATCTTCCAACAAGCCTGTTGAATAGATTAATATTGTGCCCACAGATGTGGCTGTGCGTCTGGCTCTGTGTGCAGGTGTGGGTGTGAGCGTGTGCGTGCATCAAAATGTACTAACTGAAAAGTGACACAGAGGATGCTAATTGGATATTTACTGCAGCAAAACAGCATACAGGCAAAAGTACCGTGCAGAGCTCAACATATAAAGGAAAAATGACTTACAGTATCAATAGTAGTGACAATAATATTTAGAAGTTACTAAATTCCTAGAAGTAGAACCACAGAGTTGTAGAAACATACTAAGCACACTCCGTTTGAGGACCAGTGTGATTAGAAGTTTTATTTATTTTCTGGGTGCAGAGGAAAAACATGATGCATAAACCTTTGCTACACCCCAGCTTGTCTGGGGGCTGCAGTGAACATGTTCACAGAGGAGAAGCTGCAGAGGCACGAAATCAGAGCATTCCAATCTCTTGCTCTTCAGTGATGCCGCCATGATGGATACTGCGTACATTTTTACTAAAATGCATAGTAAAGTTAACGATTATTATCTGCTTTTTGACACAACGATGAAGTGTAACTATAGAACTGAATTTAGGTCTAAGTCTAAAACGAATAAGCCATTGTAGCCGTTCGTTAGCTGTACTTTGCATAATATCTGATGAAAAGGGGAGCGAGGATGGATCTAATCTGATGCTTGGCCAGATGTAAAATAATGAATCAATTTAGCCTCCCACTGTATGAAAGAGAGATAAACAATGTGGAGAACACTTGAACGAGGAAACAAACAAAAACAGAAAAAGAGCCGTGCATGAGCTGCTCGTTATGTGCCATACAGGATTCGTCATTGTTTCACTGACGTCACTGAAACTAAAGTTAGCCCATTTAAATTCAGCTGTGTCTTTATGTCGATACTCACTGACAACCATTCAACCTCGCCGTAGCCTCCCATGTCTAAAAGAGTCTGGACCTGTCACTTGGTCTCGGTTAGCAGCGAAAGTTCTGGCATTTGTTGATGCCGAGCCGCTGTTATGCAAAGAGGAGGGTTTTTTGCACAGTTATAGAAATTTCTTACATTATTGGATTATTTATAAATCCTTAATATTTAATAAGATTTCGATGCTGTTGCATTGTAAAGCTCTAACTTTATAAGCCGCTGTAAGCTTTTAATTTGATTGCGTAACACCGTTGGTTTCATACTGTGTTTTTTTTTCTGTATATAGGGCATGACAGTGATGATGACCTAACTCCTCTTAGCTTTAGAATGTAGTGTTTCAACTTGAATAATCTCTTATGGGTTATCACTCCGGCCTTTGTATTGTGGCTGCACAGCTCGCATCCAATAAGATCCCGTTGACACTCAGGCGCTGCTGGTGTGAAATTTAAAATACTGTTTAGCCGGAAAAGAGTACTAGTCGGGTACTCAGTGGGTGGGAGCGAAGTGGAGGAGAGGAAGAGTGGAGGAAACATTAGGAGAGCGAAAAACAGAACAGAGCAGACAGAGAAAAGCCGTACCTGAAAAAACACTCGGGATCTTGGTTAGAAAACTTTTCACTGTTCGGATGGGGATGCCGTTTTTCTCATCCTGCATGCGTGCTATTACCTCCTCCATCTGGACAACAGAGACAGTGGAGGAAAAGAAAAGGAAGGAGGCAGAGGAGAGGTTTCATTAACTTGCATTAGTGGTGGGTGGGGGGGGGTTGTGCGTGTGAGACAGAAAGCAATATACGGATACAAACATGTTCCTGTGTGGTTGGGCCGTGTCCCCGGAGAGGGCGAGGAGGAAGACGCTGGCTAACGATCACTTCCTTCCGATTTCTGCCTCTCCTTTGAGGAATATTTTCGATTTGTGTAATTTGTCAGACAAAACCTCCGGTAAGCTGCTCTTTTTATTAAATTCTGCTTCAGCTATTGAATTTCAGCACTCGCCCAATGAAATTCCTTGTAAGGATCCATCGATGTGCGCACGTGTCTCGAAACACACGTCCAAACTTTACAAGGCGGAGAATAAAAATTCATAAAGTCACCAAAAAGACATTTCAGACACAAATGTTTAGCGCTCAGCATTTACTTTATGCACGGGCAAACAGGCACACGTGAAAACATACAAAACAGCCACGCACTGGGAGTCGTCTCAAGGGCCTCGCATGGCAACACAAGGCAGCCTTTTGTTTCCAGGTAAACACGGAAGGAAGCAGAGCAGAGGGTGGAGCATGGCCCTGATTGGAGGTCAAGACATATTCCCCAAACTACCCCCTTAGTGCAAAAATATACACATGGAGCTCAGCGGCCTGTAGACACACCAATATGTTCCACGCAAACAGGGGCACATAACACGCATTCAAAACACGCTGCTGCACGCACCTCCACCCGTGAAGCATTAAGCATAACTCAGTAAAGGAATAAGACTTAGACATAGACTGTGGAGCTCATCTCGGAAAGGAACATAATTGGTTCTACTTGGTACGATTGTGTGGGTGAAAATGATTTTCTGTGGCCATATTGGCAAGAAAGGAACACTTGTGATTAAAAATCTGTGTTTGATATGTAAATCGGTGTTCATACTGAAGCGGTGTGTTATAGTGAAAGCTGGTAGCTAGTAAAATACCCTGGAGCTAAAAATCCTCCCAGTTTTGGATTGGAGCTTAATTGACAGTGATGGAGCACAGGAAAAAGCTGCAGCTAAGAGCTGCTGGAGGACGACTGGAGGCCCAACAAGAGGGAGAATTGAAAAGAGAGGAAAAAAAGTATGCATTTTCAGATTATTTCAACCAGTTTCCTTCAGGAGAGTAGATCTGCCTTTTTAAAATATTTCCTTGAGCACTGTGAATTAGGTGGACACTTATGGCTGAAAGGAGGTTTAATTTCTGACGCAATTTCAACACGTTAGAGGAAAAATCCATAGTAAACGGTTCTTTCTGCATCCTCCTTGCATTTTGTTGTTTATTGGTGAATTTTTCTTGTTCACAAGTATCTGATGTCTGGATCATTCTCTACTGACACCAATAGTACAGCAATGTCTTCAGCGGCGGGAGTCTTAATGGACCACAATGCACTGCAGCCACAAAGATCATTTTTAATAAGCGGCCCTGCTGCAATCATAGACGTTCACTACTTTGTTAAACGTCGTTCTGGGAAATGTAATTAAGTCACACACTGGATTAATGTGAAGGTTGAATGAAAAAGAATGAATCTTTTAAAGAGGCTTTCATTATGCGACCAAAAGCCCGGTGGAAGCTAGCTATTTAAGTACAGTGTTTCTCCAGTAGTTTAAGTTGGATGATATGGTGTGATTCTAAAAATACAGATGTGAATTTAATTCCAGTAAGGAACTCCAAAATCATACTATACTAACTACATACTATGAATCTTTACATTCTTTATATAATGAACGTAGCATTTAAACCCACGCAAACAAAAATAAAAAATGAATGCCCTCCTTTTCATTTCTTTGCTTGCATCAGTCCTTTAGTTGTTTATTAATCACATCCCTCTAAATAAATTGCAATTTTCTGTCTCAACAAATTTGCCTTACAAGCGCCTCATAAACTATGCCTCTGTGTCTCACTGAGACTCCGCTGGCACTGTGAGACACAGAGCACACAAGGACAACGGCACGAGTGATCAATACTTCACACACTCTCTCCCATCTCACCGCCTACGCGTGGTAAAATGCCACCACAGTGAATATTAAGGATCTGAAGCGCTTGAAGTCGGGATGCTCCATGGCTTCATGTTGCGAGGAAACGAGAGGAAAGTCGCCTCCCTCTTGAGAGAGTGTCTCAGTCTTTGTCCCCCTCCCCACAACCCCATCCACCCACCCAGAGCTGTCTGACTGTGTCTCTGCAGCCTCCTGACAGATAAGAGGGAGTGTTTTGGCTGCACAGTGTGAATCATTGAATAACGATGGCGCAGGACTCAGTGCATATGAAGTGAGTAACAAAAGCTCCAGATATAAGCACATACGGAGCTTCAGCACGCGGCGCAGAGCACTTCAAAGACTATCACTGCGGGCACTCAGGGTGCAATCAGAATGCTCTGAAGCACCATTTGGAGCAAAATAAAAAACATTTCAAACCGGGTTTCTAAATCAATGTGGGCATGTTAGATTTCTCTTTAGCTGCTGTTAAGTGCACCTTAAGTCCCTTATTTGATGGGTTGTTTCTAAGAAAAGCCAGCTGATAAAAGGATCAGATATTAGAAAGCTTCTGTCTTGTTTTTTTGCGGCAATTGTATTGTTTGTTGTGAACGTGAACTTTATCATTTACATAGGATAAAGAGAAATTGGGTTTAGAAAAAGAGGTTGTTTTTCTGCTTTGGTTGTGACGGTTGTTCAGGCTGAAAAGTGGATCAGTGCCATAAAGTAAATACAATTTGTAAGATAAGGCAAAAAGTGAACATGGATGGGCGGACAGATTTCTGAGAGCCGTGCGTGCTGGTCCACAGCAGCCGTTTGAACGGCTTGAAGTAGGCTGCTCATCTTGACCGTTTGAAGTTACCTCCCGGAGCGCCGATGCTACGCTTCCACGATGATCCTGTTGGTCGGGATGTACTTAGAACCTGAGACCAAGAAGTTGTTTTGGCTTAACAAGTTCTGCCCTGCAGGAGCCTGTGCAGGTGGACAGATCTTTTCTTTCATAAGACATCATACAAACTGTTGTGGGAAGATACTTTGCTCGAAGATACATGCTGTAAACTACTGTGAATTGAAGATCTTAGGCTACTACATCCCCTGTGTACATTAAATGTGACACCGGCTGCAGAGCATCTCTTTGTCGAGTGTGTTGCACTACCCACATGTTGCATTAAATTGACTCCTTCCTCCACATAGTCTGTCTCTGCCGTTGACCTAGATTGAGGTGGCGGGAAGAATCCTTAGTCCTGGATGACGCGGAACCTTATTTTTCAAACGGCTTTAATTAGATCATAGTTGCGTACCATTTAAATCCCTGAAGACAGATGAGTGACTCGTCACAATCACAACGCATCAACAAAAGCATCCACTAGTTTAGTACACATACTGCAAAGGTGAGATTATCCTCAATCACAATCTCCTAAAATGAATTTACGTTTGGTCTTTCTCAGACAGCAGCATGTCTCATCATTTAATTGGAAACTCATCTGGAGTTCATTCGATTTTCTCTCTGCCTGTGCAAATGTAAAAACCTAACTGATGAGCTGCTGAGGAAATTAAAAGCGCTCTTTTTTTTCCTTCTCATTCTTCTCCCGCCTCCCTCCCTCGGCCTCATTGCCTGTGCTGCGAATGTTACTGCATCAGACATTCTGAGGAGGGCGGTACAGCGTTGACAGTGTTATCTGAGGACAAGTATGTCTGCATGGAGAGAGAACAGATATCGTCCCCACAAACACGGATGTACACACACAGCAATTATAAGTAACGCTGCAGACAGGATTCAGAGATGCACACACACACACACACACACACACACAAGGACACGTATTATGAAGGCGTATACATATATACCCAGAAGGTGGGGGTTATTATATTATAAAAAGATGAGCAACCCAGCTGGAGTCTGGCTGCCTAAGGCGGTGCGAGAGCTGCCGGAGGAGAACGTGTGGCTACGTGGCACGACGGCACGACTAAGTAGTTACAAAAGTCTTTGCAGTTCCTTGATCTCATTTTCCTTCTGAACCGCAGACGTGTTTTGCTCCACGAATGAGGCCGAACCTGCGGTGGAGGCCGAGGGATAATATTTCACGTTTTACTTTTGCCCTTAAACACCTGCAGTTGTTTACTTTGAAAGAATATACTGTATGCATTCCAGATTCAAGTTCAATTACTTATAACAGGATCAAAACTATTTTAACACAAGCCCTTTTTTCCGTTGCGGCTGCGTGAAAGCACAGCGGCGTGTTTTGTGACCACAAACAAGACACACATGTCTGTTGCATTGGCCGGTACGTTTGCATACATGTCACATCCGAGAGCACAACCATCATTCATTATTGTTTAAAGATTTCCAGTTTGGGTGTCATCACATGTATTATTTCCCTCCCTTACCTTCTGTATCTGCACACTATGAGATGGTGTTCCTCTGCAGTGGTGACCTAGATATAGTTTTAGAGGAGAACTCTCAACACCTGATGAACTCAAACACCCTTTCAAACATCCTTAATCAGTACATCAATATTTTATATATACTCTAAAGTCTCTCTCTCTCTCTCTCTCTCTCTCTCTCTCTCTCTCTCTCTCTCTCTCTCTCTCTCTCTCTCTCTCTCTCTCTCTCTCTCTCTCTCTCTCTTTTAAGGAAAGACATACGTGATCAAGCACAATACTGCCAAATATGCTGAGCAAAGACATCGTCTAATGGCCTTTGTGAGACAACAGCACTTTGTAGGGCCATTATGGAGCTTATAAATTGACCACAAGGCTTTTTTTTAATCAATCACATACAGTACAGCTTTAACAAAACATCCCCAGTGATGCAAAGCAGCCTTTAGTAAACCAGAACACAGAGTGAATTATTAAAGGAGACACACGCAGTGCAGTGTCAGACAAATCAATCTGAAATGTTGCTTAAGGATAACATTTTAATAATTCCCCACATTTGCTATGGATTATGTTAATTTTTCATATGCATGTCAGTGAGTCTCTACGTCAGCAAACCAAATAAAAATAAGATTTCATAATTATTAGTTGTTGATGTGTGACATGGCCTCCTCTTGCGTTGTTCTGCTCTATGTATTTCTTTGTGTGTGAAACTATGACGCTGTGTTTATTGAGGATGTGAACTGATTCTGTAGATCTGATGTGTAAAATAAGTTCAATCAAGATATTGACATACATACAGCATGTACTGTCACAGCACCTGTACAACAAAGAAGCCCAATTTCTTGTGTCGGACCAAAAAATATATAACATAGGAGAACATAGAAGAACATATTAGCTCAACTAACATGACCAAAACGTTGCCAGTTATTCACATAACATAACAACAAGTTATCCAGACACTTGAGCGTGCACCTGTGCAGCGCTGCACCACTTGTGCATTCCAAATAAAATTACCGGGCGGTAAGGTGGGGGGACGTTATTGAGCTCATGCTGACAAGGTTGTCGAATAGACGCCGTGAATCCTAAGTCTCCGAGTTACCACGGCAACAGCGTCTGCGACCACTTCTGCAAGGACGTCTTTGGCAGCGCGCCATCGCTCATTCATGGCGAAGAGAAGAAAGGCGGTTGTGATGGAAGCATGACGGGGACGGTGTGGGGATTAGGTAGATATTGTATATAGGGGAAGGCATCACAGGATTTACATTTATATCTGATTATTCTGTGTTATTTTATGTTGTGTAACTAAGCAATGTGGTTCACTACAGTGATATTTTTGGCGGTATGATTCCTCTATATTATTCTAGGCCCCAGGAAGCGGTTGAGTTGTATTATTGTTCTCTCAGTATTAGTTTTTTCATTATTACTTGCAACAATAGAAATATTACTGTAGATGTGTGATGTTTAAGTTTGCCACTCGTGTCTCTGCTTTGAGATCATTTTAAGGTCCTTTTTGTGTGGGTGAAGAAAGCGAAGTTGTGCCTGTTTTTTGTCTTGACGTCTTTGTGTTGCCGACTTTAAGACTGACTGCTGCCCACTCATCACGAGAACTCCGACTATTATAGTCATTTTTGATTAACCTTCCAATCATAACCTTGGGCCATCGATCAATCGTTTGGAATATAAAGTCAAATCACAATTTCCTAAAGGAAAAATCTCAAATTTTATTTAAGATTGAAAGCAACAAATGTTTGCGTTTGCTAAATTTCTAAATTAAAATTCAATAAAGGAAAATATTTCCTCGCTAATAGAACGACTAAAGCATGTGAAATATTTTGGATTATTAGATATAAGATTCTAAGCAAGGAAGCAACAGAGGGTCATGCTCGGTTTGGCTTACTCCCAATTTCATCCTGATTTATGATCCATTTTATATTAGATGACTATCCCGGTCCCTTTATTGAGCTTCTCCCTCTAGCTGTATCTTTCCATTTTCACTTTTCACCTTTCCCTTCACTTCAGCTCCCAGGTACGCCGAGGCTCTCGGACAACAGTCTGCATCGCGGCAGGCGAGGTCCATGGGACACGAGGAGCAGATGGCAAGGTGACAGCGCTGACCGGACAGAAGGCCGTTACTTCATCCAAACCAAACGCTTATTCCTACACGCTGGGGTTCACGTTCGGCCAACCTGTGATTAGCCATTTGACAACATCTGCGGTTCGGTGCTTGGGAAACCTTTCTTTTCGGTTGAATTCATCGCTACGTTTTGGTCTCCGTGTAGACAATGAAGCTCCATTGAGCCGTCCGTCAAACGGAACATCTGTCTCTCCGGATGCCACTTTGCTGTTTCACAATTCAGGTTGTTTTCCCGGTCACTCTTTGTTCACTCTGTCCTTGTTACTCTTCACTTCTTCACTTTATCATTTGTAATAATTCCGCATCCCTGAAGGTGGAGTACAAAGAAAGCTGAGGATGCTTCTCTGACATTTGCAGCTTCTGACTTTGTCTCTTAAACTATAAACATCTGTGAATCCTTCAGATTATGCTTATTCCTCTTTGACGCCTCCTCTCTCGCCCAACACATAATATCATTAAATAATTGTTGTGCAATGTACCAGTTTTGTCCATTATTACCATAATTAAGACTGTGATAAGAAAAACATGATGCCATTGCAAGCTACAGGACTGATTCTTACTACAGATGTTGGTCTGTTTGGATGATCCCATATGGATCGACGACGGTGCCTCCTCAGCTTTGAAATGTCCCTCTAGTTGTGACTGAGAGCCTTTTAATGGCTTAATCAGATTTGACCGGAACTGTTAATGGACGAAAGTGAGACCAACGTTTGCGGGCAGACAACAAGATCTCTGATGTGACGTGTCGTGTTATCGACTTAAGGTTACCGGAGTGCCGTGTTGTGTTGTTTAATGCACGCTTAAATATAGCAGCAGCTATTTTTTTGCTTGATGCGAAAAAATGTATTCCATTAGAACTGAATTAAACCTGCTGGAGTCAAACTGAATGCTGTATTGTGCTGTTTGAGGTGCACGAAAGCATTTTCCTCCTCATAAAACATTTATAAGATCCAGTATTTTATATCCGTGAAAGTTGACATCTAATGTATGTCGACTTGCTAGCGGTCTTCTTTCTCCCTGACTCAGCTGGCACGTTGAAGTGTGTCTTCACGTGTTACGGCCACCTGATATGTTGGTCCGCGTGTTGCGTCACTGACACCGGCGCTACCGAGCGCCCCGCCGGTCTCACACAGCAAATATCCGGCTGTGCAGAGGGGGAGAATGAAGGCAGGGTTTGAACTTCTCTTTCAAGCCCCCCTTTGATTATTCACACAAATGCTTCCAACACCTTTTGTGAGCAGAACGGAGCGCAACTCTATAAATAAAGTTCAAGGAATGAATATCTAAACGTGTTTATATTTGTCACAATGTATGAGTCATTGCATCTCGCCCCTTTATATCATAGCAGGCCTTCACCCTTACTTTGACTGTGGCTTTACAGAAAAAGCTATTGTGACTTTGTCCTCAGACAGCGTTGCGCCGCATGTCTCATGAGCTCACTTTGAGCATACTCACACCTCATCTCATATCTTAACTCCCCTGCTGTTAGTCTGCCGCAGCATTGCAGACTCCTTTTTTTAAGATGAAGGAAATATAGATGCAGCAAAGGTCCCATCCTAATAAAGTCTCGCTAGGCAATCTTTGATGTGTTTGCTCAAAAGATTCTGCCTCAATTTATATTATCAAGAATGAACAGCCAACGTTTATGAAAGGTCACTCCTTACCTCATCAGCAAATAGACAAATGTGGTGCTGAAGCCTTAACGTGAGCTCAATGCTGCATGATGTACGTTTTGCCTGTGATTCATTCAAAGTGATTTTAGTGGTCCGTATGTTTCCGGGCTGAAAATAAGGAACACAACTCCGTGAGTGGTTCCTTTGTCTAACCAGGTGTTGGTAAGTGATGTCTGAGTGAGAGAGGCAAACACGGGTCATCCTTAGAACCACCTTATTTCTTTTATATTGTTCCTACGCAAATACAATCCTGGACTACACAGAGCAAAGAGAAAATCTGCTTCATTTTGGCAGGCTAATAATTACCTTTTTTCTTTACCCACTTATCTTTTCAGGAAACTTTATTAGTGTAATCTATGCATTTTCCCGTATAGTTATCCATCTCTTTAAACCCACACATCATTAAAAGCCTTTGATGATTTACCACGTGGTTGGCAGCACATAATCGTCAATATCATTCCCTTGCTGCAAGTCTAATAATCAAAACTGCAGAAGAAGCAGCAGCTGCTGTATTGTTTTCGGGTTTGATGGACAGGTGGTGTCGTCACTGTTTCATTTAGAAAGCCAACAGATACTTGCACTCACAAGTTGGACTTTTATCAGCTCCTACAGTTTGGGAACACGCGGCCTCCTTCCTCCTCACCTCCCCTGAGAATCACTGTGGTCCCCCGCGTATTACTGCAATATTTCCCCTGACTCCTCAACATCTCCCTCCCCGAGGGAAAGAAAAGGGGGAAAAAAACAAGCATTGAATCATGTATGAGAGGTAATCAGCCGCTATGCCTGCTCCCTGGAAAAAAAACACTGGCATTTATCCTCGCTTGACATTGCTGTGGCTAGTGCAGTTTCTGTTCCAGATTTGCCAGCCATCTTGTGCTTTATGCAGCAAATTCACCAAGGTTATAGTATTTTCTTCCGATGCAAATTAAAGCTCTATTGACTTTTTCATTGAAAAAATTAACATTTTATCATAGTGGTTCAAGCAGGAACTGGATGAACACCCTTTGGCTTGACATCGGACCCTTCAGAACTTAATATGCTTATCTATGCAGGCATGCAGATTTAACATTGTAGTTCTAAACAGAAAGTGCTGTATGTATTATTATTTATTATAATCCTGCGACACGTAACAGATACTGCGCCTTTTCTGAAGGTGACCCAAGGTGCTTGCACACACAGATTTTTCCTGTATTACCCTGGTTTTCATGACTGTCTTTTTAATGTCAGTCAATCAGTTCCTAGTTCATGTTGGAGTAGCCCCCTTTGAGTTTGGACGTTTTTCAATTGTCTGTCTCCAGCGGACGCTGATTTCTGATTACTGCCTATTTCTAAATCCACTATGATCTGGTGTTCCCGGCTGTTGGTGGGATAATGTTCCTAGGGCAAGGCCTCTCTCTCGCGCTCTCACTCTCATCTCCTTAGTGGGCGGGCAGTGGGCGCGATGACTAAGCCAAGGTTGGCCATGTGCTAGAACATAATCCACTGAAAGCCAATATCCCTCCTGCCCACCTATCATGATTTCATCACTCAAACAGCGATAATACAAAATTAGTAGATGAAGTAAGAAGAAAGCTGGAGTTCTTTCTGAAAGATCGGCTGAAATATAACTTATTAACGGTTGCTAGACGATGCCCACATATATATATGTATGCAGAAAACTCAAAGATACGTGCCATCATCTGTTTATCAGCCACACACAGACAATTAAAATTAAAAAATCATAAAAGACACTTGACACTAAGCAATCAGCAGATACTAAGGTGTTTTTCTTAGATGTTTTTAATCATTATTCTTCTATTTTTGGTGGTTAAACAGCGCCGGCTGGACGCGGGAATGATGTGGTGTTAAATGAAATCACCCCTATAGTCAATCCATTATCAAGGCAAGCTTGTTAGCAGATTCCAAACTGTCTGGCATTGCGCTTCAGGAGTCTTATCATTGGGCAACAGCGAGCCTGTTTACTTGGACCAAACCTCGAGACGGGGATTAGAAGAAAACAAAGGGAGATTCACAGAGGGATGCTGGGCGTGGAAACGGATGAACTGGGAATAAGAAATAAGGGGAGTACGCAGTCTATTTTTAGTTCAGAAAACATGACAGGGAGGAGGTGGGGGGGGGGGGCTTTCTCCATCCCCTCGTTTCCCACATTCCTCCTTGGCACGTGCAACAGACACTCAGGACGGCTCCGTGTGCCCTGAATACCAATAAGAGAGAAGCAGCTGGATACTGGCGGGCTGACATTCTTCTGCCTCCGCCCGTCTGCAGAACCGAGACAAGACGAGGACAGGGTATCTGACAGGACGGGCACACTTCAGAGGACGCAGCGGCCCGGGAGAGACTGCAGACAGATAAGGGCGGACCGTGTGACGCAGGTGGCACTTGAACTACGGAGCGATGAAGATCATAGGCTGAGGACTCGTGGAGTGGTTCTGACAGTCATTAGGTAAAACGATCTTGCTGGATTTGGAGAATCTGAACTTTATCACTGCCATATTTGGTGGATAAAGTTTAGGGGACAGGGGGATGTTGTTGCAAATGAGGCCGCTGGGAAAAGTCAATTGTCTCAATTATTGCAGCGTTAAACCTGTTATAATCCTCTCTCACCTGCACCAACACCAGCTCCTTCATTCACACGCAGGTCTCTGCTGACAGGCAGGCGACGCCAATATCAACAAATCAAATCATTCCGTCGCGAAGGCGAAGAGAGACCCGTCCTACCGTACCCTAATGCTTTGTCAAACCCGACCTTGTCCTTTTCCATTCCGCTCAAGCTTCTTTTATCTTTCGTCAAGCAAAGGCAGCAAGAAAGAAGAGGCATCGCTGCCAATATACTGGTCCACCAGACCGTTGCTGGGGCTTTATTGGCAGATGGGAAACACTGTCAACAGTTTCCAGCCTGATACACAGTATGCTCTCATTTGAATTGTAAGTGTGGTGTCAAAATCAGTAAACATGCTATTTGAGAGGTACATTGGTAATGGCAGTAAATATTTATTTATTTAAATCTAATGTGTTTTTAATGTAGTCTGAAGTGAAAGGTGTAAAAGAGGTATAAGAGGTAGAAGTTCAGAGTCTGTCGGCGAAAGATTAAGATATTTCACTTTGGAAATGTAGCAATACTACAATGTAAACACACGCATTTAAAATCATACAAAAGTACCATGATTATAAAATCATTTTTTCGATTGTAAAACTCTTCATTATGAAAAACGGCCTACTTAACAACTATATTGATCATATCACTGAATTCTGATTAGTAGTTATTTCAAGCGTACATCACTTTGATGTTGCAGATGGCGAACACAATAGAATAGAATAAAATCTCTATTGTTATTGTCAACCAGAGAGATAATGTATCTTCATCCCACTAAGCAAAAGCACAACCACAACATAAGAAGCATTGACATAGAAAGAGTCATATGACTTTCACATCAACGTCTTCGATCACCACAGTGATTTAACTGAGGTAAGAAGATGCTACTTATTCAACAAAGGTTCTGTGAAGCTCCTTCCTGACATCAAGAAATCAAACGGGCTGAATAGAAGATCTGTCAGTACACTACTGGTACTTAATCCTGAGAGCTACACTTTAGGTGACTTCATAAGGCAGCAAACAATCACAACAGCTTTGTTCACTAGTCCTAAAATTGATTAAATCTTATTTGCTTTCTTCTTGCTGGCATTTTGAAGTGAAGTTGGAGGAGGTACTCGTGCATAGTGGTTGAATAAACTGCAGCACCTCCCCAGTTTGGAGAAGCAGTACCAGCACAGGAGCAGAGCAACATACCATAATGCAGTGGACGGGTCAGCTGCTAAACGTGTGCAGCCACTTAAAAGTAAGGCTAACCTAAATTAATCAAAATAAATTGAAGTGTTATATTTAGGGATTTTCAGGGAATTGAACAGAAAGTAAAACTAACGTAAACTATCTCATAAACCCCTTAACAAAAACAGTATAGATAAGGTTCCCTTTTATTTCAGTTCCCCATGGAAAAATATTCTAAATATATTGTACACTTGTACTTGTAAAGGGATCTTGATTTTTCAAGTGCATCTCTGTTCAATGTGGTATATTTTGATGCTATTCCCATCCACAGCGGTACATTACTTTGGTACTCCAGTCTGTACCTGGTGACTAAAGCAATTAAATACATCTCGTGGATATAAAACCATGATGGGCAGTGGAGTAGAAAAGTAGCAGAAAATAGAAACAATCAAGTCAAAGTACCTCAAAATTGAGCCCTAGTTCCTTTTCATCGCCGCCTGCAGGTCGTAATGGACTGAGCAGCTAATCTTAAAAGGGTGTGAATGTCTGCACTGAAATAAAGAAGCCCCCCCACAAACACACACTCGTGTTCTGTCACTTTGTGGGCTAAGGGTGTGCTGGACAATTTGCTGAAGTGTTTGAGATAATGGCCTCTGACAGTCTGCTGGTGAGGTTGTCATGGGGATTCCAACTGAGCAGCCGCCACAGTACACAGTACCGAAAGACGGGAATCTTCAAGCTAGCTGACAAATTAGAAGCATTCGAGAAGCAGGATGAACACAATAACGGTGATTAAGATGAGGATTTGTGTTGAGAGGGAAAGCACGGTGGTTTTGTTTTAGATGTAGTATGCTAAAAATAGCACGTCACTTATTATTTTATATGTTAACTTCAAACAGGACGAGGGCTTTGTCCAAAACCACTCTATAGTGTAGTGCAGAACATTTGCATATCCGCCCTGAGGAAAAAAAGAATATCTCTTAGAATATAACCCGTTAAGATTTGACCAACCAACCAACATCCAGAGACATATATATTCAAGAGTATTGTTTATTACTACGCATTTCCATTGGCTTAAATCCCAAAAGCTGTGAATAACTATTTTGTTTACACCACAGCGGCGTCCAGTGTTTTTATCATGCAGCTTTACTCCTTTCACAGCGTTTTCCGTTCATGGAAGTTGATTGTATTGTTCGGTTGAACTTATGGTTCCACAAGGCCAAGATGGCGACGGGTAAAACGGCAACCTCAAGGCTTCACAGTGTAGGTCCACATTATTTAGCAACGTCACAGTAACAACATCCCCTTCCTAAAAATAAAGAAGCATATAATATCATAATGAATGGGTATGATTTCAGATTTCTTGACACTTGCATATGGATATTTAAGAAACTCACACCTCAGCTACATACATTTTGTTTGTGGCTGCCCTATTTTGCTGCATTTTAGCACAGAAAAGGCACAAGAGGAGGAAAAATCAGCAGCCGATTGAGTCAAAATGGCGCCCGAGGTTTGTAGAGTACGCTGTGCTGTGGACGGCTGTGCTTGCTAACAGGAACTAATGGTGGCGAAGCTGTGAGGCTCAGTTGGGTGCAGGTGGAAGCTGCTCAACATGCTGCAACCTGCAAGCAAAGAATATGTGTGTGTGTGTGTGTGTGTGTGTGTGTGTTTGTGTCTGTCTGAGATGCAAAGCGCAGAGTTTCAGACAAAGGTCTTTCTCAGCCTGTTTGCCAAATGCAGCTAATGTCTCAAAACGTAGGAAAATGTGCCCTTTGGGAAAATTGCTGTTTGACTTTTATTATTTCGCTGGTACTGGATTTGCACAATGGCTCTCAGTCATGGCAGGCTAATCACTGAGACGTGATTGCTTTTTGGAGAACGACTCCTCATTGTCGAGAGCGGCAACGAGCTGCAGGGGGACAATCGGGACGGCGCCTTCAGTTACAGTCGATGTGGATGGAAAATGCCACAGCCAATGGTTGTTTGTTTGGAGAGACTCCCCAATAACGCTGTGAGTCACGAGTGAATCACTTCGCAAAGGGGAGATGACTATGCTCCGGCGAGGTGTAAATACATCCCCCTCCTCTTTCTCTGTGCGAGGATAAAAGCTAACTGGAGTGGCATGGGCTCCGACGAGGGCTCTGATGACTTCAAAGAGAGGCGAGGGATGGGAGAGGAGGGGACAGACGGACAGAGGTGGATGGATGCCCCTCGCTGGTAAGGATCCACACACTGGAGGGGGGGGGGGGGTGTAGAAAGAGAGTGAGGGTGCAGGTGTGCGTCAGGGTGAGCGTGAGGGAGACAAAGGGACAAAGTTAGTGTGATATTGCAGGTATACGAGAAACATCAAAGACCTGAAACTGAAGAAAAAAGGGCACGGGCTCGTGAGGGGGAGGGGGGAGGGGGTGTTAAATAAAAGAGATGAAATTGGAAAGGGCAAAGTGTGAACGCCAGCGTGAGAGAGAGACAGCGGGGGAAACGTCTGAAGTCTACACAGAGACAGAATGAGAGGGGAGAGAAAGACACACAGACAGACAGAAAGAGAGTGAGAGACACAAAAGACACACTGTACATCAGGGGGGGAGGAATTGCATGAAAGACAAGATTTCTTGTTTCTATGTTCTCTTGAAAGCTTTTGACATAAAAATATGACTTTTAATCTGCCAATGATTTGAGATGAAAATTACAAGGGTTGTGTGTGAATGTTATTATTAAGAGAAATTAGGTGGTAATGTTTTGGTTCAGGTTCTAGATGATTCATCTGTTATCAGGCAGAAATACATGTTAAGTAGTGTGATGAATTCTAAAACACCTCACATTGTTCATGGTCTGGGCTGAACCCAACACAGGAAGTAAACCTGACTTAAAATCAAATCAAATCACTCTCCATACGCTAAATGCAACTGGATGTGAACTTATCTGGAAGGGAAAAATGAGAAGCCAATAAGATATGGAGTTTCTATAATGAACGCAATGTCTATCGAGACGAGCAGACAGGTGGAAATTTATACATCGCAGAGCGAAGACTACGTGGACACGTGTGCGATCCAGATGAGTCGGACGTGGATAGTCGGCAGAGGAGGCGCGGCGCTGTAAACCGGGAACACGCTGCGTGGTGAACACAGATAAATACAGTACGTGCAGCGTTCACTCGCCGTCTCCTCTGGATGTTACCCATCTCTGTTTCCCTTTAGTCCTAATGGAGCATCTCTGTCCCCATTAGGACCATCAAACTGGACTCATTCTCCACTCCGGGCTGGGTGCTTCTGTAATCGGGAATTAAATGACCGGATGCAGGCGGGGCCTGAGTCAGCGTCAGTCTTAATGCTCGGGCTTCCTTTAGGACCCTTATGTAACGCTAACAGAGAGGACTAAAGAGCTGTGGCAGCCTTCACGGAGGGGAGAGCCGAGGGCCAAACGGGCCTATGTCTCCGTGCTGTCCTCGCGGAGCAGCCCGAGAGACCATCACCCGGCGAAGTCCGCCTCGGAAAATGTTTAACCGTCGCCTCACTGACGGTGAAATATGTCAAGCTCGATGGTTTGATGTTCTGCACTTTGTTCACATGCAGCTGGGATTCTTGCTCACTGGCAGCGTTTGGTGCGCGCGCAGGAAGTACCTGTGTCCATCTGAGTTCAATCGCCAAAATAAAGTCTGCGGCTTGAAGATTAGAGATGTGTGTTTGGGTTCCGTTTTATTCAGTATCACTCGGTAATCTCAGACTTCACATCAATCATTCTTCAAAGGAGTCATCATACCTTTTTATAAATATGCATATTCACTTTCATATTTGTACCTTGAATATGAAGCTGGAGCCAGCAGCCAGTTAGCACTACAAAGGCTAGAATCAGCTCCTCCAAATCTCACTAATTAAGACGTTATATGTAATTCAATCATTCCGTACGAACATGTAGAGCGTGTTAATGAGAGAGATTTGAAGGTAGTTTGGCAAAACAGACAGATGTGAGAGTTCGATCTATTGAGCCTCCTTTATGTGTTGAAAGTTAATAAACACATTTCTTATTTCTTCTGCTAATATTAGGTAACACCATCAGATTTCTCTTTAGTGCTTTAAAATCTTTTCTTTGACGCCAGTCAAATGGTTTCAGAGTAATGCTGTCAACTATCTCGGTATTACTTTGGTAAAAACTCCGATATCTTTTGTACAAGCTGAAGCTGTCAGATGGTCTCGTTAGGAAGAGCCCTCCTGTTAAGTTTTACCAGCTCATGTTTTGACATTAATCTTCAAAGTTTGGCTTTCATTAAAAAGCTGAATTAGTTATTTCTCCCACATGGTTTTTCAACCAAGGTCGCAATCAATTTACTTTCAGTCCTCTCGTCTCCAAGATCATCTTAGTTTAGACTTTATTCAGCCATTGAGTAATGTAACATCCTGATTTTAATTTGGCCAACGCATCGACAAACACATTTCAGGGGGCGAAGTAAATTTGGGTATCATCAGCATAGATATAATAAGATATCCATTATAGCAAAGAAAAGTATAGAAAAGTTGAAGGATCCAACGGATAGAACAAAAACTATTACAACTCCTATTGGGTAAATACAATCTGAACCACTTAACAATACCTGGATATCAAACCCAATATTCCAGTCTGTGCAGAAGTACAATATGTTGCGGTCAACAGTGTCAAAGGCGAACACAAGGACGGATGTTTTGCCTGTCTTGGTATTTATAATATTTAATATTTATTTATCATTTATAACCTTAATGTCTGCTGTTTCTGTGCTGTGATCGGCAAGGAAGCCTGACTCAAAGTCGTCAAAGTATCCATTTAATCTTAACAAGGAATTTAGGTTAATCCTGAGCAAATACTCAGGGAAGCAAACACAAACCGCAGACTGAAATACAAACAGACAAACAAATCCTTTTTCACTTCTCAATATTCAATATTACCCCTGAAACAAGACGCATCCTAATTGCCAACAGTGAAGGGAGTGAGTTAACTTCTCGACGTTGGTGTAATATTCGTTGATCGTTAAAATCATCGTTTGAGAGGCTTTCGAATAATTTATTTAATTAGGGTTCACTGTATGTAATGAGGTGGGGGCCTTGTATAGGAGTTACACTAGTAGGGTGTTAAGAGATGCCAGTTCTCCTCCTGGGTATAATAGCTGCCCACTGCTGCTAATACTACAATGCAAATGACTCTGGTCTGGCATGCACGTGCAGCAAGAAAGCCTCGTGTCAAATACCGTGTTTGTGTAATGTATCAGTTACATTGTGACATAACATCGCCGGGGGGATTATCATATTATGATGCCGGCACCTGTAAACAGACAAAATGCATTTGTTCATAACACACAAAGCCATAAATGCCAATTTCACATCCAACAGTGTCTGCCAAACACCCGCACGTTCCCCTCGACTGTGTGTGCAAAACCGAACATGGATGTTTTCACACACACAGGAAGAGAAATCGCCTGGCTGGCAAGCTGACATGCAAAGAGCCCTACTTCACACACAAAGATTTCTCTCTGATCTGGCAATTATAGATCGCCCCACCTCAACCCACCCCCCCTCCCGCCCCCTCTCTCTCCTCTTCTCCCTCTTTCTCTCCGTCTTCCTGATCTTCTGATTGCGGATTGAGGGAGACAGGCAGTACAAGAACACTTCAATCTGGCACTCAACTGAGAAAAAAAAGCCGAAAATGTATTCAGTTCCCTCCGCTTCGTGACTCACAAACAACGTAGGACGGCCGGGAAATTGTATTGATAACAGTGCGGGCAGATATGGGTCACGTTTAGCGGATGCAGATTAGGCCTGGGATCTCAAGCCGAATTTGTAGTAGTCTAAACCAAGACCGTATCAATAACGGCAGCAGTTCTGCATGTCGTAATACCGCTGTATTACGGCTGTGTTGTAGCGATGTAGAGGGAGAAAAAGGAAAGTCTTGCTCCTACAAAATGATCTTTTGTACACAGCCACTTTCAATCAATTCACAGAATCAATAGCATGCACTAATACCTGTGTCGTGTCTGTTATTCGTTTGTTCATTACTTCATTCCCGAGTCACACTGAGTGGTTCAGATCTCACAGAGCGGCATCAACACCCTTTTCTCGTTCCCGATGGGTGAAAATGCAGAGAGAATGCAAATAGTGCAGGAAAGTTTGGAAAAAGAGATGCTGGTAATCTTTTTGACTGGACTTTTGACCAGAATTGTTCCCTCTGGTTTAATTATTCTGGTCGCAGTATTGTAACATGCAAAAGAAGAAGAAGACAGCTTTTTGTGGTTCCTACACAGACATTGTCAGGTAGGAAACTAGTATTAGAACCCTGACATGTAAATTAGTATTTGGTCTACTGACATGAAATTTATGCTGAAAGATTTTGCTTTGAAGCATAAATACATTTGAAATATTGTCAAATGGATGTGAAGGTATTACCGGGAAGAAATGTTGATAGTTGATCATTTTAATGCTATTACCTGACATGGCAGTCACAATAAATAAAGATTATTCTGTTATCTGACATTTGTTTTGCCATTTTACCTGCAGTTAACTTGTCCACATACTGTAAAGTGGTGGGAGAACAATAGAAACCGCAGACTCGTTTACTCTTTACACATCATTGATATGCGCGGAAAACACTGAGTTTCACCGGGGACCAATTACTTCAAAGCTGCACCGTATTGACATTTATCTAACAAGAATTTTAAAAAGCTTACTCCAAAAGAACCGAAGACAACAATAATAGTGTAACATATATGTAATGCGTTCATGGGGAACAAACGTGACATTAAAAAAATAGAAACATATAGTTGTAATGGCTCTGCACTGAGACAGAAGTCAATCCGGCTGCTAGAAGAACAATTACTGGATTATAAATGCCCGTCAGCAGCTCAGATGTACGAGAGGGCTGTCAGATATACTACACCACAGAGGAAGAACAGTGAGAAGCAAGAGAATCACTTTCAACCAGGAAATATCTTACAGGTTTCTCTATCGCAACAGAAGACTTTCAATAGAAAAGAGTCAGTACGGTTTAAGGTTTGTGAATTTTACGAATGTGTGACGTAGCAGGTGATGTATCGTAAAGGTGGGAGTTAACTATCACCGTAATATTTTATTTTACGGGCTGGATAAAGTGTTAAGCGCACGCACACCTACAAAGACACGCGCGCCGCCGGCTGCTCGCTCCTCGTGCCGAGTGGCTGAAAAACTTCAGAGCTGTTTTAGGATCCCATAAAAAATTCAGGACCCTCTCTTAGTAACATTCGCCCTACATACAGCACACACACATGCATCAAAGGACTATTCATGGTGCCCACATGTGAGCGGGCATGAAAATACACAAGCACTTACATACTGTGCAGTTGACGATACACAGAAGGCCCTCAGACATGCAGTGCGTATCCACTGAATCCTTCCACGGTTTTTATTGGCTTTTCCCGACAAACAGGAGTTCTGACGTATCACTTGTAGTTAGGGCCCCTCGTCAGCTGTCGCTAATAAATCAGTCTATCACAAAGGCCTGTGCGTGTTTGTGAATCTGTCTGGGCAAACGCATCAGATTAAAGCCAAGGTGCCTGTGCGAACGCATCCTTAAGGGAAACAGGCAACATCTGCACACATCTCCACAGCACAGCAGGTCAACACCTCCGCCGCGCCATCTATTCTCCTTGAAGTGTTAATGACAGGAGGTGGACGGGCCGGAGAGAAGGAAAAGAAAAAAGACTGAGAGAGTTCAAGGATGTAGCCGTACTCCCAGTGACAAGGCTATCAAACCACAGTCTGCGGTACTTGACCATAAGGCCCCCTTTGCTCACGTTATGTAACCCTTCCACTATAGCGGGCTGCAGGAGTTACGTAGGTATGTAGGGCAGAAAATGGAAAATGGAAGCATCACACTTGTTCCCCAGAGCCAAAGAGATATTTCGATTGGATTTAAGTCTAGTGCAGAGAAAAAAGCTCTGAGGCAAACAAACGTTTTCGATTACTACAACAACATCTTCACAAATGAAGACCGTTTGTCATTTTTGAAGGGTGAATCCAATCGGCAGAAGGAAAGAGGGTAACGTTGGGGCATGAACAAACTACACTACGGTTGCATGAGCATGAGGAAACAGAAACACGACAAGGCTGCAGAGGCGGTCTAGTCGGCGTGACGATGTTTCGTCGTCTCATTTAGCCACTTGTTGCCTTTTTTGACACACGGAGACAAGGTTGACACATTCAAATGTACTTGAACTTGTCCTGACTACAGACCAGGTGTCTAAACAAATAATACACTGACCTCTAAAAAGAGGGAACCAGCAGTGCAAAAATAGAGACTCATTTACAGCATTGTATGCACTGATGGCCCATTTTCAACTATAAAGCAGGTGTGCTTAACATCCACATTTTTCACAGCATCTGCACTGTGTGTTGGTGATATTCCTGCGCAAGATGTCGTAACAGCGAAGCAGAACATGAAAGCCTGTTTTCCACTCGAGAGCTGAGCTCGTTTAGCGAGGGCCCAGTCAGTGTGGGTTGCAGCACCCTGTGCCAAGTCATCTCCATCTGAAAAGCGGGTTGAGGCACCTGTTCGTGCCGGCCGCAGCCACACGTCTCCAGACAGCGCTCTTCCGATTGCAGTTCTGAATCAAACCCACTCCAGAAACACAATTTCATCCTCCCTGCTCCCACCGTGTTCTTTCATTCCGCGGCGTATCTGGGTCACACGGAGCCAGGCTGCGGCCATGTGTGGCCACGGGTCGGGAAGTGAAGAGCCGGATGATGTGCGAGTGCTTCGGGGTCAAGATATTAATACGACCGAACATTTAAGATCAAACAGAGCCTTGAGTTTCAAATGTCGCCTGCTAATTGTGAAAAACTAAAATAGTAAGTGTTGGGGTTGGTTTCTCAAGGTAAAAGCTACAAAGTAAAGATATAAGCTATTGATATATCTTAGCGGCTTTATGGGAAGATCGAAAACTTTCAGATCAATAGTAATTGATCTTTCATTTTAAAGGCAAAAACATTGTTCTTCAGTCACTGGTTAATTTCATATTACAGGATATTTTGCTACTGTAATGTATTATTCGAGACTTGGAAAGAAGATATCCACTATCATCATTTTGCATATCTAATGTTTGTAAGTAAGTGCATGACATTTACATTGTATATCTTATATATAGTTTTCTCAAAATTAAGGTTTTTGTCATACTACATACATTAAACTTTCCAGCAGTTTAATTCCTATAAATATTCTGATGTTTTGTAAATATTAAATTCAAAGCCTGATCTGTATAAAGTTCCATTCCTACTAACATTGGGGGAAAGAAATATGAATGGCTGTTGCCCTTTAAACATATATTTAATAAGAGCTATGCTTTCCTCCATGAGTACACGGTATGACAAAACCAGTGAAGTTAACACACCTGAAATACCCTCCCTGTGTGTGTTACTTATGAACAGCCTAGATTATGGGCCAGTCGTCCTGCTGGAAGATGAAAATTGTCAGCAAGAAAATATAAAAACAACCTTTGTGAAACATTTCTGCTTTGCAGCACTTCCAGCAATTCTTGTCCCACGCTGGCAGTAACATGGCCTAACACGCTGCGAGTGCTATAAATGACCCTCAATCTATGATATCATGCTAAGCGCGTCCCTCTCCTGGCGTGCAGATGCTGTCACAGATGGAATGGGAGCATTCGCTGAAGGGTGAAGAGAATCAAGTGAAGAAACTCCCTCCACGCTTGGGTCCTCCTCAAGTAAGATGAGAAAATGATCACTTCATTGGTGCATCTGAAAGCTAAGTAAAACGTTGCACGGCCCGACAGGCAACGTGCACGAACACACAGCTGTTGTTGCTCAGGTGTGACACCGAAGGTATTTAATACATTCACAATAATTGCAGGACACCATAAGCTAGAATCCGGCCTCACTTGATCATGGAATCATGACACCTGGGATGAGGGAATAAGGTGTTTGAGACACGTAAAACACGCGGCATCAGTTCATGCTAGAAGATGTCAGAAGAATACGCAAACTACAATACAATAATTACACCACCAGGGAACAGAAGCCTCTCCTGGTGGTGGCTAAAGTAATTTTTAGAATGGTTTATTTGTGGGTTACTCTTAAATTTAGCTGTGTTTGTCAAGGGAGAAAAGATAAAAACCCAAATGAGTGTTAAGGAAACAGTGCGCACACCCTCATACACATATGTACTATATATACACATATGTATTTATAATTGGGCCTCAAAGTATTCGAATTGTATCATCCCCTGCAGATTGTTATTTTACTAACCGGTTTGATATTTGGTGCTGCATTAAGGTGTCTCAGCAGTGGGCCAGTTCACTGCGCTCCCTTCTTCTGATCCTCCAATTTAGTAACAGATTTAAAAGGGAAACGATACACCACTAGGAGTGTAATGAACAATGGCTAAAAAGCCTGTGGCTTCCATTCAGTTCTATTAATGTCAGTCAGTTAAAAATCCATCCTCCAACGTGTTGGCAATATAAGATGACGGTTTAACTGGAAAATGTGTGTGTGTGTGTGTGTGTGTGTGTGTGTGTGTGTGTGTGTGTGTGTGTGCGTGTGCGCGTGCGTGTGCGTGTGTGTGTGTGTGTGTGTGTGAGGGACAGAGAGCACGGCCTAAATCTACTTGCATGGCATAAATGTTGTGAGACAATAATTACATGTTCTCTCCGTGCTCTCATCAAGCTGGCGTATAGCATTACAACCCTAAATCCACCATGGCACAAGGACACTGTCTTACCATTAGTAATAGCAATTTCCATTGCACGGCTCATCGTTAGGTAAATTGATGCAAGAGAGACACGCTCCCACTCGCAAACACACACTTGTGCAGACTAAATATAGCAGCTGCCTTACCTTTCTGTACACAATCATGTTGGGGGACTCATCCGCTACCCCGTTGGTTCCCTGCCCACCGCTGTTGGTCTGTGCCATGATCCAGTGGGTAAATCTGCCACTGGAAATGTCAGGTGCTCCTGTTGAGGAGAGAATGGATATTTTGGTCCATCAGAAGAACAATGGCGCCTGGGATGTGACTTGGCTCTATACGTGTCCAAGAAGTGGGATCATTTGCATGATCGGTGGCCTGCATCACGTTTCAACATGTTTGGCATTTCCACGCGGAACAGATGTGCAGAGCTCCAATCGTGGCTGCGTGGGTTCACGTTTTCGCAAGGTCTCGACAAGGGCATTTTTTTAAGCAAGGTGGTGTTACGCTTTGAGTGGATACCAGTGCAATTCTCAGTCAACGGGGGAAAAGTTGATGAGGAACAACAAAGCTTGGTGCCATGTAGGACCATTACTCTTTATTTTTTCTCACCTACATTCATTGTGCACAAAAAAAGTCCTGCATGGCACCGTGCATTCTAAGACTGCAACGGTTGCAGAGCCGGACCCTGATAACAATAAATGCTTGTAAAAAATAAAAATGAAACATAACAACAACACACCGTCCGCAGGAGTAGATATACAATGCAGCTTAGACACACACATCCATTCGGCCAGAGCAGACGTAGTCAAAACGCCAATGAGCGGATATCGTAAATGCACGCGAGGCTTCAGCTTCATCGTCCAGCTTCTCCCCCCCCCCCCCCCCCCCCCCCCCCCCCCCCGCGACACCACGACATCCTCGCGGAGGTGAAGTCTGCAACACATAACGGCCCGTAGCACGCAAACAGCGAAGTCACGAAACCGGCTTTAATCGCGAGGCCGTCATCACTCGTTGTACTATGTGCGGCGTTTTTGTTTTTTGTTTTTTTTTCACAGCGCGAGCGCACCGGTCCGCTTTCAGCACATCGGACAGCGAACCCGCAAACCCGCAAAAACCCGCAGACCCGAACCTCGCCCGTTGTCGCACGCGGCGCCCCGCTTAAAATCACGGACAGCGCGTGAATACACCGACAACACACAGTCACGTCGGCCACCGCGGGGGGGGGGGGGGAAGGGTGGTGGGGGCGGCTTACCTGGAGAGAAGAAACAAACAAAACAAAAAAAACGTGCAGCCCGCTGTAAGGAGTCCCGAATCCTCGCGGAGGTGGAGACCTGGTCCTTCGCGTTCAGGGTTTCAACTGGCGGACATAGGAATGCGAGGCGTGTTCATTGGCGACGTGGAGAGGCGGACATTCGTGGGGTGGGGGGCGGGGGGGGGGGGGTGTGTGGAGACTTGGCGCTCCGTCTCTCTGCGTCTCTCTCCGTGTCTCTCCGTGTCTCTCCTCTCTCCTCCTCCTCCTCCTCCTCCTCCGAACGATGCTCAGAAAGCAACGGGCGCGCCACCTCGGAGCGCCGTGAACGCGCATCGATCCATGACCAATCGCGTGTGAGGAATACGTTGCAGCCCGTTTTTGGAGACGTGTAGCTGCGGTTTTCACCAGGTCAAGGAGCACCGCTGTGCACTGAGGACATTGCTGTATCTTGATCAAGGGTTAAGAGGGGGACATTGTATCTTCCATTCGTTTCTTAACAATCAAAGTAACTGTTTCGGATATGTAAACTACTGCGGTTGTCCTAGTTGAAGTAAAGGGATCATCCGCAGACAGTAACTGGACACTTTGCTGCAACTTGTGCATTACTTCAGTGGGGTATTTAATATTTGAACTCCTTTTATATTTCTGCTCTTCGCCGCATTTCAGATAAACCTTCAAACGGCATATAAAACACAACTGTGATGTAATGAATTTTGATAATAACACAATTATGAATGCAGGAATGGCGTCTTGTTTTTTACAATGTGGCATTATTATGTCAAGGGTTTCAAATACCCATATAGGATCTGAATACTCACTTCATTGACCTAAATAAAGAATTCCGTGTCTTGGATGTAATATTACATAAAGTCACAACCCTTCTTATGGTGTATTAGGACTCAATGGTTCTTCATCACAGTCGGCGAGGTGCCTTTAAAGACTTTATAACATCAGGTTCTGTTTGACAAACGTCAGTAAATAATGCATGAGAGTCACTCCCTTTTGACATTGTTAGTTCATTGATGCCTTGTGTTTCAACTATTCATCAGAACACAATAATTAACATGAATACTAAGTCAGAGTTGTTGAGTCCAATTAACTGTAAAAAAAAAATGAATTGTCATCTTTAAAACCCCCAACAATAAAATATTTGACAAAAGGAGTGAATAGAACTTGTCAAAATGCTTCTTTGTTTTCAACTCTAACTGTTTCCTTACAATATTTCAGCAGCATATTAATACAAATGAAGCCATGCGAAATGAAGCCTTTAGAAAGATAATTGCATATGCAATTATGCAATCCATAAGCATACCCATATCCATATAAGAGTTAAAAAGTAATTTGACCTGACCTAATTTTTTTACTCATATTCAGCACATCTATTTTACAGCTATTGATGACCGACTGACTGAAAAATGTGAGAAAGAGTTATGAGTTGCTCTAATTCAATTTATCAGTAAGAGCTGTAGACAGATGGATACATAAATAGAAAATGTCTTAACTTGTCTGTGACTTTGAGGTATGTAGCGGTCCAGCTGTGAAAGATGACAGATGTTCCCTCTTGTCCACATGACTGTATATGTCCGTATGTTAGTTTGTCTTCCCCTTCTCAGGACTTTCTCTCTTTGCAAGATTAACCTAAACATTCAGTCTACTCTCTGTGAGTTGCAGCAACAAAAATGTATGCATTCCCAGCAGCTTTGTGAAGATAATCGGTTGCAACGCTAAAGCGAAAAACATGTTTCCGCCTTGGGGGATACTGAGTCAACTGATGTCCATATTTCATCTCATCTTTGCCTTATTTCCCCATTATCTTATCATCCGTTATGACAATCATCTGTTCAGGTGTTGTAGCTCTTCCAAAGTCATTTAATTCATCCATAAAAACATGCAACAAGATACTGCGTCCATGGTAAACACATCAGTCTTAAATCTTGAATTTGTTGGGAAATGATTGAGAAGGTTCCTGTTATCCAGCTCAACAACAATATAAATGTAAATTTAGTTGTTCGGACTTGACTAAATAGCTTTTGTCTGATTGGTGATTCAGGGACAACAAGGCTTGACAGTCTACTTCCAGTCGGATGATGTCGTATAGAAGGCGGTTATATTGTTGCTGACTTAAGCTGTCATGAATATGAGCCAATCACGGTGAATTTCCCAGATTTTGGTTCTTGGTCCTTTATTATTGAACATACCTTCAGGATAAATCCTGTAGTTGTGCAAATTACTCAAAACTCACCCCAGCAATACAACTTAGAAATGGTGATGCTATGGATTCAGATTTGAGCCTCAACAACCACACCAAGACAATAATTGCATCATCTTGCATTGGATCTAAAAATAGTAAGTAATAATATATTGATACAAATTGAAGAGAATGTCTTTGTTTTAGCAAGATGAATTTTAGCAAAGGCTGCTTTTGGGTTTTTCACAAAATATTATTCAGTAGTTAATAGTACTAAAGGTGAACCTAGAATAACTGTCTAGATCGAATGGTCAATTTTTTAAAGCCTAATTGAAGCTGTGTTACTAACTTGACCATTTTTCCAAGTTTACTATTATTAAGTTTTTCAACAGAGTTATGGATGAATTAGGTTCATGTGTGGCGGCGAATCTAGCTGAAAACTCATACTCCCACAATGCACCGCTCCGCTCTTCTTTGTCGAACAAATACGCGGAAACAAAAGAATCACCAGTTTGTCATAACAAATAAGACCGGGTAAGACGTAAAGTGAGCGTAGCTGTAGCTGACAGCTGTCAAAGTTAACACTGTAGCTTCGCTTAATCCCTCTGAAGGATTTACCATGGCTCTAAAAAGAATAAAGAAGGTAAGTTTTTGTCTTATCTTCTTTAATGTACAGAAACGCTGGAGGCGATGCGTGATGAGACGCTATAACGTTAGCCAGTCAACCATCTAACGTTAGCTTAATAGCATCCGTATGCTAACGCAACGTACCAACTGTTTTGGACGTTTTTAACGACCGGTAACGTTTGTGAATTCACGAGAGACAGCTTTTGCTACAATGAAGTCCGATATTTAGGTCACTGCGGAAGACGCCAGTTAGCTAACGTTAAGTTAGGCAGTTAAACTTCCAGCTAACTTCCAGCTAACTACGAGCTCAAGTTGGCCTAGCAAACAAGCAGTGTCAACGCCCTGTACGTTTTGCCTAACGTACTTTCCATTTTCACTTAATCAAACGCGACGTTGTCGTTTTCGCTAACGTTTGTTTACTGTTGAGCAGACTTAAGATTTATTTTGTTTTTATTTATTTGTAAACGAATACGTGGATGTTACTCCGCGATGAAAGCTGTCCGACTCTTACTTGTTTTTATTTATTTGTACAGGAGTTACAAGACTTGGGGAAGGATCCTCCAGCTTCATGTTCAGCTGGACCCGTAGGTGATGACTGTAAGTTTTAGTGTTAATACTTAAACATGTCATTTGCATTATTGGAATGCTGTGATCTTCTACTTTCATTTTTGTTTTGCAATATCAGTACTGCAGGAACTTTGTTGCAGTATTGCAGAATTGAACCGGTACACAGTCTCGATACTACAAAATGTTCACACAGATTGTGTTGTCATCTTTGCTTCTTTTAGTGTTTCATTGGCAAGCTACCATCACGGGACCGGTGAGTTCTTTCTGGATTAGTTTTGCTAGATTTTTTTTTTTTTTTTAAACCAAGCTTCTTCTAGATTTTTAGACAATGGTGTTTTATGTTGACTTTACAGCCCTTTCTATTATGTATTGAATGCACAGACTGGCACACTCCATCCCAGTGTTGCTCTCTAAAGCCCATGGCCCATTTCTTATACAATGGGGAAAAGTACCATAGTGCTTTTTACAAAGAGAATTCATCTTAAACAAATTATATCCACCAAATAATTAAATATATGGTTGCTTCCTCAACAATAATAGTAATCATCCCGCACAGTACTAGGCATTATTTAACAAAATGTTTCCTTTTATTTTAGAATGACAGCCCGTATCATGGAGGAGTATTCTTCCTTTCTGTCCATTTTCCTACTGACTATCCCTTTAAACCACCAAAGGTAAGATTATAAGATCTTGTTAGATGCACCCCGACTCTTTTCATCAGTAGGTCATTTATTCTAATAATGCTTGGTTTATTGTTTTTCTAGCTTGCCTTTACAACAAAAATTTACCACCCAAACATCAACAGCAATGGTAGCATCTGCCTCGACATCTTGAGGTCGCAGTGGTCGCCTGCTCTTACCGTATCAAAAGGTAACTATCATCTTTATTTTTCCTGCACAGCACAACAACAGGACTATGAAATCCGTTAATGTTCGATGGAATATTCCAACTATGTAAATAGACAAATAGGACTGGGTGAATAATATAACTATATCAATCATAATAAATGTTAATCTCATTTCAAGTTCAATCTGGACTGGATAAATACAGTTCTCAATTTCCGGTGCATTATACTCGCCCTGTAGCGTTTCAGTTCATTTGTGTGTGAAGTGATGTCAACCAAAAAATGCCCTGATATCCAACTTTTTTCCTCACCTTCTAAAAAGAGAAACAAGAAGTGTGCTTTATTGTTATGTAAACTACTTGTTTCAGATATATGCCCCTCACCTATACTTGTTGGGGAACTAATGAATGTGTTAGAAATCTGATGGCTCGATCATTTTGGACTCTGGGATTGTTTTTTTTTCTGTGCCTTCATTTTGGATGCGAGTGGGTAGATGTGCTCAAAAGATTTAGTTGCTTTGTATTAAAGCTTTTTATAATTGAACCGCTAAACGAGTGCCTTTTTAAAGACAATAAAAGCTGGACCTCTTAAAATATAAGCACTCTGTTAAAATTCATATTTTCTGTCGGTCTGCGTGCCATCTATTTTTATATATTTATACCAAATATTTGATGATATACCTATTGCCTAAAAATGAAAAGTAACTAACGAGATCTTGAAAAAAAGATGTATGAGATCAAATGTCGGCCATTTGTATTTATATTGGGTTATAGAGAATGAGATAAGAAGTTGGAAAACGTTTATAATGTTATTGAAACCTGCGTGTATCCTAATCTTTTCTTCTTTTTTTTCTCGCAGTTTTATTATCCATATGCTCCTTGCTATGTGACCCGAATCCAGATGATCCACTAGTCCCGGACATTGCACACATTTACAAATCCGACCGAACAAGGTGACAATAGCGAAAACATTTGTAATGTGGAATTATTATGAAGTTTTCAACTAAACTTGAGAAACTCATTTTTTGTCTCTCTCTTTAGGTACAACCAAGTAGCCCGAGAATGGACTGAGAGGTATGCAATGTGAGCAACTGGAGTTTCAGCAAGAATGACGCATCAGTGAACACCTCAAAATATGACCCTACCGTTCAACTGCTCATCTACTCTGGTTCTAGTTGAGGTGTTTTTTTCGCTTGAAGCACCTTCTCTACTTGGACCTTACTTGACTCAGCTGTTTTTACTGTTTTTCTAATTTTCCCCTTAAATCTGCGTCATAATCATAATTTGTTGTGGTGAGATGGTCTGATTATACTTTTCCTTCAAGAGATTTATATTGTACAAGACCTTACTGGATTTATTTTTCATTATTTTGCATTAAAGACATTAATCAATACATTTGTTGGAACTTTTTTCTTGACAATACACATTGTGAACCTTCTTGTTCTGGCATATAATGTCTGATTCAGTAAACCGTGTGTTTGTATAATCAAACAAATCAGTCTCGTTCTACTATTCACTTGGCCACTTGGTGGCAGGCTTCACTGTTTACCTGTTAAGTCTTTTACATCAGCAAGTTTCTCTCATGGACAACTATATATTCATATCTGTTGAGTTTCATTCGGGCCCATTTGCTAAGTGGCTCTTCATGTGGATAGTGGCCATTACAGTACCATGCTTTTGCAATGAAATTGTCTATTAAAACTAGACCAACCATTAGAATCATCACATCACAACAACAGTTTGCACTGGTTAGGCTTGTGTATGCACATTAATTTAGCAGCTTAATTACAATACAGTGCAACCATACTGATAGTGTTGTAAAGGCGGGCAGACGCATTTACCTGCAGTGCTGCTGTGATGATACGGCTTAATCTACTAGTTTGTGTGGGGTCTTGTCACAGACAAATGGTCCTAGCAGAACAAAAAACATAGTTTTAAATGACCTCATAGTGTTAATACAGTATGTAGGTGACTGTGTTATCACTGACTGGTTTATAAAGCTGACATTTTCACCTTTTTATTCTCAGATGATTCAAGGTTTTATTCGAAGTGTGCAAGAAGTGGTGCTTTCTAATGTCGCTCACATGAGTTTTATTCAAATGCAAAGAATAAAAATGATGGTAAAAGATCAAAAGGATAACCAATATAAAGTTTAAGCTACAACCATAAAAAAACAGTTCAGTTTAACATACGGACAATTGCATTGATCAAGACCATATGAGCTGGAAACGGAAATTGTTTATTGGTCACAGCATGAGAATATGAGACATGCAAATCTTTTTTTTGCATACACGACTGAAGTTCTGTATTTCTTCATCAAAAACCAGGATACAAACAGGATCTTTTGATTGTGACCCCCTTTAATGTTTGTTTTGGTTTCTCTTTCCTGTATTGCTTCCCTTGACCCAATCTCAGGGTGTGTAGTGTTTCCTCTATAAACAGATACATTGCTTGCATGGGGCATTATTATTATTATTATACACTACCAGCCTGTGGAAAATAATCCTAATTAAGGGCAAGTCAAACCCGCTTTGGTCAATTCTATTCTTTTGTGCAGAATTTAACTGCATTTCAAGTCTGGACTTCACATGAAGCCGGGAGGGGGGGGTAGAAGTTTCTTTTTTATTTTTTTTATGAGTGTTTCTGGGAGGAGCCCGGCTTTTCTGCAGGGTGACACGTGAAACTTTCTCGAGGAGTTGCTTGGTGTGTTCGCGGTGTGCGGAGCTAAGCGTCGTGGACCAGCGTGCTGCTGCTTATTTTAGTTGTGTTTTTTTTAAAAGAAACTCTGCCTGTAAATGGGGGCAAAAAACGAAGGCGACCTGAGGAAACTGCAGAGGAAAAGTCCCAACTGCGCTGCAATGAGTCCGCACGGCAACCCCGAATTAACGGAATAAAAAAAAAAAAAAAAAAAAAGTTCACAGAAGTTCAACCGCTTTGCTCGACTTTGGGTTGAATATTTAAAAAAAAAATTTAAAACCCCGCAGTGGCCTCTGGAGAAGTTGCTGAGCGGCGTCATGGCTGCCCAGTGCGACGCGCTGTGCAGATACTTGCAGCAGTCGGACCAGGGCTCCAACAGCGAGCGGAGCGCCGACTCCCCCCTCCCGGGGTCGGAGGAGGACCTGAGCGGACTCCATCCGCCGCCGGACCCGGAGTGGACAGAGGAGAGGTTTCGGGTGGACCGTAAGAAGTTGGAAGTCATGTTGTTAGGTAAAGTAAATTAAATAACTCGAGTATAAAGTTGGTGGTAAATTGAAGTGCCCCCCCTCTCGCCTGGATAATGTTTTTTTTTGTTTATATCCACGACTCATCTCCTGCCCCGTTGTTTCCGAGAAGCTGCACACTCTCGCCGCCCTCTTACGGCCCCTTTTTTTCTTTTTTTTTTGTTTATATACGACTTGTACTACTTCACTTCAAATTGTGGCCCTCCTCCGCGCGGCCGGGAAAAGCGTGTCGCGCGCGTGACGTGCAAAGGAGTCAATTAAGGCAATTACGGCGTCAATTAGCTGCCGGCTTTTCATTTAGCGTTCTAAAACTAGATTACATGTTGCCGATGGAACTTAAGAAGTTGATTTGAGAGTACATGTTGTCCAAAACGGTTTTAAACAGAAAGTGGAAGAGGTCGAACGCTTGAGAAAAAGAAGTGCTTCTGGTGGGGGGGCAGTAGCGTGGCCCCACCACGGGCTGTCGCTGTAAGAAGTCCCCTGGTGGGCTTTTAGCGGTTTGTACACTAAACTTTTATTGACCTGAACAAGGGGTTTGCTTACTTTTCTGTAAAGAAAAAAAAGACGAAGTGGACAGAGGGAAGCAAAAGTAGAAAACGTTTTCTGAAAAAAAGACTTCTGCCTAAAATAAAGTATTATTCTATTACTGCGTGCTTGGTGTTGTTCGTTTTGGTAATATATTTTATCCCCTGTGTGATCTGTAATCCCTCGCAAGTGAGGGTGGACATTAAACAAGCGATCACTGGCTCTTAAGTACGGGCCTGGACGGTCTCTGATGAAATGTCCCTGGGGACTCATTTCCAAAACACAGGTGAGGGTGGAATAATTCCATCCCGAGGTTAATGAGTGGGATTCTTTGTGATGTTCTAGAAGGAGCACGATCAAGCGTTCTGATGATGAAGCTCTTTGGGATTTATAACTAACTTGGTGGAAACTGTTTGTTCATCCCCACACGGGACGCACATACACTTACAAACACACACACACAAGTTCTTGAGAATGTCCCGGGTTGCTTCCTAGCTGCTCGGTACATTCCTCAAAGCTCCATGTCATCCCTAACTCTTCCAGGAAAACAACTTAACCAGAGGCGGTGCTAAATCTGAGTGCCCCAGACAAACCGTGCGCCACGTCCTGAAAGGGCTGGTGGTGTTGTTTTTTCTTCTTCACATCAGTTAGTGCTGTGTTTAATCGATCGTGTCCACCTGGGCTTCGCGGTCTTGTACCCCTCCCAACATCTCGTGTCACAAACTGCTGCGTCATGACGACACGTAGGGGGGGAGAGGGGGGGCATTGTGCATGTCGATGCGAGGTGGAAACGGTCACTCCACCTTTTCTCTGGTCAGTCGTAGCTTTTAGGTTTAAAAAGCCGCAGTATTTCAACTGTGAAACCGCTTTTGACCTTTTTGGCCTCTGGGCTTTCTTGAAGAAACCAGGATGTCCGCTCGCGTCATTTGAAGCCACGCCGTGTTGCATTTATGACCAAAAGCTACAGTTGTTGTCCAGATTTGTTTCAGAGATCGCAGCCCGAGACGTACGTTCAAACCCCTGGACATTCTCCG
Source organism: Gasterosteus aculeatus (assembly GCF_964276395.1). Classification (NCBI taxonomy): domain Eukaryota; kingdom Metazoa; phylum Chordata; class Actinopteri; order Perciformes; family Gasterosteidae; genus Gasterosteus; species Gasterosteus aculeatus. The sequence continues at coordinate 15,003,965 of NC_135693.1, read as the reverse complement.
TAGTTCCGTAGAAAGTTGGGTCAGATCTCTGGAACATCTGGCTGTGTTTTGATTGGACGAGCTGCAGACATTGACGTGGTACTTCATGTTCTGAAGGTCAGAATCTGGAGTGTAATGCATTTCTTTTCATGGGAGCTCTCATTTATTTTTACTGTGTTTTATTGTCTGTGACGGTATTCCTGGCTTCTCTTCCCTGGGAAATTTTAAGAGCGCTTGACAGGCAAAGTGTCTTGGGTTGTTGTTTTTTTTGGTGCGATCGCTTCCCAAACAACAATAGTTCAGCATCTCCATGTAGAGTTATTTGCAGTTTCAGCAGTAAACACCACTTTTAGAAATGATTGTGTATGAAAACCGCTGTGAGGGGCACTTACTAAACATGAAATAAGTCTGCAGTTGAAAATGATTTGATCAATCTGCCAGATTATTTAATAGACAGGTTATTGACCAACAAACGGTCACATAGTTAAAAATACTTATCAAAATGTTCCACAGCCTAAATTGATTGGCTTTAAATGTCTTGTTTTGACAAGCAGTCTAAATGCCAAAAGTATTGGTTGATTTAATTCAAGTTTTATATTGAATAACCACCTTCTATTGTCGTAATCAATTCTGATCTCATGCATGTGAAGTCTACGTCTATCAGCATAATGTTTATTTGGGAATCTTCAAATGTTTTTGCTAATGATTGATAGATAGTTTATCTTAATAAGGGGGTCACAGTGTGGGTACATGCAATTTGAAGAATAAAAATAATTTTCCTCTTTGATTGTCCATATAACAGTCACTCACCAGGACGTCTCCTGACAAAATCCCAGCATGCCCACTAAAACTACCCATTACTTGGCTCTGCGGTATTCAATGCCCCCCCCCCCATCTCAGGCATCATTCGCTTCAGGAGAAAATCTGAATTGAGAACTTCTCAGCATTTACAAATCAACTCTCTGGCATCGGAAGGGACGCAGGTTGCTTGACTTGGATCGGTAACTTGTGTTACTTAACACCATGTGGGCCTGCCAGCCATCTGGGATTTACTGTTGTACTGTTGGCACCCCGTAATAGAACTACCAAGTTAATGGCTTGGATGCCTGGACACAGGGCTGAAAGCTTGAAAGATAGTTTTATGTATACAGGGAACAGTGAAAGAGAACTTGGGTGCCTTTTTTTTCTTCTTCTTGTTTTACATTCATTAGGAAGTGTGGGAAAGATGTAACATTTTCTTCAACCACACTTGGCGTGTTTACTCTTCCCGTGTAACAAAGGTGTTTTTTAAGATGTATTTTCATGCAGACGTCATCCCTGATGATTCACCTGTGTATTGCTCAATTTGAGGTTCCTCAGACTAAGAACGATGGGAGTTTAGTGACTGTACACGACCCCCTGCTGAGCCAGAGTGTGCACACAACTTCACAACCTGTTTGCTGACTAACTGCAACAAAAGAAAACAGCCTGCAATTAGGCGACGTGAATCATTTTCGTCACTGAACTAATTTGTGTTCCCGCTCCCAAGCTGTGGACGGTTATTGGGAGGCTGACTCTCAGAATGGAAAACACAGTGGTTGCATTCTGTGCCCCTGAGCAGGTACAAGGCCTTCATCAGGTGTTGTCGGTCTGCGGGTACTGCTGCTTCGCCTGATGCCCTTTGTGCAGCGAACGATACGTGTGAGTTGTTCTGTACATGTGTGTTGGAAATGTTTTTCACACACGAGTTAATTTGTAGGACACAAAATAACATGACTATATTCATTTAGAGGCCAGTGATACCTCTTCCCCCGAGGTGGGTAGATGTAATTATTGTAATTTTCTGTGTTTTCCCTTTTTATTGTTTGGAGAATACTTTCTCTGGCTTCTTTACCCGCATAATGAGGTGAATATGTGTGAGGGCCTCATCCTCCTCTTCCTCCTGGGTGCTGAGTAAGACTCACAGACAGGAAGTGAGTGTCTTGTGGGGAATGTGCTGGAGGCCGGCTCGCTCTCTCTCTCCTCTCTCGCTCGTCCTCCCCCTCCTATGCTCCCTGTTGAGCATTCGAACACTACTCTGTTGTTCCAGTTTCCATCAGATCCACTGTGAAGTCGTTGGTCTTCATCCTAAAACCACAACACAGCCGTCACCTTCTGATCCAGCCGAACCCAGACAGAAACACTCATAGAAATGCTCCACACACATCAGAAACACTTGTTTGTGTGTAGATCCTCGGGCTTTTCCTTTTTAACAAGGTCATTGTGGCTCAACAATACCGATGAATTATCATGTGGAGAAAAAAAGCCTATTCATCTATAGGTCTTTTATTCTTACAGGGAGGATTTATGTAAGATTAACATTTCTTTCTCTGTGCTATTGATTTTAAAAATTCGGTGTTCAAGTTTATATGTATAATCCTGATAATCGTGATCATGTAGTGTCGTAATTGACAACCTCTTTGTGACGAAATGTCTAGATTTGTCTTATGTGATCGTAGAAGCAGAAAACTTCTTTTCATAAAAATCCAGCAGAGTTCCAAGAGTGGAAACGACGCACCGAGGAGATAAATCCTTTCTGATGTGAGAACCTCAAATGAGGTTGACATCTGTCATTTTCGAGAGATTGCGATGTTCAAACCAGATTGTGACTGGATTCTGTACAAAGTGTGTGAGCGGCTTGTGAATGAGCCGAAGCAGCCGTCTGTAGTAGCTGTGCGCCTTCGGTATTCGCCAGTCGAGACTAAAGGAAACTTCTGCTACGTTCGCTTCAGTCAGTCACGCGTTCTGGCAAAATTTGTATCAATATTACATTTTGTCACTTTATTTCCAACATTACTCTTCACTCTGCTGCACCTTTCTAAGGAACACCGGCGTATCTGTCCAATGGTAACCGATCCATCTCAAATTGCCAATTTCTCACGAAACAGGAAAAACCACATTTTACTCCTTTGGCTGAGAACGATGCGTGGATTCGACTTGGCAGCAAAACCTCCTGCTGCTTCTGCATTTAAACGCATTCAAAAACACACCTCGAAACTAGTAAATCTGACAGGAAATGCATTATTTGGTTTGAAAAATGTTGGAATTATATTGACCCGCACTGTGCAGCCCAACGTGATCATCAGGATACTCAATCAGGAATTTGAATGATTTAGTTGATTCAACTGCTGTATTTTTCTTTTCATTGTGCTTTGCTCATGTTGCCTCCTCGCCTCCTCTTTCTTGCTCTTGCTTTGAGATTATACTGAGACATACTGGTGCAATTAAACAATTCTTTTTGACTTTGCTTACGCGTTGAATTCCTTCATCCTGGGCATGATGAAGCTTTCAGGAGCTGCAATATAATTGAGCTTCAGTCGGCGGAAAAACCTGTAATTCATTACTCGAGAAAAAAAATAAAAGCAGGAGTCTTGTTTCAGCCGTCCGAGTGGAGCTGGAGCGCCCGTGACCCATTTCTGGGCTCGTAGGACTGTAAACGGGCTGAAATGAATACCTGTTTTTCAACGGCCCTCAAAGCTCTTTTTTCCTCAACTCTTTTCAAAGTGCAGATTTACATTCTGTCTGGTTTGCGGTTGCTATTCTAGAAACGTTTCTCGGGGGCGGGGGGGGGCAGCCTTGACTGATCCCGCACGCGTCCACACTCGCATAAATGCAAACACACACACACACACACACACACATATACGCTTTGAGTGTTTATCTTTGGAGGACCCCGGGTTTTGGTTTGTTGTTCTCTCTCCTCATTCAACATCCAGGACAATCTGCCTTTTCTCCACCCGCCGTGATTAAAAGGGTACCATTTTTATTGAACGGTTCCTGGCGGACGCTATAGTAGTCTGCCCTTGGACACAGAGAAAGGGAGTGGGTGGGGAAAAAAGAAGAATAAAGGCAGTGATTTCTTCTTTTGCAATGACTGAATTATGATCATTTCCTCAGAGCTTTTCTGTGGCGCGTCAACTGCACCGGCACTCGAGGTAGAGTCATCGAGTAGAGCAATCGAGAAAATACTCCCTATCGCGAAGGTCCTTCAAAGATTCCTCCTGTCTTTAATGGAGACGTGTATCCACCTGAGGTTGCAACGCAATGATTTGCCAATAGTCCAATGTAATGTTTGCCGAGCAGCTCTGGGCCCCGTTAAGCGAGACTCACTCCCTTTTGCTCCGTGGGGGATCCAACGCAGCGGATACCAGGCACCAGGAATGCACGGCGTTGTGTAATCGCTTGGCAGCATTCACGCGAGCGAGATAACGGAGGAGGTGATAACCCAAACATGTTCGCAACAGTCTAGTCTCGCATCCTGGACTGGAACGTCTTACTGAAGAGACGCTCCCGCGTAAATACAACGGTCAATGTCAGTACGACGCAAATCCTGAGCCGGGCTGCATTATTTCCTGCGACTCCCTTACTGCAGGGAGTGAGAAATCCTCTATTGAAATATAATCACAGAATATGAAGACGTTGAATGGCCACAAATGTAATTCAAGGAATATTACTTTTAAAGGAATACTCAATCCTAAGTCAAATGGCATTGTGCTGGATGTTCCGTGCAAAGTAACGGTCTATTTATGGTTTAGAAAACAGCATTTAAATATAATATAGTATATAGTGTATACGTGAGTTTGCCATCTTGCGCGAATGTATTTTCCGAAACATCAATTCTAATTCTCTCCAAGTGAACAGAGCATTTCTAAACTCTCATTGTCAGAACAAATGGCTCCAAATCCTGATGGAGGATCACATGCGTCAGTCGCAAAGTTTTGATAACCTTCCAATTGTCTTATTTCACAGATTAAGATGTTGAGGATTCTTTTAGCTGTCAAGCCTTTTACTGCCAACTGCAAAGTTGACTTGTAGAAACATCTGACGTGAGGTGTTCAGGCAGGGTTGATGAGAACAGCTTTTTATGGATAGAAGATGTATCTATTTTACGAGCGCTGCAATGCGTACGCAGACTGATTCATCTGCTGGTCGGATCTCTTTTATCATTTTTAAATGGACGTTCGCATCTGGGGTAACAAAATCTGAGGAGAACCTGTTAGTGACCTCATATGTTTCCTCTAATCATTTGAATGCCGGCTGAAATAAAATGATGCTGCCTGAATTAGCCGGATGCAAAGCTTATCGATGTCCATCAGGACTTCTGCAACTTTTTAAGCCGCGTCAACGTCATTGTTTTCCCGATGAAAGTGACGTAACGTTATCATTCCCGTCACTGTCGCAGCTCGTAATGCGATTGCGGTCCAAATGATCCCAACTAGATATGTTTAGGTTTGTTTAGCCACAGCATGAAGGCGTCCCGCGTGCGTGTGCTTCAGTGTAAATACACACGTTGGCGTGTTATTCAACATGGCTGCACCCAATGAGTTCCTGGCATTGTGGGTTTTCTCTGCGTCTCGTTAGCTTAGCGTGTTGAATCAGCTGAGATTAAAAATGTGGGCAATGTAGTTTTTTCCGTAATAGAGAGGCTGGCAAGTCTGGCTCGAGTAGTTAACAGTCTCATTTTGGTGAGCAGATGTTGAACCTTTTCTGGTTTAATTCGCTCAGAAATCCTATCCTGGGGAAATAGCACTTGTGTAACTTTTCTTTATTTCAATGCCTTGGTAGACTTTTCTGTGGATGTCCTAAGTTTCACCTTAAGTCCTCTTGTGATTGTTGCCAGTGCGGAGGATTTTGTGTAAGCAGCTCTGCAAATTTAGAGATTTGGCCGGTGCCTTCGGGGACTCTCCTGGCTTTCTGTTACTTAAACCCTTCTGACTTCATGGACTTTGCTCGATAATTCTGGCCCGGCACACACGTTGGGTCAACCAACTCCCACGTTATTAAATGGTGGTGATAGAATGAATGACATGGTGTGTTCAAAATACATGGATATCGGCTTGAAAACTCCACCATTAGGTATTTTCCCTCTTGTTTGAGGATTTGTCCACCATTAAACACAGATGGCGTCGGACAGAAACTAGCATCAGTGAACACATGGCAAGATGTGTTGGTTTCTCATGGCCCTTGTTTCCGATGTGTGTGTGTGTGAATGGATTGAAGCCGTAAGTGTAAAAGTGTTCACTGTTGACATTCCTCTGGTGTCAAAACAGCGGATTTGCCGGATCCCTCCACAAAGTAATGGACACCAGGCCGCGTGGAGACCATGGCGCCTTTCACGGCAACGTTTCTCGGTTCTGTACGTGCAGCGGCGGCGGTGATTCGATACACAATGCAATTAGAGGGAGAGACTGACGGGGCTGGGATGTGATTAACTGCAAACACCACGACCGCTTTGTCAGACAAATGGACAATCGGGGTAAAACGCTTTAAAATGAAGTATTTGTTATAATTATCTTTAAAAAAAAACACCAGAGGGCGAGGATAGATTGCAACATGCGATGTGTGCTCGGGGGTCGTGTGTCGTTTTTCCGCTGTGATGCCTCCACAGTCAGCTGTGCTGGGAAGGGAGGAGTGCTGTGTTGTCCTTGTGTAACCATTGGAGCGCTCCAGCACTCGACAAACAGCTGAGACCCGAGTCCCATTGACGTAACTCGGAGCTGCTAATGGTTTGTTGAATTAGGGGATGTTCTTTTCAACGCTTCAGGCTTAATGGAAGCTTATTATTTTAAAATGGCTTTTTTCGGATGGCAGACAAAGTTTCTTGGCGAGTCCAATCTAAAAGGCACGCAAAGAAAAATGATTGTTTCGAAGAACAGATTGTGAATTTGAGAGCCACAATGGTTTGATTTGGTTTCCTGCATTGAAAAGTGTTCAGCAAATCCGTTTTAGTGTTTGAGAATAGCGTTAACTTATGCATTCGTCCCGTCTGCATCATTCCCAGTTGACTAAATAAACCGTAGTAGTGGGGGGGGGTGAATATTAGAGCAGCTCAAAGCGATGAGCAGATTTGTACAGTTATTTCTGTAACTCATCCCACAGCAAAGGCGTTGGGATTGTGTCATTCGTACTTGGCTCTCACGCAAAATGATTGACTTCCTTGCTCTCAATCCCGCCTACAAAGCTCATTTTTTTCAGTTTTTTTTTTTTTTTTTTCTGTCCATAAAACACTCAACCTCCCCCCCCCCCCCCTCTCGCCTCCTCTGCTCCAGCTTCTCCCTCGGCCGGTTTACACACCACACATGTGCCGGCAGGATGTTTTGCTCTCGGCACATGGTTCATGTTTTCACTCGAGTCCCATACCAGAATCATACCAGAAGTGCCCACAAATAGTTTTGCAGTTTCTTTTTTCTGCTCTTAAATAGTTTCAAGGTGTAACAAAAAAAAAAAAAGAAATGTCACTGGGCCTCTTTGTATGACTCTTCTCTCACCTTCTACACTGATGAATCAATTACTGAAAGATTTGCACGTTTAATAACGCACCGTTTGAATGTGCCTGTGTTTAGTAAAGGAGGAGAATGCATTTCATTCCTTGAAATCAGTTTCATCCGGCAGGTTTCGGGCGCAGCTGAAATGGAATTCATATAAATGTATTGATCGTGCTAATGCTAGCTGCACGGGGCTCGCTGTGTGGTTTCGGGCCCTTGTTGCAGAGACTCTTAAGAAGCTGCACAACAAAGGCTCATGCGTCACTTGGCCTGACAGCATCCGCCCACCTCGGGGAAGACGCACAGCACAGGTTGTTTTCTTTGTGAATGTTTAGAGACCTCTGTCTCACATCCTGTGAGTTCACAAATCAATAAGTGAAGCATATGCCGGCATTTACTGTATGATCAATAGAATCCAAAGTCTCCTAAATCTGCTTACTATGTTTTCTTTTTTGTATCTGACTTATTAATTGGCCTCTTTTTTTTTTTTTTTTTTTTTTTAAAGACCTCACCTTTTTGGGATTTGCTTTCATAGAGGAAAACGCTCACAGTAATGGGGAGGGATCATTTCAGGCAACCTACGACTTTTTTTTTTTTTTAGCAGTTCCACCTCAAAGCTGATTGCTATCTGAGCCGAATGTCAGATGCAAACACTTCAGGATAACCAAATATTTATTTCCGTCAGCAAATGCAGAGCGGCTTGTTTTATTGTGAGCCAAGGCTGCAACGCCCCAATCACACTTCATCCATGTCACTTAATCTGTTAATAGCTTTCTTCTTTTTTTTTGTTTTGTTTATCCTACAAGATACTGTCTAACATCTGTTGGAGTTTGGGCTAGTGGCAGCCAACAAGTATTTGGATTTTCCTACCAAATAAACTACTAATGCAACCAAACCCCAAAAAACGACTAATGGATTAAATTACTCTTTCCTTCCACAACGGTTATTTCATTTTAAAGTTGGTTAAATTCAGTCCACATCTGGGTTTATGGGTAGCTGCCGTAATGTCCACAGTCCTCATCATTTACTCACAGCATCTGGCCGCACGCCAAGCGCATCACTGTGAGCATCGGCCGCCCTTCAAGATGACCGTAACTTTAAACAAAAATCATCGTAGCACTTGAAGCGGCGTTCCGGCCACGTTTGTTTAGCATCTTAGTCGTTTCCCTTCGGTGACGCTCTGCATCTGCTGAGGTCACCCTTCCACGGGAGACACAGTCGCCTTTTGGGACGCGTCTTGTTTCTTTCCTTTTGCGGGTGAAGTATTGATTCAAATGGAGGCTCCACAGTGGGGAGATTATAACTGGCTTGGAGTGTTTCTTTCATTTCCGTGACGGCGTTATGAAAACTCACTCCGTGTAAGTGCAGTGTTGGCCGGCAATGGCCGTCTGTTTTCTAAAAGTCTTGGTTTTCCTTCTCTTAATGTTGTGTCTGAAAAGAGAAGCCGGATAGTCACATGTTGTCGGTGCGATCGGGTGCTGAGCGTTCGCTGTACGCACGTTTAGCGTGGAAACGGACGACCCTGTTGAGTCAGCGGTCCGTCTGTCTGCGTGGCTCCATAAGCTGCGGCCCTGCACCGGTTTACTGGAGAATCATGTGTTTAATGCTGGTGATGAATCACCAGAGGCCACAGTGACAGGTTGATGACTGGTTTGAGAAGTTTTGTTTCGAGACGTTTTTTGATTTTCGTTTTTTTTTTTTGTGCTTTGAAATGTGGTGTTTGTTGAAGTCATAACGATGCGTTTCACACCCAGGTATAACTTCTCAGTACTGCGTGCACTGCAGAACAAGCTTTTTCTACCATTCATTCTGAAATATAAGCATTAGCAGATGGAAGTTAACAGGAGTTTGCTTTTCTTATAATATCATGCCGTCATTATTGAGGCTAGAATTAATGCCTGAACTGTAAAACATACAAAGCACAGAAATTCTACCAAAAATATACATATAAATGGAAAGAATTACTGAATATCTTCTGAAACATTACAGCTTTCATTCAGGCCCGTGTGAGGTTTGCAGCTTAGAAATGGTCGAGGGATCAAGTGCGCTTTCCTACCGACATTGAGGCTTAAGTGCTATTTATTTGTAAACTAATGTGTCAAATTTTCTTTTATTAAAAATGCGTATTTATGCAAGCTATTTCGTACTTACACATTACACTCGATGTGCTCCCAGAAATGACACTGAGTCAAATCTGTGAGACGGGTTTCCAGATTCGCCCAAACGATGGCGGAACACGAGTCCTCCTCGGAGAGCGCACGTGTTCTCCGCATCAGCGGAGCGGCCGCAGCTCGGAGGACTTGCAGATGTGTTGGAGGGACTGCAGCTCTGACTGTACCCTGACCTCCCTTTCCATTCAGTCCAGCGTATCCGCTTAGGGAGCCGGTTGGAATTTTCACTTGGAAATGACTTTTTAAAAGCATCGGGTCTCTCCACAAGTGCCTGACTTTGTCAACAGGTGGGGAGCAATGTTTTAAAAGTTGCTGGATGCTGTTCTCACCACAAAGGGGGAAGTACGCAGCACGCCGACAGGACGGCTGTCAAAAGTGTGAAGGCCTTTTCAAGAAGTGAGATGCAGATGTCGGCGATAAGATACTTCATTAACGCCTACATTTCCGTTCACTCGGGCCGATGGGCACAGTCGGGTAACGGCGTCTGACAGAACGTCCAATAGGGATCCAGCACGGAGTGTGGAGGAGACCGTTTTTGAGTGATTTGGCGCCATTTGTTTTTTTCATGGATTAACTTTTCTCCTTCTCTGTCTCACTCTAGCTGCCTCCGAGGGGAGAGTCAACGGAGGGGAGGATTTCTTTCAGAAGGTGAGTGTGCAGTCGGCCCCCCCGGACTGGGGTCCGCCGCGTTTTTTAAGCTGCGCTCCTCTCGTGGTTCGTGGAGCAGATGTCAGGTGCTCCTCCGTTCACACGCAATCACCCATCAAAACAACACGACACGCCGACGACGACGTCGAGCCGCTGCGGGGCTCCGGTCCCGTAACACAGCTGACACAACACTGTGTGGTCCTTTCCTCGCTTACACAATGTACCACAAGACACCAGATCACCTGCTCGGGTTTCAAATGAGGGGGGGGGACTCATCCAATAAAGGATTTGCGTCAATGGTTGTGGAGTCGTGTCTGGTGCTCATTGATCAAGTGTGGAATCCGCTTCGGTGGTCATTTTTTGTTCATGTTTTATTTATTTTTTTTAAAGCTTATCCAACAATTACATTTATTTTGTTTATTAATAACGCTGTAATGCCCTTTTCTTTTGGTTAATAAAAGTAATCCTGAGCAGGGTTGGACATTTTAAACGAGATCTAACACTGATCACGATGTGCTTTTGATTTGTTTGCAATGCTCGAGACAACCAATCGCATCGTAGAAAATAAGCTGTTTCCTAACTCTTATATTGCACAGATTGAGGAGTGTTTTTGTCTATTTGAATAGATTCTCTGTGTCGGATCGGCTGCAGGTTATTTTCAGGTTCTTAATCGCTGTAATACGACTGATAAAAAATGTTGCCTTGTTGCCAAACCGTAATCCTCACACCGTACCTTATTTCATAATTTGTTTAATCTGAACTGCAAGTATTTTGTCAAGTTTGCGGACTGTATCGAGATCAGTCGAGACCAATGACACCGCGCTGCATTTTGACACCTTATATCTCAATTATGTGGCGCACATTTATGGATTTGGTCTTGTTTGAGATTCTTTAAAGTGTTTAAACTCCCTCCTTAGTATGTTAATGGAATGTAATGAAATACATGATGGACATCTGTTTGTTTTGGAATTCTTCTTTTGCACTTTTTCCATATTTGGTTTTGCGAGTTAACTGGCCCTGAAAGCAAGTAACGCAAACCAGGCGCCTACTGATGCTCCTCTCAGGAATCTCAACAACTCTTAATGTGCTCTGAATCTGTCGCCGCCTCTTTTGCTTTGGATATAGCTGTAATCGCTATAAATACATCCAGTGTAGGTGCCTCCACGAAGCTATTCTGACTAAATCCAGCTGTCGGTGTATTGACTGCCGTCTGTTAAAAAAAAAAAAAAGAAGAAATAATTGTCAGAGCTCGTTGACAGAAGTGCTGGTTACTCGCGGTTAAATTGTCGACTAGGTATTACCGGTAGTGTGCTGCTGTTTGGGTTGGCCGGCTGGCAAAGAGCAGCGAGGGAAGGAGTGCTAAAGTCATGTTTTTATTGTAGAATTTTTATTTGTGTAACGGCGTATAGTTTCCCTCTGATAGCGTGACCTCCATACTTGCCCAATTAAAATCAGAAAAAATAAACACCCGGTGCGACTGTGGAACGGGATTGTTGAACGAAAATGGATGAGGTGTGTGAAATACCTTGAACTTGATGAAAATGGAAACTTTGAGTTGGGCTGCTTCCTTTTGCCCGTCCAACACACCCATCTAGCGCACATTCTCTCTCTCTCACACACACACTTTACTAATAAAATACATGCATAGCAACTCTCTCCCTCACGCGAGGACATTTTTTGACGCACACAGTTTAGCTTGTTAGCTTTGGGAATGAAATTTGGCTGCTGCCTCGGCAGCGAGATTTAGAGTTCCCGCCGCTGCCGACACGGAGCGGTCAACCCCGGCCGGGGGTCGGAGGTCAGGGAACGAACCCGCTTACTCACCGTCTGCTGGACATCCTCCGAGTCCGGAGCAACGTTTTGTAATGACCCTCTTCGTGTAGACGGGAGGGTGCCACAGCTGGGAAATGAGCCTCGTGCAAAAAGTCCCAGCAGCGCGCATCGGGGGGGGAGGGGGGAGGCGGGAATCTCGCCAGCTTTTGGTCCCTTGTCTCCTATTCCTCCCTTCTCCCTGTTATTATTCCATCATTATATTTCATTTGACCACTTGTGTGCTGTCGTAACACGCTTTTTATTTATTTTTTTTCTCTGCTTAAGCGTGCGTCAGTGAACAGTACAGTCACATGTTTTGGAGATGTAGTCGCACGGCACAGACCGCTAAGCCATTTTGGAGAGCTGTGCAGAAGCAAAGAGCCGAGAAGCTCGGCTTGTTGAGATGATAACTGCGCGCCACCGAGGAGCTTGGAGTGGATTTGAAAGCTGCTCGTGAACCCTTTTGCAAGTTCATCTCTGATCCCTCCTCCTCCTCTCCTTCCCAGGAGTTGTGGCTCTGTAAATAACGCCAGGCGTGATGTAGAAGTGCCAGTGCACTCAGATCCGAGGCCAGGCGTAATTTATTTAAGTCTTGTATTTTTCAGGGAAAGTAGTCTATCTGAAGGGCGTAAAGAGGAAATATTCAGTTGCTATTAGTGCCACCAAAACGTAAAGGAACAAATGTTTGTGTCTTTCAAGCCGCGAACTCCCGACACATTTGAACGGCAGATGTTTTTTTGCAGAAGAGCGTGTTTCTCTTCCGAAACGTCACGCGCGTTACCCCGAGGTGTAACGGGGCTTTAGCTGTGATTTGGCACTCGCGTTGTTAACGTGAGCTCCGTTATGAATGATGTGTCTCGTGGGTTCAGTCCACGCTGTTCCTTCTGTCTGTCTCTTTACATCCCTCTGTGTCCCCCTCCCAAGCGCGCACGCACACACACACACACACACACACACACACACACACACACACACACAGTCACCCAGTCCAGCTGAATCAACAGCTGCACCATCGCAATGCGGGCCAGGAAACATGCCTCTGCCATGTTGATTGCTGCTGAGCTATAGCACCGTGCACACATCCAGACGTACACACACACACACACACACACACACACACACGTGCGGCCTTCCGCGACGTTGCCTCAGTGATATCCTGTTTGATTTGAAGCTACGGCTCTGCACACGGCTGCAAGCCTCTAAGGAGCTGCCATGTCAAGGATTCATTTATGTATTTATTCATTTCAGAGCGGGTGGAGTGGCAGAGAATGTGACTGAATGTACAGGTAACTTAATTTGTGCAAATGTCTCGACCCGTGCCAGAGGTATTTGAACCGCCCCTCCGCAAAAATAAACGCCCTCTACCCCTTTATAAATGGTGTGCGCTCTGTCAGAAATCAGTCCCATCTGCTCTACACTGCCAAGAACAGCAACGCCGGACAGGAAACGGGTCCCTCTGAACAAGGCCCCCTTTAGAGAAGGAGTTGATGATGCCTAGGCCGTAACGTTTGATCATTTTTAGAGACGTGTAATTGGATTTGCTTCCGATACGGCGCTTTTGCGCGACACTGCGCGTTGCCACATTTTGTACGGGACTCCCGTTCACTCGTCTGTCAGGCGCGTGTGTCATCGTTGCGAGTTCCTTCATAAAGGAGAACGGAATGTCCTTTTATTGTTGCGTCCAGCTGTTGGTGGGAGCATGTGACTTCTGTTGATGGAGGGAAAGTTTGCGTTTCGCTACAGGGTACTTGTGATTTGTCTTTTTATCAGACGAGGGAGGTGGGGGGGTGATATTGTAGATTAGAGCAACTTGGGCCTCCAGCTAACATGAAAGACAGAACTCATTAGATTATTGTTCCAGGCCTGAACTTCATACGGTTTTATGCCATTCTCGGTGAAATAAATGATGATGATGATATTATTGCGGCAGTAGGGATGAAAAGGTCTCCAGTAGGAGAACATTAATGTGGCATCATTAGCAAGCTGGAGCAATTTTCAGCTTAGTCGCAGAAGAATTCCAAACCAAAATAGTTGACAGTTGATTGCACAGAATAATTCTAAATCTCCTTTTGATTCACAATCATTCACTCAATAGAAGCTGGGAGTAAATCCAGAGTCACAAGCAGCGACTGTGAGCACGTTTCTCTACATCATAACGATAATGGCCGAAGAGAAACAACTTTAGAGACAAGAGGAGGAATGCAGCAACTCCACAACTGTGTACAAATGTGTTTTGCAATGGTTTTATTGGCCTACAACAATTGGTTTTATGCCTTTTTTTTCCCGAGGATTGCAGAATCTTGTTTTTCTAAAGAGAAGACACTCTTCTATTTAAAATAAAAGTTCTTAATCTTCTTCTTTTTGCCGAAAAAATAACTGAACTTTCAGCTTGCTTTGAATGAATTAAATGGTGCTTAAAGTTCCAACTGCTTTGGTTGATCTCGGCCCACTCGGCGCAGAAGCTCTTCTCGGCCGTCCAGTTTTTATTTGTGATTATAGGATGTCGTAGAAAATCTGTGAGGCTTGAAAGGGTTTCCAGCCAACCATCGTGGAGCCTGAGTTTATGGCTGCAAAGTAAAGGGAGGCACCCGTGAGGCCTTTTCGGCGCGGTGCCTCTCGTTTTACAGGTACGCGAGACTGGCTGTAGACACGCTGTCAGAATCTGTTGTAAAGAATGCTGAACAGAACGCGCCACTTCCAGGGGAACATATGGGGGAATTCAAGCGCTTCCCTTTTGGATCTGTGCACCAGTTCGCTCAGGAGTACAGGCTGTTGTTGTTATTTGGCAAGGGAAAAATAGCCCATACGATTTGATAATGTGTTTAATAAAGAAATGTAGAAAGCATATTGAAGGCTGTGAAAAGCTGTGATCCTAAGCTTCAAATCCTATGTTCTTTGGGCTGGCTCCTCATTCTCTCTCCCTCTGTGTTTGTGGCTCATTGCTTTAATGCTTTGGACCTCCGTGAATACCAGGCGCTGCTAAAATAATGGACCCATCACGTGACTGGAGTTTTGAAAACTTCATATCTTCTCCGCCGCCCCAAAAAACTCAAACCCCTGGAAAGTATTAAAGCAAACGGAAAGCCCCTTGTGAAAACAAGCGTAGTGCATTTGGAGGACGGAGCCATTAGGAGAGGTGCATGTAAGCTTTGCATTTTTTGGAAGGTTTGACAGTTTTTCTGCTTGTTTTTTTCCCCACTAACTGGTCATGGGCAGACGTCTTGCTCTCAAGGGGTTTGCTTGTGGATTTGTAGCCAGGAAGCCAAGCAAGGTGAGCTTCCTCAAAGTGGTGAGAGAGAGTAATAGATTTCTCCCGATTGGAACGCTGACAGCAGCTTGATTCTTGCTCCACTTTTTTTTTTGTCTGTGCGACAAGCTATTTGCAGTTTTTTTTTTGTTTTTTTTACACATGGTCATAGTTTCAATGACTGGATGCTTTCACATAAATTCTCTTCAGTTGCACCAAAGCCAAGTTTACTCAGAGGATTTTCTTTTACGTTTAGAATTTTGGGGGCATTTGGGTGTTGTGTAAAAACAAATCCGTCTCTGCACACGTGAACACGTATCATCGGACTTATGTTAAAAATGTATTTCTGAATGCTTTATATTATCTCGTTTTGTACAAGGCTTTTATTTTGTAATTGTTGTTAATAGTTTCAGGTTCTCTGAAGTCAAAAAATGTATGTTTCCTAGTAAATAAGGAGCAGTATAGCGTTTTGCGAACGAACGATGCGAGTAATGAGTGTGCTTTTCTGCCCATACTGACGTCTGTGATATGTTAATGTGTTAAAGCCCTCATTCATTCTGTTGCAGATCATGGATGAGACCCAAACGCAGATCGCCTGGCCCTCCAAACTGAAAATCGGAGCAAAGTCCAAAAAAGGTGTCTTATTTGTTTCTCTTTTCTTAGTAATCCTAAGTATTCTTATATTGGATCCATTTACTTCTACCTTGTGAGACTTGAGTGTTTGTGTTGATCAGGCCCATCTTGATTTAACTATGAGTCAACTCGACATGCGTCCGTAAGCCGAGACTTATCTGATGCAGTCGCTTGACTACTCCAGATGTGTGAATGGCTTGTTAACAACATAGTTGGGATAGTTTTCCACCCCACAAAGGTTAATGATTATTGGTCAATGTTGTCTTAACCAGAAATGTGTTGTCAGGAAAGTTACTGAACTCACGAGGGGGGCGTATTTCACGGTCGCACTTGCATTCATTATTAGAAATGTAATGGAGATGTTTGAAGAAATGAAACTTCCTCATGTACTGAGGAATTTGTGATTTTGCTGATGAGGTTTGGGAGTCACTTGTATCGAAGTTTCCTCATTTATTGTTGTTCTCGCGCTCTGTTCCCAATAAAACATTATCACGGTTATTCAAAGCTCTTCTGAGAGGGAGGGAAGCGGGCTTGAAAGAGGTGTAGCTGTGCCCGCTTTGTTGTCCCCAAGAGGATTGACCGTGTGTGTCTTCAAGCCAGATGTGGAATCCGATGGCATTATGTAACTTCCTGTATGGAAAATAGTTGATGGAGTTACATCAGAACATTTCCACCCCCACCCCCCCCCCCCCCCCCCTCCTGGAATCAACTTTTTAAGGCCTGGCAAGTTATTCACATACAACCCTCCATTCATCACAAACATGCGTTCATTCACAAAACCAACACCACCTGGGGAGGATGTTCTCTACACGAATATCTAAAATTCTGCCCTTTTTTCTTTTTTCTCTCTGTGTTGCGTAAACCGAGACGAGCAGAGGGGAAGAATGTTGGCTGATCACTTATCTTATGAGCGAATGCATGAGAAGAGACGCGATGAGCTGACCTGAGCTCGAGCTTCTTAGAGTTTTCATTTTGAGCTTTTCGATAGAACCTCACAGAAGAGTAAATATTACTTGCATTACAACAATCCCTCGTCCCTTCCCGTCGATGGAACCAACACGAAGAGTTCTCGCCCCGTTCCCTTCTAAAAATAGCTCATGACGTTGCCGTTTTGAGTTATTCCAATCGTAATTACATAAGCTCTTTTTCCGTGTCTTGCATTATCTTTCATGTGTAGTCTGTAACCGGTTATGCACGGCAGCAGAGCGGGAGATGTGTGGGAGGGGGAGGGGGGGGGTTGTTGAAAGTTTGTTACCTCTCCCCAACCGCAGCCACACTACATCAAAATCCCAGATCCTCTATTTAATTCATCACCTGCGGCTGGCTGGCTGCTCCCTGCCACCTGCGCTGGTGTGATAAGGCCATCCGCACTCCGCTAGTGATTTAATGCAGCGAGGAGCCATATCGCTGCCTGCAGGTCTGCAACTTGAGCACAGTGGGACAAGCACAATGCTCTCAGATTGTCTCCATGTTTTTATTTCTGAAAGTCTGATTTTAGTTGTGTGTGCTGTGAAAAAATATATATATCTTACTCATCTTGCAGTTATGCTTATCCGCAGCTTTGAATGAGAAACGTCGGGCCAAATGGACCTAATTCCCTTTATTTGTGTGGTATTTTTAAATGTGGTGTGCTGGAAAAATGCTTTGGCTGTGCCAGCGCGGAGCTCCGGGTCAGAAGGTTTCTTCTGTCAAGTGGAGCTATGTAAAATCCGTGCGACCGAAAAGTATTCCCCTTTTGTAGCTGCAAGTCGTCTTTGCTTTTCCAGCTGTTCTGGTTGCCAAATTAGGACTTAAGGTGTTCATTTTTTATCCCACAATCAATCATAAATAAAAGAGCATGCAGCACACTCCATTTCTAAAAATGCGGGGGTGTTCTACATCCACAACGCTCGTTTAGGCTGGCTAATGTTTGCCAGATGTGCAGTGCAGGTTGGTCACTGGAAGAGCTATACTCCCTCTGATGGTCGCAGTTGGTGCCACAGGAGGAAGTGGAGGGATTTCTATTGTTCACAGCCACAGCTGTATGATGGGAAAATGTCCTGAAACCAGCTCTGAGACCGTAATAGGTCTCTAACCGTTCATTTTCCCGTTATCTTAGCTTTTTGTTTTTATCGTCTCGCACTGCAGCTCGGCTTTTGTTTAGTTCCTTTCCCTCGAGTGTTCAGAGAGCGCTTGTTAAGCTGAAGATCGAGCATCTGTTGTAGTGTCTGGCACTCCATGTTTCCAAGTGTACGTGAAATACAAGGACTGAACCACCTTCAGATGCCTAAAAGACTTTCCCTGCCCTTTGCAAGCTCCGTGGAGAGCGTCTTGGTCGGGCCTGCGGAAGTATTCATCATCAAAAGCATTCTGCGCTTTGGCCGACTTCCTTTGCAATTGTGAAAAGAACTTACTTTCTTTTTTCGAAACATGCATCTGTGCAACTTTGACACTTTCAGTGAATCGTGCCTGGAGACCCTGCTGTAAGTGTGTGGATGGGGAGGCGTATTCCTGGAAGGTGGCTTAATCGACTTCCTGCTGCTCAGTACAGTTAACACTGAGGGGCAATAGACCATGAGTGTGTACTCCATGCCGATGGATTTGTGTGCGTG
Source organism: Gasterosteus aculeatus (assembly GCF_964276395.1). Lineage (NCBI taxonomy): Eukaryota > Metazoa > Chordata > Actinopteri > Perciformes > Gasterosteidae > Gasterosteus > Gasterosteus aculeatus. Next base: position 14,985,601 of record NC_135693.1, on the reverse strand, counting down.
TGTTTTCAAATTCGCGTGTTCTCCAGGGGTCCCGGCATGCGGCAGATCCAGATGTGGGTTTACCGAACCATACCCAGACACGAGCATTTAGCTGCGAAGGGGTTTTTGGGGGGTGTGTGTGTGTGTGTGTGTGTGTGTGTGTGTGTGTGTGCCATGATTGGCACACACACACCACTGAAGTGAAGTTTTACTGGCGCAAACCCCCGTCTGCCTTCTGAGGGGTTTGAGATTTCCTCGAGGAGATCGGCTGTATGTGGCCGCTGATAAAGGGCAGTGTCGTGTGCAGCCATGAAAGACGCTGGAAATTGAGTCGGCGTATATTTTGCGGTCCCCGAATGACAGAATGACGACCAAGAAAATGGGGCAAATAATGAAGATGAGGAAAATAATTTGTTCTTTTTTTTTTCTGTTAAAGCTAAATTTCTGCAGAACAATTCTCTCCAGATAACTGTTCCTATTCGACTCTGCTGACTGACAGATTGTGCCGGAGTGCAATTCCACAGAGCTGCACCCCTCCGAGCGCGCGCGGTGTGGCGTCTTGCCGACTTAAATGAGCAATTACCATTGCAGAGCTTTTCTTTCACACGCTCTAATTTGTTGACACCTCGGGATTGCTGTGTCATGTTTGTTTCAAATGGATTTGTGTTCCACTGTCTCACATTGTACCTGTGACAGGATAAAACAAGGGTTAGTCAACATACATTTAACCTTCTTAATGCCTTTTTCCCTGCAGATCCTCACATCAAGGTGTGCGGGAAGAGGGAGAATGTGAGGGAAGCCAAAGACAGAATTATGTCCGTCCTCGACACAAAGGTACAGTGAACCTCCTTTATCGCGATGAAGATGGGCTTTGTGTGTAACTCTCTCCTCCTCCTCCTCTGTATTCAGTGTGAACCGAGTGCATTTCCCCCCCTCTCGGCTCTCCCGCTGGTTCCAAGTGACAGATTGCTCACAGCAGTGTGGCACGACACTCTGCACCGCTCCCTCCAGACACTCGCATCCCGAGCCTCGAGGGCATATTGCATCGTGTGTTCATCCTGGCTACTGTTGCCATGGCAACACATGTAATAACGTACCTGTAGCACCCCCTGGGGGCAGGCAATTATCCATGCACTCTGAACAGCCGAATGCAGAAAAACGACGACGGGCTAATATGGCTGTGTCACAAACAGGCCTCTGTTAATGCACTGCATGTTTTGTGGCTTATTTGTCTCTTTTTGAAATGACTGCAACAAGTGTGTTTACATGAGGGGAGATTTTAAGTTTGAGCTACTGTGACTATTAAGGGGCCGCTGATTAGTGATTAGTGTTACATTGCTGTGAAAAACAGACACATTTGATTTAATGATGCACGTTCAATGTTTTTGCACAGTGCAAAAGAAGCATCTCTTGTCAACTGTTTACAATACCATAGGAAACAAATTCCACTGCGTTCAAACCCAAAGTGAAGAAACGAGTGGCGCAGCAATATGTGAATAAAGTGCCTTGCCAAAGCATTTATAATCGCATCCATCTTGCACCACTCACTGAGCTCCTGCAAGCATTAACAATCATCATTTCAACGCAGCCCTCTCTCTCATTTTTCTTTCCTGCTAATCAGAGCAACAGGGTAACTCTGAAGATGGACGTCTCTCACACGGAGCACTCTCACGTTATTGGAAAAGGTGGCAACAACATCAAGAGGGTGATGGAGGAGACGGGTTGCCACATCCACTTCCCAGACTCCAACAGGAACAACCAGGCCGAGAAAAGCAACCAGGTTTGTGTGGCCACCACACGGATTGTTACTGTGATCCGCTGTTCTCACGGGGTCGCAAGGGAAGAATGGAGGACGCCACCAAATATTTTGCTCTTTTGAACCACAGCCCGGCACAATTTATGTTTTGAGTGCGACTTAATTGCATTTGGCGGCACCGGAGTGTTTGCTCTGCGATTCCTTTTCCTCAGCAGTAGCTGAAGCAGTTGGAAGTGGTGTTTCTTGATCAGTGCACGCTGCCCTCCAGGCCGTGCATTAACGACCACAGGGTCTCGGGCTGGTCGGGTCGCCGAGGGGTCGGCCCAGCTGGTTTGTTTTAATTGGCCAGCCTAGAGGAAGCCGCCGTGTTTTGGCTGGACTCTGTGTAGAAAAGCAGCGGGATCCGCTTGTAATTACCATTAAAGTGCGGTGTGGGCATTTCTGCAGGGCCGCCAGTACATGAACCCATGAGGTGCTCTGTTAATTTATTCTTACGGGTCTACTTTAGTGATTTCCTCTCATCCCTGTGGATTTTGCATGGTAAGCCAGTAGTGTGTAGACCATTGAACCTGCCAGTACTCTCTATCTCATAGACTGTTAAACCCCCTCCAGTTCTACTCTCATGATGCAAGTACTCGTGCTCATGAGTGGCAGGAGACTCCTTTTTAGGCCCGAGACCCCTTAAGCGTTCTTTTTTTCTGGTTTCAAAAGCTTGCAACTGGCATATTGAAGGCCAGTGGTGTTGATAAGTAAATATAGATGAGCGTGAAAATCCATGTGGCTTCTTGGCTTACCTTCTCACTAGAGCTGGCAGCATTCAGGAGGTTAAAATATTGTGATTTGATAATTTAAGGTTTCCTTACCTGAAAGCTATCATACTTATTCCACAGCAGATGAAATGCTGCTCCTTTAATCTGGCCTCTCCTCTTGGTGGTTGTATAGGAAAAATAACTTAACTGTAATGAATGTTGAATGTTGTCCAAGAATACAAAACATTAACTAGAAGCATGCTACAAAAAGGGATTAGGTTTTCGTTTAGAGGAAGCCTTTAAACTTTTCATCAGTTCTGGATTTTCCCTTTGACATTTTAAAATGAAGTGCAAGTGTAAAGTGCAAGTTTATGCAGTGATCCAAGCCATTATTTGTCTTGGCTGATTTACATATGTTCCTTTTTATTATCAACAGGTGTCCATCGCAGGGCAGCCGGGAGGCGTGGAGGCAGCTCGAGTAAAAATACGGGTCAGTAGGAATTCAGCCATCTCATTCTCTGCACCTTCAGGGACCACAGCCATTTGTTTCAGCATTGACCAATTTTACTTTGGAGAAAGCTTCAGTTTGCACACACTTTTCTGTTGAGGTTGTGAGCAGTTCAGACGGGATTGAGAAGGTGGTGTGAGATACAGGTAGGTGGCGGGCTAAACCACAGCCTCCATCCATCACAGTCTGAACACCCGTTAGCATTTGACTTTTTTGCTCCCAAGTGTATTCCTCAAAACCGTTGCTTCCTCTACAAACCGAACGTTCGGCTCACAGAAGCAGAGTTCTCTCCCCAACCGGACCAATGCACAGCTCCCCAGTTGCAGTCAGAAATTATGCACCCTGGACACAGTTTTTAGCTTTTCCCCTTAAGCCACATGCACCCTTCCCAACCTCTTCCCTGACCACTTCCCTGGAGCAATTGCAGAATACGCGCCCGAGACCCGGCACATCCGCCAGCTAATTGTCTACCCTCTTCTCCGGCTTCAGTCTGACTGGAAGCCCGACCTCCAGCCGGAGCTCTGTGGTGCTTTTGGGCCTCTGTGCTCGTGTGAAGTGCCACATCCCTGAACTCTAAATGTACTTCAACACCGCAGCAACCGTGTGCAGCGAACACGTTCCTCCGCCGCCGACTGACCAAAGCTAACAAGCAAAGTGTGTGTGATGGAGAGGGAGACGGGAGAAGGTCGTGCTGGAAATGTGCGCCGTGTGTATTGGCAAATGCCTGCATGGACGCATACCCGTAGCGCTGCGTGCTTAGCGGTTGTTTTCACAAGCATCCACTTTTTTTTTTTCCCCTTAACGGGTGAACAAGAGGATAATCAAACCTAACCGTAGCGGTGTTGTAGAAAGAGGTTTAAAATATAAGCTGTAGGGAACCGCAGAGTTTGTTCTGGCCTCCAGAGAGCACACGGTCAGCGGATGACGAGGGAGGATCAGAAGACAGGTCTCCCTCTCTGTCGACTTGGCTTCGTCGGATAATCGCTTTATCCCACGAAAACCCCAAAGTCGTCGATGCCATTCTATTAAACTCTCGGCGGTCACGACCAGACAGCCTTTCCACACGTAGCTTTAATTATGTTTAAGACACATCGCTGAACCCGGAGGCAATTTCCTCAAATGCAGCGATGCAACGTAGTCACTTTTGAGAGAATTCTTTCACCTAATCTGTTGCACTTTGTTCACTTTATCAGTACAGACTACTGACGGAATAAAAGCGCTATTCTTTGCAAATAAAATGTGTGAATAGTAACTGGTCAACAGATACAGCACCAGTCGAGAGTTTGGCCACACTTTCTAGAGGGCAGGTTTGTCGCGATGCAGCAGTTTGTTCACGGTCTTGCTGAGAGTTGGACGAGGGCGATGCTGATGTCGAGCACGGCACATCTTAGCTTAGCCTCGCATGAAGATCCGACGGATAACCCGGCCTGTCCTAAGGTAAAAGAAAACACATGCCATGTTCTATCTTGTTGGTTTAACTTGAATGAGTTTGTGTAAAAAAAACTTTAAGCAAGTTTTCTCCGGGCTCTGGTTTCATAGTGAACTGACAAAAGAGAAGAATAGATCCCCTCATAGAACGTCCCCGAGACATTTCTAAAACTTTCACTTAATTTAAAACCTTTTTTTTTCCTCATAAGAGGGAATGTTTGACGGTGGTATCATGTTATTAAAACCCCACATTGTAAAATACAGGAGGGTTTATTGCAGTTATTGACCCCCTACTGTGGAGGTGGCCAGTGGATAACAATAGTCCGTGTGTTTGGTTCTGGGTGGCCTTCGCACCACATCCTCCCACGTCTCCCCTGGAACCACAGTGGGCTGAGGTTGGGTCTTCTCCCCGAGGTGCATTGCCACTGTATGTAGTGTCCCTTTTAACGTACTACAGCGGGCTCGCACAGTCCAGTCCTGGGTGGAGATTTGTTAGAGTCCGAAACAAGTCGGTTGTTGAGGCGGATGGATTCTCGGGGGATTTCTCTGAGCTTTCCAAGGTGGAGCTGACAGGCAGGTGATGAAAGGTCTGGCCAGTTGCTTTACCTCGAAGATATTTTCCTCCTTCATCCCTCAGCCTCGCGTCAGTGGAACCGAGGCTTTATTTTTTTATCAGCGCTTTCGCTTTGAATACACAGGAAACTCATATGTGCCAGGTAGGGTATTTTTTTTCACCATAAAAATCCCTCTATTCATCACTCGGTGCCCGACTCCTGCTGCTCTGCTTGTCCTCTCTTGCGTTTCCCCTCAATGCTGACCCACAATTCTCAAGTCCGCTGAGAGCGAGTCCTGAAACGCGATACACACGTAAGGCCAAGCGCATATGGGACTGATCAGGCAAGCATTTCTTTGGTCAGAGCGATTCATGCTGCTTGCCCTTCACTGGCAGCCAAAACCATAGTGGCGCTCTGCCCAAAACTCAGTGTTTGGATAACTGTGTGTGTGTGTGTGTGTGTGTATTCATTCTCTTCTTTGTGTAAATTCCCTTTAGTTTATGTGTGTGTGTGTGTGTGTGTGTGTGTATGTGTGTGTGTGTGTGTGCGTGTGCGTGGAGCTAGGCCCTTCCCGTCTGCTTCTCTTTTGTCTTGATGACTGGCCGTGATACAAATGACGAGAGCTGATGTCTGTGGAATTTTCTGTGGTTTGAAATGAATGTATGTGAATGAGCCGTCCGTAGACCGGGGACGCCCGTTGTTATTAAACTAATCAGTTGTTTTGATTTTAGTTCTCCCCTTTCCATTATTTCTAATGCTGAATGACTCATTTCTAAGAAGCGAATGAGCAAATCTCTGGTAAACACAAGATCTGAAGTGGTACTTTTTGCGTGAACGACTGCTGCCATAATATTTAAATCTGCAGCATACTTCAAGTAACAAAGGATTCCTCTCTTACTGCCGGCAGTGCTGATCTCGTTTTGATTAACTTGTCTGGATTTATTTGAGCTGACGGCAAAGTTTTACCACCTTCTGCTCAAGGGACTGTTGTTATGTCTGTGTCAGTCCACACGATTCTACAGTATGTGGAGGAATCACAGCTTTTCTGTGTTTTAATCAGAATGCGAATGCACTAAAACTATATAGGATTGTGTGCAGGACTGTTTTATTTCCTGGCTGCAGCACAATGAAAAGCTGCCCGGCCTCTAGGAACTGCAGCAGCTCCGCATGGCGCTGGTTCTCTCGGCCGTTTCACTTTTGTTTCCTCCTCTCTCCACCCGCCGCCGTGCGCGTTGCAGGAGCTGCTCCCTCTTGTGCTGTCCTTCGAGCTTCCCGCCATCATGCAGTCTGACCCCGGCTCCCCGACTGTGCAGCACATCTCTCAGACCTACAGCCTCACCGTCTCCTTCAAGCCCCCGACCCGCCTCTACAGGGCCACCGGCGTGGTCCGCGGCTCACAGAACAACGCCCCTTCCGTCAAGGTGAGCAGGGTCTCCCCTTTAAGCGAATATCAGATAGTTTAGTGCTGATCGGTCCAACATCCAGCGTGTGACCCGTTTTAAAGTTGCTTGAGTAACTAACCAAACCCCGAAACGGTGCACTCCTCGTCGTTTCAGGGTAACAATATCTGGAGTTAATGCCCTCATTGTTCTCCACCCGTTTACATGGCCGAGCCACAGACCAGGGAAAAGGTTTCCACATCTGCACCACGTCATGGCCCACCCAACACTGTCAGCGCTCCTCGCTCCTCTCGTTTTAAGTGCCTTATTACTTTCAGCACCACTGGGGCAGCGGAGTGCTGAGAGATATTTGGGTCGCTTGAACTGGACAGCTGCTGCTTAGGCGCTCCGGTGGGAGGGAGGGAGAGAGAGAGAGACCCCAGCAAGTCCAGAAGCCTCTCTTCCTTAATTGCATTTTAAATCGATATGGTAGTGTCTCACTTTGTTTCCAGCCGACGGCTTGTTTAAGCGTACACATACTGTGTATTTCATGAATGCTCACAGATGCGCTTCCATAGCTGGCACTTGGGTTGCGGCGAGCAGAAGTCTGGCAAGGGAGCCGTTTCCCCGTCGCTGCCAAATCATATCTACCGAACTCACTTTCTGCTTCTACACAGCCTCTGTTAAAAATATGGAGCTCACTTGTGTTTTCTAGTGAATGCATCTGGCGCATATTGGTCCCTGCATTTATTGATTCACGTGGGCTTGTGTACTTTTAATTTCATTTGCATTATTGTGTGCATTTGTTCACGTTTTTATGTGCAGATGTATGCAGAAGCACGGCCCCCTGAGTGCGTGGTAGGTCTGGGGTGGAGGGGGTCAGTCAGGATTGGGAAGTACTGGAGTACTGAAGGGTGGAGGATTAGAGGAATATGTGTGCTATGTCATGTGGGGGTGTGAGACACTGGGAGCCCCCTCGAGGATTGCCGAAACCACTGTGGATTGTTGTGTTATGCTGGCCACAGTGTGTGGATTGTCACAATGGCACCAATGGAAATGACTTACTTTACTGGGCCAAGTGATGGTCTGCAGAGCCGGCAAGGAATGCGACTGTTCAACAGGGCGGCAAACGCAGTGGAAAATATAATAGTTTCCATTGATTGTAAAGACAAAAAAAAAGCTCTTTCAGGGAAACTTTGCTGCACTAATCCTCTCGTTAACTCAGGAGTTTGAGGTCTGGCTGTTGTTCTAAACATTTTTCCAGCTTATTTGTCCCATCTTTATGGGATTTAATTGATAGTTTAGTTTGATATTTTTTGAGAAGTCAGTAAATCCACCGTAGTCTTATTTTATTGTTTGTAGATTTCATTTTTACACTCGTGGGTCATCTTTTCCTTCAATTATCACCCATCCAAAGAGTTGGAAAACTTTGTACAGTATAATAGTAAGCGTAAATATAAATGCACTGCTCACAAAATAATTTTAATTATCAGCAAGTGAGAAGTAGTGAGTATATTAATTGTTTTAAAGGATTTCTTTACCAAGCCGAAGAGGATAAACATCTGCTTGTTTGTGCCCCTCAACTGTGATGAGTTGCTGCTTTTATCAGAATCATATCATAATAATGTGCCTTTGTGTAGTATATTGGACTTTTGGTTTATTTTCACTGTGTCCCCAAAATCTTATCAAATGAGTCGTGTATTTTTTTATATCTAGTCATAGAATCTTTGTAACATTACCTTGGGCATCCTGGTTTTCCACAGAGGGGCACAGCTCTGCTGTTGGAGCATTTGGCTGGCAGCCTGGCGAGCACCATCTCCATCACCACCCACCTGGACATCGCGCCGCAGCACCACCTCTTCATGAAGGGCCGCAACGGCAGCAACATCAAGCACATCACCCAGCGAACGGGAGCCCAGATTCACTTCCCCGACCCCAACAGCCCCCAGAAGAAATCCACGGTCTACATCCAGGGCACCATCGAATCGGTCTGCCTGGCACGGCAGTACCTCATGGTGAGTACCTCGTGTGTGTGTGATCTGTTTCGGGGTTAGGAGGTGGCATTGGTAATGGATCATCTAACGCACAGGTTCCACAGACATGTGTGGTATCTTTTAATAGATATCAACGTGGGGTTTTCGAGGTGGGGTTTAAGAAGTAAACGATCTGCAGCCGCCTCAAGGTCTGCCTGCGTGACCTCCGGCTGTATACAGATTATCTCCCTCGGTGTAAAAGTAGTGATCTGGCTTTCTCTACGCTGTCGATTTTAGCGGATGTAAACGTCAACTCGGACTGTAATTCACAAGTCAGCTCGTTACTGTCTTTTTTGGACCAGGAGGAAGCGCCTCACATTTGGATTTAGAACCGCTCTGTGGTGAACTAAGCTTTGGCTTTCTCTTTGGAGAAGAGCGCAATTCTGCCGGAGTCTTCTTTGTCTGCGGTCTCCCAATTTGGCCCCCGAACAATTTCAGCAAACGCTAAGAGTTGTTGCAGTGGCTAAACGTGACTTTCTGTAGGTCTGGAGCGAGAGGTCGTAAAACGGGTCGATTCATGAGTGGAGAAGCACAGAAAGCAGCGGATGGGCGAGGTGGATGGAGGAAGAAGAGCAGAGCGTACAGAGTCGGTTGTGTGCTGTGTGATTTGTCCCCTTCCAGGCAGACTTTAGATTACAGCTCCTATGTCGGAGCGAGCCAGGCCTCTATACGGTGCTGCTAATTACACCCACTCAAAAATAGGAGCGCTGTCCAGCTCTCAGCCCGAAATATAGACGTCTGTGGTGCTTGTGGTGGTGATCATGCAAAAAGGATTGCTCTTTTTTTTTTTTTTTTTCACACAGAGATCGGAATTTCCCGATCTCTGTGTGGGAATTCAGCAGTGACTCTAGTATTTATTGGCATGCAGAACATGTAGGTCTACAAATGATTCAGTGAAATATACCACTGGTGCCGATATACTTTTAATTTTGTGTTTACGTCCACAGGGCTGCTTGCCTCTGGTGTTAATGTTTGACATCAAAGAAGACATCGAGGTGGATCCCCAGTGTATCACAGCACTAATGGAGCAGCTCGATGTCTTCATCAGTATCAAACCGAAGCCGAAACAACCCAGCAAGGTATGACACAGGGCGCGCAGTCACACAGCACAGCGGTTTCAGGGTCATTGTGGTGTTTAGCAGAAATTATTGGAATGTACTGCGCTTCTGTATTGTGCAGCATTAGCAACCGTTTTAATGCAAAATATCATAAAAGGAAAATAAGTAAATAATTGAATCCGCTCCAACAGCTCGTAGCGGCCTTCCCAGGGAGAATAAAGACACAGTTCCATTGGCGAATTACACGCTCCGTCAAACGTCGCTGCATGACGTTGAAGCGAATTATACATCCTCGTGTCACATTTCATCGCTATCTGACATTTAAAATCGGAAAAGCTGGAACCTCACAGCGAGGGGAGTGGTGCTGTAAGGAGGTGACAGCGTGGAATCACTGCCTGCCATGGATTCAATCTGTCTATTCTGCCCCTCAGCTATTCCATCTAACAAATGACTAACTTGATATGCTTGTCCCCATTCTCCTCATATCAGATAGAGTTGAATCAGAGACACATGTCGATCATTTGCGTATTAAAGGGCATCAACTGCGGTTTGCCTGTGTTCTGTCCATTTGGCGAGCCGGTGTTTCTCATGGTGTCCTCGTTGTACGACGCACTGTTCCAAAGCCTATTTCAACACTTGGCCCGATCCTGCATGTCTCTTCGAGGTGCCCACGTCCCAACCAGAGCCAGGGCTCAGTGGCCGGAACCCGACGGGCCGGTGAGGTGCCGGCGCAAACACGGCCCGACCCAGATCCTCTAAAGAACCCCTCGCTTTAACATTATAACGAGGTGACAGCAGTAATCCAATAAGGCCCATCCAAAAGCCGCTGTGTTGCCTAGAGACAAAAAAAAGAGCGAGTGCATTATTTATGCTCACTTTCCATTTTGATTGAATGTTTCTTAAGGACGCGGCTTCTGGTGATGTGGAGAATGAAGATTTTTTTTTTTTTTTTTTACTGAAATCTTATTCACAATTCTGTATTTTTTTTTATTAATTGCTTTGTAGCATGATAGTCGTTGAGTTACAGCGATGAGCGAGATATTGTGTGTTGTGAAATTGATTCGAAAATGCTTTTTCTCACACTGCATCAATGTTTATCCTTCCAATCTATCCTACATCCCCCTCCCTTTTTCCCCTTAATCTGCCCCCCCCCATCCTCCCTTTTCCCTCCCTGTCTCTGATGCCGACGTTCTCTCCCGTATCTGTCCCCCAACTCCTCCCCCGCCTGTCCTCCTCCTCTGTCTCCGTCTCACGCCGCTCCCCTCGCTTCTGGCTTGCCTCTCTCCTCCCTCTCGCCTCCTCGTCCTCCCCCCACCTGTCTTTTCTTCACTCCGTCCCGTCTCAGTCTGTGATAGTCAAGAGCGTGGAGAGGAATGCGGTGAACATGTACGAAGCCCGGAAATTCCTCTTGGGTCTGGAGAGCAACGGGGTGTCGTCGTCCTCCTCCGTGGCGCTGAATCCCTCCGCCAACGTCCCGTCCCCGTCCCTCATCTGCCCCGTCGGCCTGGACATCCTGGCCTCAGCTGGCCTGGGGCTGAGCAATCTGGGTAGGACAAACTGAAACTTATTCCACGGGGGGGGAAAAGAAGTTGTGTGCAAAGAAAAGTGACCCTAAATTAATAAAAAATAAAATGTCTTCTGCGGAGGAGCTTATGAACTCATGCAGCAACGTCATTTGAATCGGTACCAGTCCCACATGGATAGAATTCTCTCCTAGCAAAACATCTGTTAAAGCCATCTGAGTCAAAGCCCGGCGTCACGTGGTCCGCTGAATCCTACTGCGGGAGATTTTTTCTAATTCAGACACAGATCTTCTCAAAATCCACATAAATCAGAGCCATGGAGTCATGACATCATCATCATCATCTGTATGCGCTCTACTGTAGGAGTTGTTCCATCTGAGGACCGACCCCACCCTTATGGTACTACTATTATGACGAGATATGAGTCCCGCGTGAACAAATCTTTGATCAGCCAAGCATCAGAAAATAACCTCATTCTCTGATTTAGTTGAGCCAGTTTGAATGAATCATTGACTCGTGAATCACAGGATGATGAGCGGTTATAACTGACGGAGGAGTTTTTGTCTGACCTCAACGTGGAGGCCCACAATTCTGTATGGAAGAGTGTTTTTTATGTTTCCAAGGGCGACTTTTAAATGGATTCTATTACGACTTTGCTGTATGTGTATATATATAACTCCATTTATCTATTATTTGCTGTCATGTAATTTAAGAAGTACATGAGCAACGAGTCAGCAGAAGGAACAAGTGAGCCATGTTTTTGCAATTGTGTGTATTTGATTTTGGAAACGTTTTCTTCTGATATTGATTAACTTGATTTTTGATTGGCATTTTTTTGTATGTAACAAGAAAGGGAAATCAACAGTAACACATAAAAATAATGTGCCATAACCCTCCGTCTCGTTTTTTTAACGGCCACGGACGGCCACATCCTGGCCTTTAGTAATTGCTACATGCTTCTTATCCTCCGATTACAGGCCAGTCTGCCAGATGAAGACTGGACCTTATTCCTGGAGCCAAACAAGCCCCTTGTTAAAGCCACAGACTTGCTGCTTTCTGTTTTCATACGCTGTGTTGGGGTTAAGACACCAACCACCACATTGTTGGTGCTCTGAATAACATGTTTTCATTGGGCGCGAGGACATGCGAGATATGTACTTCAGCGCCCGCGGCCTTGTAGAAATGCACGAAATTCTTCCCCCTCGTTTGCCGTCTGGTTGATGACAGTTTGATGGAATTCCGGTTGAATAGCTGGGGGTCCAAAATGATTTCTCGAAGGCCGTCGGGCAAAGTGCGATTAGCTCGAAGAATGTCTCTCCGTGATTCGACGGCTCCACCGCTGATGTATTCACCTCCCGCTCCCTCCGTTGTGTTGCGTTCAGGTTTCCTGGGAGCGGCGGCGGCGGCGGCGGCCCACTCCCTCAGCAACTCTGCTGCACCCAACGCCGTCCTCAACAGCTTGAATTCCTCCATGAGCCCTCTGCAGAGCACTGGCCAGAGCACCCCGACACCCACCCCGTCCCTCTGGCCCAGCTCACTCACCAGCACCCAAGGTGGTGCTCCATTTCCCAACGTGTTTTCAATGAATTCCATCTCTACATCATGCAAACCTAAAGGTCACATGGAAAGCTGCACCTTTTGGAGCAGCTAAAACTTTTCAAATTGTTAACGCCACGTTCTTCATTCATCATGTCTTAAGGCTTCTCATCTCAGCTGCTGCTGCACCCTGCTGCCCAGGCCACCCTGAGTAGCATCCTGCTGTCAGGTGTTCAGGGCTACACGCAGAATACACCGTCTCCTCCACCCGGCCTCGCCCCAATAGATCTGCAACCCAACGGGGTCCCCGACTGCTCCAAGGGCTCCTGCTCCCTCAATGGACACGTCAAGGTTGGGCCGAGTTATACAGTTGATGCTGTATTTTGAGTTCACTTTCACTTTTCTGTTTGGTAAATGTCTTGTCTAAATGTCTATTTCTTTCTCCACGTGTGAATACAAAGCATTCTGGCTCCGTCTATGGGAGGATGGGGACGGCGTCACTCGCAGAAACGGTTTTGAGTCCGGCCCCGTGTGACTCGGTCCAGGAGGCCGGTGGACACAATCCTTCAAAGCCGCGGTCTAGCAAGTCTGACCCAGATGAAGGTATTCCTCTTAAGCATCTCAACCAGCCTCAACTGTATGTGGCATGTTCCTGTGTCTAAGCTTCAGTATTTGCTCTTATTTTATTTTTATAACAATAACCAGTTTTATTTGTATCAATTTGGCATTGTGAGGACAAATCATACTTATTCTGGTCATGTAGCAGCAACGGAGTTTATTATTTTATAATTTGCCTATGTGGCGCGTGGCCACGTGCAGCCAGTTTAACAACTTGTTAAACATTTCAGTGCATGTAGTTTACACATAACCCCGTCCACATCTGTTTTGAGTGCATCCAGTCTTATTCTGCCCTAAATTATGCATTGTCGGCAGTTCCCAGCTTTCCTTCTAATCTCCCCCCCCAACTAAAATATCAGGGCTATCTTGTTCTTTTATATAATTTTACTTTCAACCTTCTTGAAACATGAGTTTTTAGAAAAGAAAATTATAGTCAATTCTTTTTCCTAAAATATTACTTACAACCTGTGTAGAAATGTATTGTTCTATTGGAAGTCTTGCCCCCAGGTGTCTGTCGTAGCAATGACGAGAATCTTGTGATTTAAGAATGTTCTAACCTCACACTCCCTCTTGGGGGGGCAGATTAACCGCCGGTCTCCTCGCGGTTCACAAGGGCCCTGGTTTCCTCCGGGTCTTGCGCTCGCGGTTTTCCCCTCAAACGTTCACTCTCACGCGTCTCGTTTTTCCCTGCTGTTTTCTGAGCCGGTCCTCCCCCAGTCCGGTGCATCCCGGGAAAGTTCCCCCCCCCCCCTCCCCTCCCTCGCCTCCTCCTGTGTCCCAGAGTGTGTTTGGACTGGCTCGCCCGGCCCGATTGACTGTGCTCTGTGGAATGAGAGTGTGCGGGGGGATTGTTCAAACATTAAACCCCAGAGAGATTCATTAGATTGACTGACATCATATTATTTTAAGCTATACAGCACACCATGTACATTCAGCATAAACTGGAACACGCGCACACACACACACACACACACACACACACACACACACACACACACACCCTACTACACACAGCGGGTTCCTGTCAGACTGGAAGGAAAGCCGCTATAATTGCAGCTGCTGTTTTTTTTGATTAATCCGGGATCCAACTGAGACTCGTCAGACTTAAACGCGTGCACACACACACACACACACACACACACACACACAGACGCCCACCAAGCCACACACACACCGACTTGGTGGGTGTTTCAGCTGTAGTTGTGGTGATATTGTTTATCTTCTCTGTAGAACACCGAGGTCTGCTGTAAACATTTGGATAGATTTAACTAGGGAGTAAACGCTGAAAATATAATCAAATTCTGATTTTTGAAACGCTTCCTGCAGGTTCGGACACGTTTGTGGAAGTGGGCATGCCCAGAAGCCCCTCGCACTCCGCCAACGGAAGTGAGCTGAAACAGATGCTGGCTTCATGCAAGACGTCATCGGGGAAGCGGCAGGCCGTGGAGCTGCTGCAGGGCACCAAGAACTCGCATCTACAGTGCGTCGCAATCTAGTCTGTTTAGAAATGATTTTTTTAATGCGAAGGAATTGGGTTTTAACACACAGAGTAAAGGAGAAGGTTATTTTGTCCGGTATGGACACAGCGAGGATATCGGAACATAACTGTACCTCAGTGTTGAGAAGGAGTACGAGTTTCCCACTCGTGATCCTGCTTCTTCTGTTTAACCCCGACAGCTCTGATTGTCTCCTCTCGGACGCCGAGTCCAGCTCGTCAGACAGCCCCGTGGCCGATAAGAGGGCGCCGGGCAGCGAGCGGGCGGCTGAGAGGGCAGCGCAGCAGAACGAGAGGGAGCGAATTCGACTGGTACCAGGGACCTCCTTGGCCAACATACAGGTACACACACACACACAAAACACACACATATTCAAGACACAGAAAAAAGATATGCGGGTTTGGAGGTATTTATAACTCATTAAGGGGGAAAAAACGGTCTGCTGTCTTTTCAGGCGTTTGACTATGAACAGAAGAAGCTGTTGGCAACCAAAGGTAAGTTGTTTTTTGTTATTTGATCGAATGATCTGAGTAGTGCCAAAATACGAAATATGTGTGAAATGAAATGCTGTAAAATTCAACTTTTATACTACTTGGGTGCATAACAAACAAATTGATGTATTGCAATCAGCGAAAAAAGTCTAGTTAATGGGAGCACTGACAGCATTCAAGTTATAAAATAAATACACTGACTGGATTGTAGCCTTAAGTGAGTCGCCGTACGTCTGTATCCACTCAGCCATGCTAAAGAAGCCCGTGGTGACCGAGGTGCGGACTCCCACCAACACCTGGAGCGGTCTGGGCTTCTCAAAGTCCATGCCGGCCGAGACCATCAAGGAGCTGCGAAGAGCCAATCACGTTCCATACAAGCCGAGCATGAGCACCACCTTCGAGGTCAGACCACTTTTTGGTCTCGCTGTGTACATTTTAATGAGGTTTTTGGGTTTCTGTTCCGCGTATTGAGAATGCAGCGTCAGAACTCCGTTAAATGGATCGTCTTTCTTTCCCTTGCTTTCCGTCTCAGGACTCCCCGCTGTCCCTGTCTCGATCCAACAGCCGGGAGGGCCTCGGCAACGGCAGCGACTCCGACAACTGGCGAGACAGGAACGGCGGCATTAACGGCCTCCCGTGTCACGCCGAGTTCCCCTCCGCTGTCGGCAGCCCCAAGAGGAAGCAGAACAAATCCGGTCAGTCGAGCGCCGAGCAAATTGAACGTTTCCTCGGCAAACTGCGGGAGGGCAACGACGTCGCTTGTTGCAGAGACGGCACTTCAGCTACATTTTATTGGCTTGATAAAAATAAAAAACTGTGCGTCGCTTTTATGTGACTTTTCTTCAAAATAATCAGTGTTTTGTGTGTTCCGATGGACAGCTGCGGAGCATTACCTCAGCAGCAGCGGCAACTACATGGACTGCATCTCCTCGATAACCGGCAGCAACGGCTGCAGTCTGAACTCGCCTCTGAAAGGCTCCGACCTGCCCGAGCTCTTCAGCAAGCTGGGCTTAGGGAAGTACACGGACGTCTTCCAGCAGCAAGAGGTACGCCGACTGGGAACCTCTTCTTCTAGTTAGGATTTGAACCAGTCTTAGGAATGTAGGAGGTTAAAGATTTCCAGAAACACTGATGAAATGTTATATGTAGCGTCAATGGGTTTATGACTTCATGTAAAATATTTACCTAGAACTTTGTATCTTTTTGTTTACTTTTAGAAAAAAAAGTTTTAAGCTTGGCAAGGAAGCAAAAACATTAAAAAAAAAAAAAAAAAAAGGTAAATGGTGCAGATTTTGTTGATCCCTCAACTGATACATGCAGCGCAATCCAATACTTTATTATATCCAAATACCTGCAAACTAGTAAATGTTAGCATTGAAAAATGAAATCACGATGTTGAACCGATCGACAATACCGGCTCTACGTCTGCTCGTTTTAGCAGGTCGATTAGCTCAAAGCTTCCCATCTAGCATTGTGGCAACCAACCGAAACAGATTTACCCATCATTAGCATCGTCATGGACCTTTTAAACTTCCTTAATGCAGTGTATTGTTTAGTGTTATTTTTTAATGAATTCATACGAAGTATCTGTAACACGAGATGAAAGTAGAGAGAAACTATAGGACATAGTTCTTGGAAAATGTGTTAATGCAAAAGTTCTTTAAGTAGTTTCAGTGTAGTATTTGTCACAGCAGACCGTTTTTGCTGGCTCGTGTTGTTAAATGGACATGTTGCGTGTTCCAGATCGACCTCCAGACGTTCCTGACTCTAACAGACCAGGACCTGAAGGAACTGGGCATCACCACCTTTGGGGCCCGCAGGAAAATGCTGCTCGCCATCTCAGGTACCAACGAAGAAGAGCCCGTGGGTTTCTCGTCTTATCTTTTGTGTAGACCCGTAGAGAAGTACAAGGGAGTAATGTGGAGACATTATTCTAGTGAATATGTGTGAAAACATGTTGCAGGAATAAATGGGATTAAGGCACATTCTTCTCACATGAACGTGTTGGTTTTCCTCCAGTTGCTCCAGCTGCGTCCCTGATGCTGATGTAGACTTTGTCTTGTCTTTGCATGTAATTATTGGATATAATGAGTGAATCTTGTTGGAGTGACACTTTATTACTGGTGTCATATTCTGGATATTAAAGCCGCTGGAATTAGGCTGCGTACATTAATCATACTCACGTTGGAACCACGAGCTAAATGTCATGGATACTCTGTATTTTCATACATGCATACAGACAACTGAATATTGGATAATGTCATGTTGAACATTCTTATTTCCTTTTGTCGACATAGTAGTCGGATGTTTTTACGGGGTGAATCTTTGGATGTGCTTTTTTTCTTCCTCCATAAATCTGAACCCTTGGAATCACTTTAGCTTCTGTTGACGTTCTGTGGTGCTTCTCCTCCTCCTCCTCCTCCTCCTCCTCTTTTTCAACACAGAACTAAACAAGAACCGGAGGAAACTATTCGAGCCGCCCATCAGGTCCTCTTTCCTGGAAGGGGGAGCCAGCGGCCGCCTCTCCCGTCAGTTCCACGCTGACATAGCCAGCGTGAGCGGGCGATGGTAGGTGACTGCAGACCTACGACCGTCCACGATGGAGACACCAAGCGCCTCAACAGCCCTGGCTTGAGCTGAATGAAGACTGACAAACGTTTTTGTTGCCATATAGTATAAATATATATATATGTTTAAAAAAAGCCATAGTTTTACCTGAAGTGCCATCAAGAAAGAAGGGTTTTTTTTCTGAAGCATAAAGTTCAGTGTTCACTCCTAATTGAGCCATTGAGTCTCTCTGGAGCATTTATATATGAAGGTTTGTTGTTATGGTTCTGATGAAGGGTACTGTCCAGTATTTCTGTCCAATTTTCATTCAAGGGAACAGGCAGAAGTATTAGTACAATCATTTTACACTTTGATACGGCCTGCATTTGTAGTATGCTGTTTTATCAGTGACATGCACTTTAATATTACTAGACTTTTGCCTGTGAGAGCCTAATTCATTGGATTCAAATAACTATGCTTTGTTTCTTTTTTTTTCCTTTTTTTTTATTGACTAAAAGCACAGTTGCATTTTGTACCAAACCAAATATAAGCACTTACCAGTGAGTTTAGTGCGCCACCAAATCTGTCCGCGTCAAATTGGTGACTTAATCACCCATAACAAATACCAAAGGAAAGTATCGTTGTGGTCTTTGCCCTTTGGATGCCTTCGTGTTTTCATTGGTGGACATTCCTGAGGTCCGTGTTTGTGTCCTCAGTCTGTTTGTATGTCTGTGTTTACTAGACAAAAAAAATCTAATATTTTGTACTCTCTCTATATTATGATTATTTAGTTTTTATTACCATTTTAGGGCGATGAGTAGGATGTTTAACGGTAATCAGTTTACATTTGTATTTTTTTATACATTGAGTTTGTTATTTTTGTAATTAGATTATTAGTATCTCACCATCTTACTTTCCTGACTTTTTTTTTTTTTTTTTTTTAATCTGTGGAGCCGTACTGTGGCTGTGCCATGAGACGCGAGGCAGTTAGGCAAAGCTTTAGAAGTCCTCGCTCTGATTGTGTCACCAGGCCTCTTCTATGGCTCTCCTGTTTGTTTATAGTACGTGGCCTTTTGTCAGAATCTGTTATGTGTCCCCGTTGGCCTCCCTGTGGCCCCCTCGTGTGTGCCGGAAATCTCACACAAGCCCTCCTCCGCGTATCCAGACCTCCAGTTGCTATGCTGGAACTCTCTGTGCCCCTTCTGTCTTCCTATAAACTGGCTCTTCCATTTAGAGCAAGGAAGGACCTATCGGAGGAAGGTCATGTTGTTCAGAAGGTCCGATGTACACAGCTGTTTTTTTTTTTTTTTGTTTGTTTGTTTTCAGCAGGTAGATATTTGGTTAAGAACACAAATGTCTTCTGGTCTGAGCTTCTCCAGTAGGAACCAGTGCACTCACAGCCATATTGGTCTCATATGAGAATATCTGCAAGAGACGGAAAACAAGAAATCAAAATCCTCACCGATTTTAGGAGGAAAACAAATAGGAATCTGGAATCCTCTGTTGTCAGTCGTGCACTCTAATACCCAGGAAGCGGAGTTAAGCAGACTTTAATGAAGGAACCGGATAATGCGTGCGGTAGCCGTGTTTATCATAAAGGCTTGTTCTGTATTCTCTTCGGTCATGTGTTGGGAAAAGGATGTTTTCCTTTTCCAACAGTTCATTAACTGTGGATATCTCAAGTGTTATTCCGAAGATTCATGAGGATTCGGCCTCCGAACCGAACCGACCCAAAGTCTTTGTATCAAGTGCAACTAAGTGCCTCTTTGTAAACCTTTTCCTTTTTTTTTTCTTTGCTGTACGAAGTTTCTAAAATCGTAATGCTGACAAAAGTCGTATCTTTGTTTAAATGAAAGTACAGTGTTTATAACCGACTGGGTATGTGAAGGAAATCATCCCGGTCGAGTCGCCAAATTTAACTACAAAAAGGGCAACCGCAGTCATCACGTGGCCTCGTACAGAGAGACGGTTAATTTGTTCCCCCCCCCCCCTCTTTTTAAGGGGAGTTGTTGTTGTTGTTTACCACGTTCCCACCTCCATTCTCTCCAACCTGGTCGTCAAAAAGCACTACTCTAAATGAGGATCTGGCGCGGTTGCCGACTTCAACCAGGGAATTGTCATTGAGAACGCTAATCTAGACGGGGATAGCTTATCCTGAGAGGAGACCCCCCCCACCCCCCCCCCCACTCATCATGGTACTACATTGAAACTGTTGAGCACTGATTCCACCAGTGCTGTGACGCGTGTTCCTGCCTCGCAGACATTTGTTTTTCATCCCTCACCTTGTTCCGATGCTTTCGCTCGGAGGGCAGAGGAGTTCTTGTCTTATCGAGTGAATGTTTAAGAATAAAAAATAATAATATAGATGCACGTTATTGCAAATTTATCACGGATCATTGAAGGGACTGGAGTCGAAACGTTTACTGCCAGCTTGTCTAGTCTTTTCCCTCTGATGGAGTAGATTCACAATTATGTCTTTGATTGGTTCTATTCATTTTGTTGTTCCCAAAGGGATTTATTTGAAGGAGTCTTTGTACTGCAATCGATTGGTACATTTATAATAAATGTAAACCACTAAGGATAATCCATAACTTTTTGTACAACTTTTTCATCTTATGCAACCATTGTTTTATTGTGTGAGAAAGGTACAATTCTGCACAAACTTCCACAGAAGAATTTGTGTACAAACATGCCATGTGGCCAAAGCTCTGTTCAATGTGGCATCTGTTGATGCTATTGTTGTTCTAATTGTATTATATTACAGATATAAACGGGACATTTTGGAAAACTGTCAAGCAGGCCAAAAAATGCATTCAAATATTATGAAGGTAATAAATGTATGCAAACAAAGTCCATTTTGGGAGTTTTTGATTTCTGCCTTCATGTGTATATATAAATAATAGTGAAGGTTTATAGCATGTTAGTCACATCCTTTATTCACCGTACTCTCTTCTGTTATAAAGCCCTGTAGCAACAGTAATCAAAAGCTCACACATACTCTGCAGTTTGAGGATCCTCCCGGTTCCATGTGGTTTCGATGCCGACCTATGGCCTAACCCGCATCGCCAGGATCTGCTTAATCTCCTGCGACTAATGGAGATTTTGTAGAGATAATGTATAGTGTAATGCTGGAGAACAAATTCATTCATTAAGCTCAGTCTCAAGTCTGTGGCTCTTAATTTGCTGCCCATCTGTCCTCTGCACCAGGTTCTGGGACCATTGAAGTATAATTTGTTGTTAGAACTTTATTTTGTACGATTTGTATTTAGTTCCAAAGAGATTTTTTTTAAAAGGATTCATCTTTGCTTTTTCATTACTTTCCAGCCATTATCCAGGTCACATGCAGTTCTTCAATGAGAAATTGTTGGGTAGAGTTTAAGTGAGATCTTAAACTTTGCACAGTGTCTCCTGGCTGTGCCCCATTTGCATTGAGCCGTGGCCCAGTACCTTTTTTTATTAATGCAAGCAGAGCAGTAAAATTGCAGAACCAGACCATCGACTTCAAAGAAAAAAACATTTGGAGAAGTTAATACGTGTTTTACTTCTCAATTCTCTGCAGAAACCGTGTCAGTGAAAACCTCCAGAGGGCAGTGTTGCCTCTCAAAATGTCCCTCTTCTCTAATAAAACATGTGCAATGGTTACACAGCAATGGCTTCCATGTTTAGATATTAAATTATAATCAAATCATTTTACTTATCCCACATTGCACCAACTTTTGGAAGCTGCATTTTGCCGGAGGTAAGCAAGTTTTCTTCTTATTCATGACCATATTTAGGGCTCCAAACATCATCCACAGGCCCGTTTGATGCGGTTTATTCATGTTCACATGGTGCACACAGAGAGCCTCTCATCCACCCAAACGAGCCCTTAAGACAGACGCAATGTTCCTGGCAGGTCTCACTCGCACGCTCTCGTCCTCACTGTTTTCCCCCCCAAAAGACACTCCCTTAGATGAATACTACGCTGAAGGACATAAATACAGGTATGTTGCTCTGCGGTCCTCGGGAGTGATGTATAGGAAGGATGATGACAAAACTGGGAAAAAAGATCATGAGCTACGTTGTAATTGTTTGACTCACTGTGAAACCTAAAGTATACCTCCGAGTCTCCACCAGAACAACCATTTCTATTTCACCGAATAAAGCAATCTAACACGCTTCAAGCATAAAGGCTCTAGAGAAAAGCCATTAAATCACAAATATCAAAGCCTGCACGACTCACTTTGGGCGATTACGTGTAGGGCACAGCTGGCAATCATTCTCAGTGCCCGGCATGACCAATTCGAATTTCATGTTCTATTGTGAGAGACGGACAGAGTGAAAGACTGCTAAATTGAAGAGAAAAGAAGCTATGAGCTTTTCTTTCCTTTTCTTTTTTAATGACTAACCAACCATGCATTTATTCTGCATCCCCCGTTTGAAGAGCAGCGGAGTGCACAGCATCACATATTGTTCTCATGAGCAGCTTTCCTTTGCAGGAAAGGTGTAAATGAGCAAAGCTGCCGTCCCTGGCTCTTATCCAACGCACAATATGCTCACAGTGTCCGTCTGGCTCTTTGTGTCTACCTTTTTTATCTTCCACATGCAAAACGACAACCTCCTAGTGGCGGCTCTGGACGCATCTATGCGCCTTTTGTACGTACACTAATAATGACT
Organism: Gasterosteus aculeatus; assembly: GCF_964276395.1. NCBI lineage: Eukaryota > Metazoa > Chordata > Actinopteri > Perciformes > Gasterosteidae > Gasterosteus > Gasterosteus aculeatus. Next base: position 14,963,290 of record NC_135693.1, on the reverse strand, counting down.
TTAGTGTAGTCTACATTTACTCTTCAAAAATAAATCAGGTCATCATTGTTTTGGGGGTTTAAACGTAAGCAGATAGATTCAATTGGATTTAAAAGGAAATGGTCCATTGTTCTAAGGTAATTCCTCCACAGGTTAACAGCAGACCACTTCATCCTGTCACTCAGAATCAGGACATTCTTTTGTAGATTTTCAAAATGAAAGCCCTTCAAATAGGATTCACGAGCCAATTTCTCTTATTTTCAAATTAGATTTTAAAGGAAATTCAACAGCTTTTGACAAATACGTTCTAGCGTCTCATTTCAGAGGCAACATTGACTTAGAGCTTTAACAAGCTGTGGCCTGAGGTGCGTGTCTCCAGGTCTGGCTCCGTATGGTCCATTCTTATGAGGGCGATATCTCGGCAACGTCTCGAGTGGACTTCTTCAAATTGACAGAACCAGTGGCTTGTGTTCCCCTCTTGTTTATTTGGTCTAAAGAGCACTCGTAATAATCCCGGCTCCTGGCAACGAGCATTTTTTCAGTGGATTCAGACCGGATGAGCTGCCTCACAAAACTTGGGGTGGGGGGGCGCTTGGATTAATCCTGCATTTCCTTTTTAATAATCCTTGACATTTCGGGGGACACCTCCAGATGAAGCCGTTCAGGACATGGATGGGTAAGTACGTTCTCGGGGCAGCAGCCGGATGCTGATAGGACAACAGGGAAATATTCACAGCAGACGCTCCAGTAACACATTTTTGCAATAAGAGATTGTGGTCAAAAGTAAATAAGAAATGCTTCTCCAACACAATTAGAGAGTCGGTGTCACGCCGTTTGCACACTATACATGCAAACTTGTCTCATCCGCTTGTCTGGTTTGGCACCTGTCCATTTTCTAATTAGTCTTACCCACTTAGGACCATATTGGATAACATAGAATTTCAATATTCCTCAGATTTTACTGTAACGGGAAGAGAAAGTGATGGCGTTTATTTATTGAAAGGATCTGGTGTGCTGCGATTTAATTTGGAGTCACACACATTGACGTAATCTGTCAAACTGCAGCGATGAACCGAAGCGCTGAAAAGCTCCCACTGCAAATCAATGACACGCTTCATTTACTCCCCTCAGACGAATGTGTTGTATGTGGTATACGCCGTGACACACACACACACACACACACACACCCTGGAGACTTATTGGAGAGCTATTGTTTTCTCCTGATGTGAGATGCTGTGGCCTGTGTGTCATATAGTGCCTCATAAATGGGCCAAGTGGAGGTGGAGTGCGTGAGGATGATGTAGAAAGCCCATTTGGCCATTTATTCCTCCACCCCTCTGCCTGCTATTTTCCCAGCTGTCACTGTGTCCGTGTGGCATCTGAGCTTCAAGCCCAGCAGAGTGAGCCAATAACAGGGCACACTATTAAACACAAACACAGCCGTGCACAGCGGTTAATATTCACCAGACGAGCTCCAGTGGGGCCGAGCAGTAATAGGTAAACCGACAGAAGAAAAGATGAGGCGGCGCAGGGGGGGGGAGTTAATGTGAGGGGGTGAGGGGGGGTGGCTGGGTGTGTTTTGCACGGTGCACAGTGTCTCTCTTCCCCGTCCTGCTGCAGCTCTACTGGAAACACTGACGCTAACACATGATGACTCTCCCTGGAGGGGATCCGGGAGGCGGGAGGTGGGGGGGGGACTGATGGATGGTGGGATGAGAAGGAACCCTCCAGAATTGGTCGGCCTCCTCATCATCCTCCTCCTCTTCCTCTGTGCCAGATAAGCAGAGCACGTAGTCGATAGATGGGAAGGGAAGGGAGACGGGGCGACTAAGAGAAACGGGCGATGCCGTCCATGACGATGAGCTGCCGCTCGTGTGCCATTAGCTGAGCTCTAGTCGTTCTTGTTTATGTTTCTCATGACCGCCGATGGACTTTTTGATGAACACGCTCTGCAGCTTTTAAGTAATTACGGCGGAAACAGTCATTTAAGCAGATGCTGTGTTAATCTGTGGGTATTGGTACAAAGCTCTTTAGGAGGCTAATCAAGGCATCTTAGACAGCAGGGAGGCAGTTGGTGAGACATGCATATTGTGAACGTGAACAGCGTAACGCTACATGCATTCAACATTTCATCTGTTGGTGCCGAGTACAGCATCGTCTCCTCCTCAGACACAGATGGCTGCGTGGTTGCAGGGACTGACCTTCACTTCCAGCGAGTTGTACTTCCCAATCAGGACGTGTAGGCCAGATGCGACCTTGCCCTTAAATGTGAGCGTGGTGGTGACTGATATGTTTCCCACTAAATCTGACTGCCACGGTGATTATGGGCTTACCGCAATTTTAATTCGCCTGCCCGCTAACCCCACTTTTTTAAATCCTCCCAATGTGCACGAGAATGCACAGAATGACCACTTTGCAGACGTCTGTCTGAAGAATGAGAAATCAGAGCACACACATGGTCACGTTGCTCCTTGCCGCTGTGCTCCTTCTCCCTCGTTCCCTGTGCCATCTCCAGGAGACGATCACGATGCTGCTGTGTCAGTGTGCCTCGCACGCAGATGAGTTGGGCTGGCTTCCCTTCCATAATTCGCAGTGTGTGTAGCCTATATACTGTGCGGCAGCTTCCAGCAGCATGACTCAGGGGTCCTATATAGGCGCGTCTGCAGAATTGGTTCTTCCGTTGAATAGATAAGCGCTCTGTGGCCTCAGGGCACAGTGGGTAGGAAGGAGGGAGGCGAAAACAAATAGAAAGTGACATCGCCTCGGTGATGCTCCCCTGAATGGAGAGGAAACGGACTCCACGAGGATCCGAAGGGAAATCAGCGTGGCTCAGGGATGTTGCGGGAGGCGATTGCAGGCTCCAGTGTGCCCGGCCACGGTTTGCCCGTGCACTTGACCTTTTTATCGCCTGGCCCCGCCGTCCTGCTCCTGGGAGCCGCTGATAAAGAGGGCGTCACTGGGGAGATAATTAAAAGCACAGACACACCCCGTGGCCGAGCATGATGTGTGGTTTTCACGCTGTGAAGTGACAGGCTTTTGCATTATATTATGTGTCATGATGCAGGGGGAGGGAGAGGAGGAGGAGGAGGAGGAGGGGGGGCTATGAGATGAAGAGGTAAAGCATTCATCGAGTCCCCTAGCTCATTATTGTCTGGACCATTTGCACCTGCGCTCCTGCCACAGAGGCCACCTCACCAAATAAGGGCACGTGAGCGACCACTGCAGCGATGACGTCGAGGGGGAATTAGAAAACGCACCGGAGAGCGCGCACGGTTGAGATGTGGACATAAAACCGGAGAGGGGGGACCGCGCGGGGGTCTAATCTGCTTACAGAAGAAGCCATTCAACTCGCGCAAAGTCGCTGCACTAATCCGCGGAAGCGTTCGCGTTCAGCTGTCCCGCGGCGGCGCGTCACGCGGGGCGCACACGCAAAACAATCGCGCGCGCGCGCACACTTGTGGCTCATACGCGGGGCGGACGAAATCAGATAAGCGCGCATATACGCGCGAACGTGTTCTCTGCAGAAGCTGCCACGCGTCACGTTGCAGGAGTGGAACCGGCGGTTTGTGCTGTCCGCGCCGGTGACGATCCGCTGACGCGCCACTAGCGGCACCTCCCCGGGAGAGTCGGGAGAGGAGGAGAGGAGAAGGGAGGAGAGGGGAGTAGCGCGCTTCTTGCTTTCTTTTTTTTCTCCCGCCTTGACACGCCGTGGATAGACGCCTCCCGCTGTGCAGGTCCCGTGGACGACATTTGACGGCAAAATTCCTCCCCCCACCCCGCCTTCCCTCCTTTTCCCCCCCGGTAGCATCACCCAGCAGGCTCTTCTGCAGAGATGGAGGTACCAGGCTTGGCGCACAACATCACCAGTCCGCTGAGTCCCTGCGAGGGGATGATCAAGGACCTGAGCTTGGACGCCTTACAGTTATGCGAGCGCGATGGTGAGGAGACGTTTGCCTGCTTTTCACTTGGGTGTTGGTGCACATTGTTCATGTCAGAGCATTGCAGACTGTCTGTTCTGTCTTTGGTTTTAGAGGCGTGCTGTACCCGGCTTGTGTGTAAGAAGCAGCCTGATGGATGGATGGATGGATGGTGGCCATGCGTGTGTAGAATAACTGAGTGTAACTGGGCAATATGGGTTTGTTCAATCAAACAAATAGTGCAAACTCAACACGGACAGGCGATGGTACAATGTTAAGTGATGTCTTTATTTCAGCTCCAAAGACATGGACAGACAGTCAGCCACCCCGCCTTAAACGCTGCTGGTCTTTATCACAGTTCCCAATTAAGTGTGTCTGCACACAGTGCATCGGATTCTCTACCGCTTGTCTTTAACACGGATTTTTTATCTTGTGTATTTATAAACCATCCTGAACTTGTATGAAAGTCACCGTTATTCGTTTGGATTTATAATTCGAGTCATCCAGCTGCATCCATGCTGGATTGTCTCATTGAATTCAAAAGTTTCCGGGATAAATAAGTAGTTGAGATCAATTGTATTTTGCATATGAGATGTGAGAGAATATTTCAACTATTTTTTTTAATAATGAGCAGTTTATACAGGAGCAGGTTGCGCCATGCTGTGAATTTAATGGTGGTGAGCAGAAAAGCAAGTCATCATCGGGAGAGAACGAGAGGCTCAAACATGGCTGCACCCACGTGCGTGCACGGCGGCACGTCCCTGCACACCCCTCAGTGCAATTACACACAACTGATTACACACCTGATGCCTGATTACAGACATCCCCTTTTAATTCAAATTGTAGATTAAGTCACATCCAGCAATACAATTAGCACCGTTTTCCAGCTGAACTGGGTTTAATTGTTTTGTTTTTTTCCAGCTAAATCCAATGGATTGGATCTGGATTTGGATTGGCCAGTTGGTGTGCACTGGTGTGGTCAATGGTGTTGCTTCATTGAGTCTCCTGAAGACTCCCCCACCATCTGAACACAGTGCAGTCATTGTACCACCATCCCTAGTTTCTCATGGGTCAGATCTGCTGCTCGCATACAAACCGGAGACGTGTTTATTTCCTCTTGGTGCTTCGTTGGCCTGATTCTAAAGCTGTAATTTTCATAATGCGACGTACCGGACGGGACGTCTTGAAAGAATGTCGTGGCAGCAGTTTTTCATGGTTTTAAAAGCACAACATCCCCTTTCCTATAAGTGGATTGTTGTGTAAATAGTATTCCTGTGTCCTTTAGACACCCACATGCTTCTGTCCTCATTATGCGGGACACATGATGATTGTTGTATAGTAGTTTCTAGAATGTGTAATGTTGTTTTCTGCTATGAATGCTTCGTGGTGTTATTTTGACGTAGCAGTTCCTCTCTTAAAATGACCTCCAGCTGTACGGTCGAGTTTCCACCTGCCACACCCCATGATGACTGCGTAGCAACTTTTAGCCTTCTTGGAATACGGTCTTATGAATGTTTTCCCCCAAGGCCGGCGTTCATTTCAGTTCTTCATATCTTTCTAAATTTATCTCCTATCTCCATTAATATTTAATTATCAGCACGAGAGGATTCTGCCTACATGCTGACTGAGCAAATGGAAATGCGTGCCGCTCCAGTGGGCCGGCTGCCTGTAGGACCGAGCCCTCTCTCTCTCTCACACACACTGAGGACCGTTTCATCCTTTCAATGGACAAAAGACGTGGTGGGATACAAGTTGTCTTTGTGTGTCAGAGGGGATGCCTCGGCCTTTAATGGCTCAGTGCAGCGATGGGCTGAGTGCGAGGTAGTGCATGTTTTACACCAGTCTCTTTTGCAGGGGGGTGATGGGGCGGAGGTCTGATGACACGCATCAAGTGCCTCCATGGCGTTGTAGTAAATCTGCCACCAACCTCCGCACGGTGGACTCCAGCGACCATTTTGATTTTATGTCCACAGTTGATGCGTACTTCAAAGTGTTGTGTACTTTGAAGTACGCACTGCTTGTCTTGCAGGGCCTTTGGGCATAAACTTGTCATGATGGATGGCTGCCATTCTCGTAACGTAAGCATCGTGTCTGCACGGCCAGAGGAAGGGAAACCACCCTCTCCTACGTGTACCTTAACCTGTGTCAAGTTGAGGAAAGCTCCCTTGGTGTTGAGCCCCCGTCAGTTACTCGTCAATGGCATTGTTTCCTCCAATGCGGTGCCAGAACACTTACTTTTTTATCTCCCCCTAGGAGACTTTTTATTATTAGGCAGTGGGAGACTTTTGTTACTGGCCACAGCAAAGTGGCTCTCTGGGAGACAATGTTGGTGCAGACTGAAATAATTCAACCAAACGTTGCGACGTGATGCAGCAGCAGGTTGGCCTTATGGCGTGCAGGATTATGGGAGTAAATTGGCCTTTTGGTTTGGCCAATGTTCAGTGTGAGCAGTTGTGTGCCATGACTGTGCTGGCAAGAGTTACAGGTACATATTATGCAGCCACTTATCGGCCTCTTAATTTATTCAGTTACTGACTCTGCTGTTAGAGAATGAATGCCGAGCAGTCAGGCCCTCAAAATCTGCTTCAAAGATTCATGCTAATTTTCCCTTTGTATTTTGTGCCTCACTTACTGATGTTATATAAGATGCCTCTGTGCAAGTTCTTTTTGAGCTTTTTACCGTATTTAAATTGCAAATGAGAAATTATGGCTTGGTAAAGGTCTACAAAAACCGGATCTGTCCTCCATGAAAGTCTTCTGTATTTAATTGATTTGTGAGATTGTGTTGTTGAAGTCCCTTTTACCAGGTTTCTTTGCTGCACGGGGGCTTGTTGATGTGTTAAAGGTGAACCACAGTAAGTGTACGTTTGCTGTTTACGCCGCGCCTCAGTCTAGTTTGTGCATTTTTTAGACCAACACGGCAACTTAAAAACTGAGGGCCTACTCCTTCAGCCAACAATTTTGGTTAAATTATTTGTCAACATTGACCTTTGACCAGAACTTTTGAAATTAAGGAGCGAGGCCCTTCGTGTTGGGAAGCATATCGTATCACGGTGGACACTTTCTGTCCCCAACCACCACTGAAGGACAGTATACCTACATTATGCAGGAGAATATCGAATCACTTTCCCCAGTTACGAGTAAGTAATTCACACTATCAAGCAAAGTGTGACTGGAACAAATCCAACCACAGAGCCATTAGTTGGGTTGCGTGTGCGCATGTTAACCAGATTTTTATCGACCCTTCTGCATCTTTGCTTTTGCGCACTGTGATATTTGACTGCAGGCAGAGGCCAATGCCCAATGAGACATCTGATAGGATTTAGCAGATTCAGGCTTTTTCCATCTTCTGGAACGGTACTCTTCCTGCTACGGGCCAGATTCTGCTCTGTCCTGCATGTTGGTTGGGTTGTGTACCTGATTCCTGTGTCATCTCCCACGCGTGTGCGCAGCACGTGAAGTAAGGAAGGTCTCTCATTTTGCGTGATGGTGATGACGCGACTCTCCGCCTCCTGCTCAGCCGGTAGCGTACAAGTGCAATGAATACAAAATGTATAGCAGCTACAGTGTAGGTGGCCGGAGCCCATGAACAGTACTAGCTCGTACATCTAAGTCAGGCTGAGGGTTTAGGCCTCCCGTGTGAGATTGGAAAGGGTTTGACTCTCTCTCACCGCCTGACCTTCATCCTGCCTGGTTTTCCCTCTTCCATCTTTCATCTGGTGTCCTCCAGAGGATTCAGAGTGCAGCTTAGTGCGGTGTGGGTGAGGGGGGGGGGGGTATATATACCTGCAGGAAAGGCTTTCCGGTACGCATTGTGTATATTCTGATTCACATTTGGAGCTGACAACTTTCATGTACTTCCATGGATGTTCGTGTTTAGCATGTTGGCTCTCTTGGTAGTAGTGGATGTGTTCTACTACTTGCCAGTGGAGAGTGGTGGACGCGGGTTTCTGTCCCTTCTCGTGAGCTTTTCCTTTGTTTCTTTCTGCTCCCAGCAAACACCCGAGCTTTCCTTGATCACATGATCACTCCTATCCCGACAGCGCGGCCTTGAAGAGTATCATGTGAGCAATACCGGACTGCATATTGCAAAGCTCCAGCGGGTCGGTGCAGTCTCCCCATTCGCAGGTTAATTAGGAGAGCATTAGAGAGAACAGGCGCTAAATCAGCAGCCACAACAGGCAGGCAGGCAGGGAAAAGGCCTGCATGGGGTCTGCTTTCAGTTTGTAAGGGAAACATCAGGGTTGTTGACATTACAAATGTTAAGGACGAGGAGGTTTCGATTCACAGCTGAGTGAGCAGGTTTTTCATCTTGTACGTTTGCTATGGATGAAGCAATAGGGAATATTGTGCTGATAAGGACTCAAATACCTGGATTAGGTATCGCTGACCTTTTGGGCTGATCTTTTTAATGTAATTCTGTTGGTATACATCATTTAAACGAATCTATGTATTCATTTGTTACATTTCGTTTAAAAAAAATTCAGAAAACAATGTTTATACCAAGCATTGTGGTTTTTTTTTTTTTTGTATGTATTAATTAAACTCTGGTATCGTATTAATATTCTTCATTAGCCAGGACTTGAAAAAGTTAAATTGGTACATCGTTTGTTTTTGTTCAGTGTTTATTCATTATTGTATACTGATAGTAAGACTTTGGGATAGCATGAGTGACATGTTTTATGATCTATATACAAAATTCTTGTGATTAATCAATAGGCACGAAATAGCTGTCAGATGTTATTATAATTATTTATTGTCCACATTGGAAATTTACTTGCATGGTAAAATACTCATATGTTTTAATTTTTAATTCTAATTTTTTTTAAGGGAAATTGCTAAATAAATTGCAATATTCCCTTTTCCTACATGCATCGGAGATCTACAGCAAACCTGGTTTGTTTGTTTGTCTTCCTCGCGGTGAGCCACAGAAAGTCCCCGGAGGGACGTCGCTGTCTGGTCCTCGCTGACTCGCTGCAGCTCAGCTGGAGCCCAACTTATCTGCTCAGTGGGGTTTAGGTATAACGAGATGGGCTTTACATGTGCACCAGCGGCGGGACGAGATGTTCTCACGAATCAAAGCAGAGTCATTTGGGAATATCCGCATCGGGTACGAGAGCCAAACGCGGCAGCGCGAGGCCCGAGGATGGACGTGCGCGCGTGTCTGTCCCGCGCTCCGCTGCCATTGTTCCCTCGACGCAAGAGTCCAGTCGCGTTGTGCATTACTCCCACATTCCCGTGTTCTACTCACACTGGCGGTTGTACCCCAGAGAACGCACAGAAAAGCCGTTGTCGCCGTGCCAAGCGTCGCCCCGCTGCTGGCACAACTACGAGTGGGCGTGGCCAAGTCTCAGTGCGCGTCCTCATTCTACAAAGCGCTCATTCAACGGGTTCAGTGGCCTCCGCGTGCACGTTGGCTTCCTGTTGTGTTACAAGCTCATAGGAATGTAAGATTTACCAACTTATTTAATTGGAAAATGACATCGCAATAGACTATGAGACAAAGATGAAGTGAGGATTTTAAATGGCTCGCTGCATGCTTGTGCATTGCCCACAGTGTGGTAGCTGAGTTTTTTTTTTAATATCGTAGTGCTGAATCTACATCTCTTCTTAGAGATTAGGGGATAGCGGACAGCATTTGAAATATTTAATGCCACGTATGTTCTGGAAAGCAGATGTGTGTGTGCTTTGTGTGGATGATGTAATTCCATGGCAGGCTGATGTGTTTCCATGGCAACATATATGGTCGAGTGTGTGTGTGTGTGTGTGTGTACGTACACGCTATACTACAGTTTGTGCTGTCTGTGAAATAATTACTGAGAAACTGCAGGTTATGGATTTAGATAAAGGGAAACCAAATATACTTCTGAAGGCTGTATGAAGCTGGGCCACGATACAAGATTACATTCATTATTATTCATCTGATTTAATGTGGCCGCCATTTACTATCGTTGAGATGTGTCTCACAACACTTGAGTCAAGATTCAAAACTAAAATTGAATCCATTTTAATATTTAGGTGAATATTTAGGACAATATGAACAATAGTTTTATTTCTCATATATATATATATATATATAATTATAGTTCCATTAGACATACAACAACATAGCTCATTGTTGTCTTTTCTTTCTTTTATTACTATACAGGTAGTATCTCTGAGATGGAGGAGCTCCCTGTTCCTCAGAACATCAAGATCAGCAACATCACCTGTGACTCCTTCAGGATCTGCTGGGACATGGAGCCGCGCGGCAAGGAGCGCATCACGCACTACTTCATTGACCTGAACAAGAAGGAGAACAAAAACTCCAACAAGTTCAAACACAAGGTACCGTTTAAAGTAGTGCACACATGAGAGATCAACAAGAGGCTTGTCGTCGTTGTTGTTGTTGTTGGCGGCGTTTCATAAGTACAGACGAAAAGTGTCAAGAATAAAATGTGTTGTGCTACCAAACGGCAGTATACACAAACTTAATAAACTGTAAAGCATTCTGGGCATGAATACCTATTTCTCTTCGCATATATACATATTTGTGTTAAAAACAATAGTGTGCACATATTTCTGTGTGTATAATATATATAATGTGTGCTCAATAATGCACTACGATCCAACTGTTTATAGGTTCATAGGTAATATACATCCATAAGAAATGCACGCTGACCTACAATCAGCGCTTATGTCATTTCTACTCCCTTCATGGCTACGACATCGTGTTGGTGATGGCGATGATCCGAGCATCTGGCGGCACGATGACGCTCGACCCGTTACACCTAAAACAATAGAACTCAGGCTGAAATATCCGTATTTTACCTCAAGATAAACTTTGTTGTGGTGCTTGAGGCAAAACGAATGCGATCACTGACACGACTCGAAGCAGTCTTTCAAATGGACAGTCAGGTGATCTGATTTATTGAACTAGGGTCCTCACTTTTCCCCCTGCAGTCATTCACTGGGTGTCGTGTTGCTGGGCGTTTCTCTTCTTCCCAGCCGAGTGACCTTATCGTACTATTTGGATTCCGGTGCGCAGCAACCAAAGTGTTGGCGGCTGAACAGATTGAGTCTGTTGCTAGGCAGAGGCTCCTGCTCCAATCAATGAGCTGCTGAGGCCCGCTGAGGCCGGGGAGGGGGGTTGAATGGTGCACGTACAGAAACTTAACGGGAAGCCACCGGACACTAGTGTAACGCGCGTCTTCATGTTTACATGTTTACATTACCAACGCCTCACTGGGGTATCTCTTCCTGACCGACGTCCTGTCCTCTTTCACCTCCCTCCCTCCCTCCCTCCAGGATGTTCCTACCAAGCTGGTAGCCAAGGCAGTGCCGCTGCCCATGACGGTCCGAGGTCACTGGTTCCTGAGCCCCCGCACAGAGTACACCGTGGCCGTCCAGACGGCGTCCAAACAGACGGACGGCGACTACGCCATCTCCCAGTGGAGCGAGATCATCGAGTTCTGCACTGCCGGTGAATAGAACGCAGCTTTCGGCACCATGGTGCATTCTGAGGACATTACTCCTTTTTTATTTGAGTCACGTTACTGGGGGTAATTAGGGTAGAGCACAATATGACGGATGCAGAGCTGCAGAAGGGGAGGGTGGGGTGGAATAAGGATTAAAGGAAGGAGGGGAGCTGTGCTGCGTATGTTCTGATGCAGAGGTCGCCAAGTTCAACGTCGCTGGCTAGTGGCTTAGAATGGGGGAGGGTGAGGAGCACCAGTAGAGATGGGAGGAAGGAGTACAATCAGGGAAAGTGTGTGTGTGTGTGTGTGTGTGTGAGATTAAGGTGCAGTAAAAGGGAGGGTGCATCATGATGCTGTTGGTCCTCTACATCTCAAGCAGGCTGGAGATGCTGCTGCCTCGTCCGTCTTGGTCTCTCAGTGCACACAGCGTTTATTCAGCGCCGTCTCACAGGCAGCAGCACCAGCCTTGACTTAAAAAAATAGGCTGTATGAATCAAATTTGCTTGACATTTATATTCTTCTTCGTAGTCTTTTCATTTTTGTTCGTGGTCCTTTAACTTTTGAATGAAAGATCTTCCCTGTTTGTTTGTCTGGTGGGTAAATCCACCCTGTGGTTGGTGGAAGCTAAATGGGAGGAAGGGCCGTCAGGGTCACTGCGCACACATGTACAGTTCATATTCCACGACTCGTAGTCCCTCCTCGTGATTAGAATCAGACGATTACATTTCTACTAATGACATTTGTACCCTGGTTTATGATCTTCCGGATGAAAGCAAAGTAATTTTCACTGCGTTGTGTGTTGTGTCTGTTTACCAGATTATTCCACAGTGCATCTAAACCAGCTGATGCAAAAGGCCGAGGTCATAGCGGGCCGGATGCTGCGCTTCTCCGTCTTCTACCGGAACCAGAATAAAGAGTACTTTGACCACGCCAGGTATGCATATGCGACAAGTACACTGTGATTTCTACAGTTTTTGTCAAGATATCAGTTTAGATGTGTGACTACATGGCTTTACTGATTTCCTCCGCTCCTTTTTGGAAACTCTGTGCTAACGCCCACTTCGACTGCTAAGAACCTCGGCGTCACACTCGACAACCAACTCTCCCTGACTCCCAACATCACTGCGACAACGCGATCCTGTAGATACACGCTCTACAACATCAGGAGAATACGTCCCCTTCTCACTCAGAAGGCAGCGCAGGTACTGATTCAGGCTCTTGTCATCTCCCGCCTGGACTACTGCAACTCCCTCCTGGCAGGTCTCCCTGCCACCGCCATTCGACCTCTGCAGCTCATTCAGAATGCAGCAGCTCGACTGGTCTTCAACCTTCCGAAATTCTCCCACACTACTCCACTCCTCCGCTCTCTTCACTGGCTACCGGTGGCCGCCCGCATCCAGTTCAAAACACTGGTGCTCACGTACCATGCTGTGAATGGATCGGGTCCAGCTTACATCCAGGACATGGTCAAACCCTACATCCCAACCCGCACTCTCCGCTCTGCATCTGCAAAACTACTCGTCCCTCCCTCACTGAGAGCAAAACACTCGACTAGGTCTCGACTCTTCGCTGTCCTTGCGCCGAAATGGTGGAACGCGCTCTCTGAAGACATCAGGACCGCAGAGAGCCTTCACATCTTCCGCCGCAAACTAAAGACACACCTCTTCAGACTCTACCTCGACTAAAGACTAACAAATTGCAGCACTTAAATTGTACTTGTGACGTCACTCATCTATAGCAAATTGTAAATTCGCTTATTTGAGGAAATTGCACTTTCTTGTTTCTTGTTCTCCTGAGTTTGTACCCTATGGTTGAATGCACTTATTGTACGTCGCTTTGGATAAAAGCGTCAGCTAAATGACATGTAATGTAATGTAATGTAATGTAAAAAAACATTTAAAAATTCTCATTCTGAATAGCTTTCTTGCACACACATTTCTAATTAAATTATATTCACCTTTTCATTTAAAAAAAAAAAAAGCAGTTATTTCAGACCAATAACTCTTGTCTTTTCCCCTCGTTGGCATCTGGTGACCTTACTCACGTTACAACTGGTGCTTTATGACATAAATGTGACCTTTTAGCCAAGGTTGTGCTGCATTCATTGTTAATATAGTGCTGTAAAGGAATTCTGTGACGGATAGATGCGACGCGGCTCCTGGGCCTCCGAGGACGTCGCAATAGTAAATAATTGATAGTGAGAAAGCTGCAGTACACCGCATCCATCCGCAGACTCTAAACAACATTTTCATATCCCACTGCAGCTTCTATAACAACATGATGACGATGTCATTTCGGGTTAATGTATTTTGGTTTTGAGCTACATACTTGTTGCCAAGTACAAAGCATCGACTAATTCCTTTGATCCAGTCGTGTAAGAGGAGCTACTAAAAAAACGACTTAATAAAATACGATGCTATTTTTATACTGTGACATTTTTGGGGATATTTCCTTGACATAAAATACGGTGACATTCTTTAAAAACGGCATACTGCATCACGGCATATTTTGCAACCTACTTGCTCCTGTAACAGCGAGGCCTTTTCTCTTGGCCTGACGAAGCACATTGTGTCTGTACCAAAGCCACAGCTTGTGAGCAATCCGGCTGGAGCTTTACAACATGACGTCATCTGGAAAGACTTCCTTCCTTTTGCCCAGTCGCATCTGTTGTACTTTAATTCCCGCGCTTCGGTTGAACTGCACCATCGCGTGGGGGAAAGCGGTACTGACGTTCAGTTGATGAGGCCTCGGACTAATTCCATCATGCTCACAACAAAGCATCGGTTGAGGGTATAATGACAACCTCTGGAGTGGTAGCAGTGTAATTACAGTTCATAATTGGAGCTTTGGAGCTCCAGATTGACTCAGCGATTCTGTGGCAGCTGCGTATTTCTTTTCCAGTCATCGCTTGCAATGTTGAATGTATGAATTGGTTTCCAGAAAATGTTTTCCTCTTTTTGAAAAGCAGGACTAAGTAAATGTAATCATAGTTCTAAAATAATATATTTTCCATTCAGTGCACTCTTGTTTATTGTCACAACCTACATTTCGAGGTCGTTTCTAATACACTAAATGATATCTTTAAAGAGGGGATGCCTCGGCCTTCTGGCATCTCAAAAATTGCTTTCATTGGCCAAGGGGTGGGGGGCGGAAACATCTTTTTGCTGATTGCGTGCTATACTTGTTCACTGCCAACTTCGTTACTCCCCAAACTCCAGGGAGGCGCAGGACAACCGGATGCTGCAGTCGGTGAAAGACAACAGCGGCAGCCACGGGTCGCCCATCAGTGGCAAGCTGGAGGGCCTTTTCTTCAGCTGCAACACCGAGTTCAACACAGGCAAGCCTCCGCAAGACTCCCCGTACGGCCGCCACCGCTTCGAGGTCAAGGCCGAGACGCTCTTCAACACCGACACCAACCTTTACTTCGGAGACTTCTACTGCATGTACACGGCCTACCACTTTGTCATTCTGGTCCTGGCGCCGAAAGGCTCCGCGGGAGACGACTTCTGTAAGCAGAGGCTGCCCGCGCTGGACATCGCCGACAACCGCTTCCTCACCTGCAAGCAGGGGGAGGCGGGCGACGGCGGCCTGGTGTTCCACCACGCCCAGGACGTCATCCTGGAGGTGATCTACACGGAGCCCGTGGACTTGGCGTCGGGCACGGTGGCCGAGATCAGCGGGCACCAGCTGATGAGCATGTCCACGGTGAACGCCAAGAAGGACCCCAGCTGCAAGACCTGCAACATCAGCGTGGGACGCTAAGGAAAGGTGCATTTTAGGACGAGGGGGGGGCGGGTGGAGTAGCATTGACCGACCTCTAAACACAGACACACACACACACAGTAAGTCCACATGTACTCATGAAGCAGACCGAAACATGCATGAAGCAGCAGATTTGAAAGGCTCCCAGATGTGTCCTCTGAAGAGACATCCATTCCCAAAGAAGAGAGGACACGCTCGGACACCTGCTGCTTCGTCTCCGCATCTAAAAAGGGTTCCCCTCAATGTAAAAGAAGAGAAAAGAAAAAAGAAATACCTAAAGATTTCCCACGTGAGGGACCACCAAGAACACAGACCCTTCCCCTCGGCACCGACTAAACCCTTTAACTTTATTAACAAACATGGGCTGCTTCTGTTCAATTTCCTGTTTCTCTTTAAACTCTTGTCCTATCTTTTATTAATGACCTTTGCTGTGTTATTATTGATATGCTGATGATTGAGTGTCTGCAGTTTCTTTGCAGACGAGCATTTAGTGGTTTCCGAGTTACTTTAGCTGTCGTTTCCGAAATGTTTTCAGAGCTTTTCTCCTCCTAGTGGACCGGTACTACAGTGTTCTAGAGCTGCAGCATCCTTGGTCATCTTTTGTTGTACCAAAGGTATTAAAAACCAGACACGACACCTCTGTAGAATCGTAACAGTACTAATGCAACAGCCTCTAAAAATGTGTATTCACTAAGTATTTGACCACGTGTGAACTAATTAACCTTTAAAAAAAAAAAAAAAAAGCATGATGCGGCAGCATGCGTGTGAAAGCTGTTTGTACCTCAACCACAGCAACCTTTTCTGTAATAGTCGTTATTTTATCGTAGTCTGTGGAAGGAAAGAAAGAAAGTAGAACCATAAACTGTTTAAATGTGAAAAAATATTTATTTTTATTGATACATTCATATATATATTATTTCTCTATATAGAAAACTATATAAACCAGAAGTGCACAATGTCATAAGCATTGTCAACAACTGCATTCGAGGGGGATTTAACTTCACACAGGCAAAATGGGGGGAGAAACGCCAATTTGAGGACATGTAGATGTTGCACCGGAATGGCAACATTTTAATTGATCAAATTCTTAATGCATATCACAGCACAATGTAGGACTACACAACTAACATGCACAAACACAACATGATTGTCTCATCGATTGCATTCAAGCTGACACCTATTTTTGCAAAGATAACAGTTTCCACATTAACTATGGACAGAGCTGTCCAAAAGAAAAGGCAAGTAACAAGAGTGCCATAACATGCGTATAGTAATTGTGAATTACTAATATGTAATTAACAAGCTCAGCATCCTTGACATATATAAGTGCTTCAGAAAATACACTGTCATAAATGACATGTATTTGGGACAAAAACTGCATTTCATTTACTTTCCATCAGCGTTATTCATGTAAAGTGCATAAACATCATGAGCATGGCACGAAACAACCAATCAAGTCCTGTTAAATAAATCCCACTGTGAGTTAACTCAACTAGTCTTGGTTGAGTCCTGTTGTTTACTGAGCAGGGCCTCGAGGAGCCGGCGCTTCGCTTTGAGGTTCTTATACTGGCAGTACTCCTCAGCCATCGGCCCGCGGTCCTCCTTCTGACAAGCCCTGTTAACCATGAATAGAGAAAAAAGAAAAAGATGCAAAGAGAAGGCAGAACTTCAGTAGTTAGAAAACAACCTGCGGCAGCTTCCGTTACCGGTTGATAGTCCCTATGTTGCCTTACTCCGATAGCTTTGAACAGTGTGTATTGTAATTAAAAACGTAATGTACCGTTTAGTTTGGGGGACTAACAAGTAGTACAGTTCAGAGCAAACGTCTTATCTCTTTCCTGAGCTCTCTGTGCTTTGTTCCCTGCGTTACGCCGTCGTACTCTCACGATGGAATTTCTTTTGAGGATGTTTTTTTTTTTTTCACAAGGCATTGTTGGAAACCAAATGTTCCAAGTTTATTTAAAGACTAAATAAAAAAAAATTCAAATGCCAAGTAGTTTGGATCTGCTGTGTGTGTGTCTTTACCTGCCGGTCTGCATGTAGAAGTGGTCCTCAAAGCGTCGGAGCGCCAGGCGAAGCCGCCGTTTCTCTGATCGTGCTGCCCTGAGGTGATCCAGCAATTCTGGTCTGTAAAAAAAAAAATCTAATAATTTAGCCACAGCTCTAACAACAAAAAGCTTAAAAAGAAATCTATCGGAAGGAAAAAAATAAAATAGTAAATCTCATCAGAGCTGATCATGCAACAACACCATCGCACACGCACAGTACCTGGAAGCTTCGTGTAGTGTTGCCATGGTGATAATCTGTGGCTGTAAATCCTTCACCTCCTCCAGTGGGGACACCAGAGGTGTTTCAGACATTTCTAGGGAAGGCAGGAGCAGCGACTCACACCTGGAAGACTTGGGTTGGAGTGGATGCAGCCTGGGGCTTTGCAGTTTAGGATGCTCTTCATCGGAGCCCTCCTCCTCCTCCTGTGTGACCCAAACACACACACAGGTTGGCAACGCTCGTCCGTCCTGTGCAGCTCTCCTATCTTGCCGCTGGAGAGCGACAGAGTGAGTTCGATCCACGGTTGGACGCACAGAGGTTTACTCACAATGGTCGTGATGACCGCCGTCGCATTAGAGGAGAGCAGCTGCTGCTTGACAAGACGGTACCGGTCGTAGAAAGGTTTCATCAGAGTCCGCTCCTGCCTGGTGCTCTGCAGACAGAAAACCACTCTGTTATTGATGGTAGTAAACGAACAAATCGAGATGCCAACTGTTTTCGGCTACGACTCGTCTTACCGGTTGTCCGTGCAGGTTCTCAAAGTAGAGCAGACATTTCTGCAGACTGGCCTTCTCCATTGTCAGCTGGAAATGGGACACCTCCTGCACACACAGGCACATGGATAATGTTTTAGTGCAACAAAATTCAGAGAAATGTATCTTACAATATTTGTGTGCGCGGTGAAAGTCAACCTGAACAGCGTCTGCAAGGCCCAGCTCTCGCCGTCTCTCCTGCAGCCGGTTGGTTATCATGTTGACGGTTTCCTCCACATCTGGCTTGCTGTTGTGGAGATGCTGCAGCTCACTCCCAGTAAGTGCTGCCTCTCTCTGGTCCGTGCTGGTACTGCATGTTTCAGGTGACGGGATAAAGTCTCCCTCCCGTCTCCCTTCCGATTGTCTCTGCTTCAACTCTGAAAAAGACATTTTGATGTCAATTTACCAAAAATGTATGAAACACTGTTACGAGAATTGAATGACGTACTATAAAATCACTGTCTTTGAGAGACATCGTCTCTATATCATCTATTAAAATACATTATGGCATACTATACAATTCATTCTTTTATAGAGCACAGACATTATACTACCATGACATCCATTCATCTATTAGCTGACTTTAGTACTTTCACTTGTTAATCAGTATTTTTTTCTTCCACCATTGAAGTGCGTTCATGGTTTTGAAAACTACCTTTGAGTTGCTTGCGACTCTTGACGAGCTCCTTCATCAGTCCAGCAACCTCTGGATGTGCCGTCTTGTCGTTATGTGCCGCCTTACAAAAAGCAACAAAGTCACATGAGCAAAAGACTCAAGTACCTTACTTACTCTGTCCCCTGCCCTGGGTGAAATCAGATTTTTACAGCTTTTTTTTCCTTTAGCAGCCATTAATCAGTTGAACCAGGATGCATGGTTTAAATAACTGTAATTCTTTTATGTACCAGAAGAGGGAGTAATTCACTCTAGTGTTCCTTGTGGACGCATCCACAGCTTCATTTTAGAACTTACTCTTTTCCACCCAGAGAGACACAAACCAAAACACACACACACCTACACAATAAAACAGGACAAGAGAACTCTGAGAGTTCGTTATTTATGGAAAAAACACAGAGCTTCGAACTCTGCAGCAATAACTTTCTACCCAATCGTCACAGGAGAATCCAGCCGGGCCAAGCATCCCTTCGTCCCTCACCTTGTAGTGCTTCTCCTGTTCAAAACGATCCTCAAAACGGCCAATCCGCTTCTTCACGGTGTAAATGTGTCTCTTGAGCACCAAGATGGACACGTCTGACTCTGTATGGTCACTGCTGCGAGCCCTGAACACAGGAACACAAACAGTTCCGTGACGCAAGGAGGGCTGCTAGCGTGCATTAAACTAACATGGCGGCCAGAAATCCTCCAGTTGTTTACAGCATTGGCACAGTTACAGTACGATCTTTTTCAAACCACTTCTAAGAGAGCCAAATAAGAAAGAATATCATTCAACCCCATCTGTGAGTCAACATCCCTGAGGAAAGTCGTTGAGAAAACAGTTCTTACATGCGTATGTGCTGTGAGCAGGGTGGAGAAGGGGCTGTGTCGGGGTCCAGGTTGTAGCGCAGGCTGTGAGAAAGGTTGGGGCAGCGAGGCGACGGAATGGGGCAGTCGCTCGTCGTAAAACAAGAAAGGAGTGGGCTGGTTTTAGGTCCCGGTGGGCTCGGCAGGGTGTCCTTTCCTGACATCCCTCCAGAAAGCATTGCAATGGACGGGGGAGAACTGGACTCCGATGACGGAGGGGATGCCATGTGTACTGTAACAGACAGAAGAGACACAATATCAACTGGAGTCCTGAATCCTTTTTACTACTTCTCATTTGAGTCAATCAGAGTTGTCACAGGGGAGGAAAGGGGGTATAGGATAGAGAAAGGAGGAGAAAGAAAAAAGGACTATTCAAACTAAAAAAAAAAAGAGAAACTACTTTCAACATTCAGCTGGAACAGAAACATGGAAAAACAAAAGTATAAAAGATACTTACACTATAATAAATATGAGATACTGCTGCATATATGTACAAATTCATCGTGTCATAGGTGGTTGTGCAGTCGTGCCACAGTGAGAGCATGGTACCTTACTCGCTTCATCAACAAAAGGACACACCCTGCTCTGATGAAGATGAATGATGAGCTTGCGGTCGAGACTTATTGGCCTGTATTTAACATCCGCCAATGGAATTTATCAGCCTGGAAGAAGCTCTGAATGAAAACCGAGGATGAAGTAGATTCTATAAATAAGGGCACCGATAGAGTGCGCAGTGCCGTTCTTGCGGGTTTGATTCCCGATGACACCTGCAAGCTGAAAATGACTGTACCATGACATGCTTTGGCCACATAATGTGTTTACATATTTTTATGACACAAGGAGATCAGTTTAATCAATAGGAAATGGGCTTTTACAAGCCACAATGGACATTTAACGAAGTTCAGTGATCAGGACTTTGTGGTCATCGTCTTACCAGACTGTGATGAGTCGGCCGGATCCTCAGCCGGTGACGACGGCGAGTGGAGAAGCAGCCTCCGGGTCAAATAAAGGTCCTGCCCCTCACTAAAAAGAGGCTCCTGCCGGGCAGGTTGGTTATCCCGAACCTGGGGGTCTACCGGTGAGGCCGGTGGTCCCAAGTCATTCTCCAGGGCTTGTAGCTTGAGGGAGGGGCTCTGGAAACAGAAGCAGAACATGGCTTCAAGGATGCCGGTGGGCAGCGACAGGAGAAGTCCGAAAGACGCCGCCGTTTGTCCGGTGGGATTCTTCACATGCCGCGCAGGTATCTCGAGAAGCCCTGTAAAACCATTCTTCTCTCGCCTATGAACATTTATACTGTGGCACAGAAGCGTGGTTGGACAGAGTGGCACGACGAGGTGAGATGAGTGGTTGCCTTTTCCTCCCGAGAAAGAAATGAGTCAGAACACAGTCAGTGTGGCTCTGTGAGCAGGCAGGTTTCCCGGGTGGCTGAAGTGCAACGCACAAACTTCTCGCAAAAGCAAAAATCCTTGATCATCCGAGGCTCACGGTCAGTGACAAAAGCGGATCTCCGTCGCATTCGGCACACGTGCCGTGGGGCACATTGTCAGGGAAACGGACCGTCCTCGGCTGTGGCTTCCCCAAAGAACGAGCCTTAAAATCTGAGCGGTGTTCCCGGCACTTATGCTGCTGAGCATCCTCCACATGGATTATTCAAAATGCACGGGAGAAGGAGGGAGCAGAGGGGAGGCGGCGGGAATACCGTTCATGTCGGTGCGTGTGGTGTGGGCGTGCGCGCAAGGGAGGAGAGAGGCACCCTGAATGACGAGGCGTTTCCATGGCAACGTTGTCAGACCGAGCTAAAGAGCCCAGTTGATGGAGCCGCAGGGAGTGCCGTTACCGGGTGCCTCCGCATCAGTGTGATGTTGGCTGTGGATGCGATAAGATTCTGATGAGAAATTCAGCCTGAAAAATATTCAGAGGGCTGAAACGTTGGAATTAGAGCAGCTCTCCTTTTTATTTTGTCCGTTTAGGTGCTGTGACATCATTCTCAGCAGCATCATCATCATCATCATCAGGGTTAACAGCAGCAGCAGCAGCAGCAGCAGCAGAGAGGGGCTCTGCTCCTCCTTTTCCTCCCTCCACCGCTGTTTCATTCATAAAAATAAAAAAATAAACCGCTTTGTGCGTCACGCGAAGGGGGTGGAAGGGAGGGAGGGAGGGGAAGAAGCGAGGCCGTTATGTCGGAGCAACACACCCACAGAGCAATACGCACGCATAAACACAACTCTGGAGGCATCAACTGTCCTGTTGCCATAGATACCCTCAACTTAAAGAATGTGTGCATTTGTGCATTGGAAAGACGGTGGGGAAGGAGAACTTACATCACGGCTGCCTCTGCATTCACCGCGTCGGTAGGAAGAACCCTTACACCCTCCTCCGTCTCCTCCTCTCCCCTGAGGAGACACACACGGCATACGATGAAGTCTCCCTCCTGAAGCCCACTTACTGACACACACCTGCGGGGCCCACGCGCTGAATCCCCCACGTACACGTTTACGATGACACATACCGACACATCCTTTTAGCAACTTTTTCAGCAGGTGGAAAGAGCTTCTCCAACGGTAACAGTCCAGTACAATAGATTTTTTAAATGGACTAATTTCGCTAGTAAATCATTGGCTTGAGTTGAATAGCAATTACATTTACTGTTATTATCACACAGCCGTGTGATGCCTCAAAACTAAAAAAGGGCACCCAGAGTGTATTGAATACATTCCAGTTATAATATGGGTTAATCCGGTAATAATGCGTCAATAAAAAACTAGCTACACAACAGTTTAACATCCGTCCTTTTCCACTACCTGTGCTGTAAATTTAACCAAGCATTCATATCAATTTGAGACTTAAACAGATTTACGTGGAGGGCTGTGATTACCTTCTTAGATACTGTGATTCGGGCTCCTGTGTTGCTGCACAGTGTGCTGAAAAACAAAAAACGGTCAACAACACGGGCAAATACAATAACATTTCTCTGAAATAAGAGCGGCGTTTCTCCCCGTGGTCAACAACCCATGTGACTTCAGTAAACATTGTGCTCCGTCCGTATCAATACTGCAGCAAATATGTTCGGAGACGGGACCCTGGCCCAGCCTCCGAGGCCCTACAGTCATAAAGGTCATGACTTATTCATGTTTGACACTAATGAGGTATAATTTAGAGGACCGGCCCTGTGGCTCCGGAGAGGCAGAACCAACAAAAACTCATCGTGGCGCCGCGCTCGTGCTTACTCATCCAGCTAGATGACGGGCTCCATGCGAGGCCCTGCGGCGAGTATATGTCAGCCGGACTGTAATCTTCCATCAAAAACACGACTGTGGGCAGAGCGGCGCTCCGTTAACCTACTTTTCATCTAACTGGGCTGCGAGATGAGCCGAACCGAAGATCAAGTTGATCACGATGCATTAAAAGTGCTCCAAAATGACTACATCGTTGTTTTTCTCTTTGACCGGAAAGTGTTTTTGAAAGATTTTTTTTGACATATTTTCATGAACAAGTGGTTGCCGTTATAAAACCATCACAAAGCCGAGACGGGAGGCAAACAGAAACGTTCCTCACACCTCTCCGCGTGCTGAGTCGGTGATTCATCCGCTTGCCGGCCGTCTGAAATTGTTGATTTGTGTCTGCTATCTGTGGAAGACTGAAGAACAATTTAGTTCTACTCATGCTGAGCTGAAAGATTTTCCTCTTCAAACATTGAAAGCATGATCGTGCTCCGCTTCATATCACTGCATGCTCCTCAGAATGTATTTTGCAGCATGTGCAGTGGCAGAAAGTGGCTGTATGGTTTTTCTTGTTTAATCAACAACATCTCTACCGCGCAAATTAAAATAAACAAAGAAGAGCAAATCAACGATGCACACCGTTGAGCAGTTGTCTTTAACGGGTGAAGACAGTGTCCTTCTGCCCTCGGATTCCACCTCCTCCTCCGTCTCCATTGATGCGGGGGTGAATGGTGACCTCCTGTTGATAAATAAACAGTCATTTAAATCTATCGAATTGTAAATTGGAGTCTTCTCATGTGATTCCAGCTGTAAACGTCACCTGATTTCAGCAAAAGGAGAGACAAGCGGAGGAGGCGAGTGTGTGTCCGGCCCCGGGTCGGTGTAGCGGGAGAGCACCTCCCCCCCTTCCGAACTGACACTTCTCTCCTTCGAGGCCTCCTGGTCTGGAGTCAGCTTCTGAATGTCAGCGCTGACGTCAGAGCTGGATTCACAACCCTGCGCCGGTGTGTCAGGACTGTGGAGGGACACGGGAAGGGAGAGAGTGAGATAGACAGAGGAGTGCACACATAGGAAAATGTGAAACCACACTCTAATGAGGCAGAGTGTAATATACACAGTATAGTAATGGCTAATGCTTTATAGATCAGATATAACCCTTTAATAACAAGAGGACATCACAGAACCTTTCATGTCCATGTCTGCTTCTACTGGTTTGTATACGTCATATATAATGTGGTGTATACTGTTCGTATGATAGTTCTGTTTGATGCAAAGTGTCTTTGACGACTATAAAAAGCACATTAAAGAAAGAATAAACATTCCAACCGAACCAGTAGAATATTGATCAAATATTTAAAAGATGGCAGGTGAATAAAACTAGACTAGAAGATAGATCCATGTCACGTTGGCACAAATACACTACGTGTCGAGTGCAACGACACATCTTTACTTGCACCGACCTAGTTAAGTCGGGAATGTCCGAGCATGAATCACAGGGAGAACTGGAGAGCCTCATCTCATGCGACACGTCGTCGCCAAGCTCTGCCGAGCTGCTCCCAGTAAAAACAGCCCGACCGATACGCCCCGAGGTGAACCAAAAGCAACCGCCACGTACTTGCTCAAAGCGGTGCATGACCCCAGCGCCGCAACCTGCAGCAGACGGGTCAGCGGGGTCAGCAGCCGGGACATAACATTGCAAAGCCTGCACCGCGCTTCCCTTCCCTCAGACATCCTGCAGCCCTGATCAGACGAGGTCAGAGTAAACCCACCGCTGACGTGTACAGCGAGTAAACATACACAAGGTAGACAACGGTTAGTGCAACGGGAAAACCAAGACCACCTTGCATTTTTCTCACTCACTTGAGGAAGAGAGTCGAGCCGGGGTTGTTGTCACTGATGCTGAAGCAGATGAGACAAGAGAACATGGTTTGCCAAAACGTATATGCTGAAAACAGCAGGACGCATCTACAGACAACGGAGAACAGCTTGTTGCTTAAGAGGGACGGCCATTAAGCACAGATGAGGAGGAGTGGACGGTCAGAAACACAAGTGACACCCGGAGGCGTAGAGCTCACCCATCCCCTTCAATTACCGGTACACACAAACACACACACACACACACACGCTCAGAGACCCCAATATAAACTCCCAGATCAACAATCCCAGTTCTAGCCCTATTAAATGGTTGAAGTAGGACAGAGAGGCTGAGACCAGACAGTTTTACCAGATTATTCCATTACACAACGTATACTTTCTGACCTACTTATTCAGACTTGACCCGAAAAAGTATCAATTTAGGAATAATTGCATTGCTCACATGTAGTAGACATGAGATATTAGTAGGTGAATATATCCTCGGCTCTTTTTCTTAGAATTTAACAGACACCTGCTTCGTAGGTATAATTAGAATAGAATCAATACGGACTGTGAAGGTGGTGGAGACATAACAAGGTGGAACAGTGTGTGCTTCGAATTTTTGGGGAAAGAGTCTTTCAGACGGATCTAGAAAGATGGACAGTTGACGATGCAGCTCATTAAACCTGCTAACACAGATGAGAGTGGGAAGCTGTTAGATGAAAAATGATTTCTATTTGTTTTTGTCCTGTGAGTGCTAAAAAAAACATGGTGAGACCACAAAAAAAACTGACACGGCACAGCTTCAACTCGTCTACTCTGCTCCGTTTCAGTTCTGCAAAGCAAAGACTTTAGGAGGGCCCCCAACCCTTTAAAGGACACAGACACACACACACACACACGTCGTGCCACCTGTCGAACCACTGCAGCTACATCTTCTCTTTCAACTGACACGTGTGAGTAGTTAAATTACAGTCTGGCATCTCCAGCCGTGCTCCTTGCTTTGAATATCTGTATGACCCCCATATCCAATTTTGCCAGTAGCTCACATGGATTTATTAGTGATGACTAAAGCTTATTTTGCAATAACATCAATAACAACAACAACTACACCCAAATTCTACCAAGGACAGATGTTTTTCATCATAAAGTGAACAGAAGAACTTCGCAGGTTTGCTTGAAATGACGAGAGGAAAAAGGCTTTACCTCCGTTAACTTCCTCCGAAGCACAACTCAACACACAAACACAAATTATGACGTCACATGGACGAAATGATTGAGCCAATGCACAGGAAGGCCGCGCTGCGTGTTGCCAGCCGGCGGAATAGAATAGACAATAAATAAATGTTGTTTGATAGCTGCAACCTCGTGGCAACTCAAATTCACAATTTAAAAATAGAAAAGCCCACAAGCAGCTGGTATGCAGATTCTGTCTGGGACACCAGTTCACCATTGTCCCTTTCACTGTTCTTTCAAGCAGCAAAACTTTGGTGTTATCTTTTTGTATTTGCAATTAGAAAACCTCTGAAAAAGCCTAAGATGTTGGCCTTATTTAACTGTGGGTGACATCGAAGCCTTGTTACCAATGACACACCCATCAACCTGACAGCTGAATACAGAGTGAAATGTCCAAATGTTCCCCCAGAACGGGATTAATAAGGGAGAGGCTTGTGAATATTCATACCACATGACCGCTCAGTGATGTCCGTCTGTTTGTAGTGCAGCTACAGGGTATAAGATGCTACGGTAATGACCGGACCTGTTGAGTGGACACTGCACCCCTTTGGTTGGGTTGAAAGAACTGCTCGCTGAGATGGAAGTGGTCTCTCCCTCCAAGTTCTCCACACGGCTGCTGGATCGGACCTACAGAGTATAACAAAGAGCACATTGTACATGCAAGTATAAAATAATTGGCATAAAATGATTCTGTTTGTTGGAAAAAACTGTTGATCAGAAAGATGTCGTCAAAAAAAAACACAGAACATGAAAATGAATTAATGATGTAACCACTTCTGTCAGAGGGAATAGAACAAACCAGGTTTACCTCAAAGTGTGAAAGAGCAGATAGAGTGGGAGGAGGTGAGGAGGAGGAGGAGGCGATGGAGGAGGCCACCGTGTCCTCGGCATGGACAGGAAAGAGATCATTCTGATGCTTCAGAAGATGCAGCAACAGGGCGTTACACAAATACTGCTCCTCTAGCATCCCGGGTCCCGAGGGAACACTGCACAAAGAGGAGAACACAACGTCACATGTACTAGATCTCCAAGATATTCCTGACATAATGTATCAACATAATGGAAAACAGTTCCATCTAGTGGAATGGTGCATATGCAAAAGTAAACTGAGATGAACCGGTCAGACTAAAAGCTCAGAAAGCTTCACTTTGACCACAGCAACTTCTAAACGGTAAAATTTGACCTGCTTCTGGTGAATTTGACATAACACTCACAATCCGGAAGTGAGCCCACGGGTTACCTTGAAACAGCTGTTTGTTTTCACGGACTACGATGTAAAGATGACAGGTAAAAGTTTGACATAGCAGACACCCAGAGACTAGGAAGTGAAGGAGGAGAGCATGTGTGTTTACATTGCGGACAGGTCAACTAGAGAGAGAGGACAGGAGAAGCCTGCCACATGGATCGCATAACAGCAACATGCTGAGAAGTCTTGGACGATAAATATCCATCAGTTATTGTGCGCGGGCCAAAGAAACTGTCACACATGCTGCACGGCAGGAGCATGTGCTACAGTGTCTGTCATACAAACCCATTTTCAGTTTACATTGATGGCAGTATTATGAAAAATTCAATCAAGCCTTACATTGCGCAAAAATATTATGGGGAAATTATTTTGCGCAATGTATTTTTCATTTGTCCTTTAACCGTCTTTATTCAAACCATGATAACCTCCCTCTATTCCCCTGCTACTGCTTGTTGATAGAATAGCGTACGTGCTTTCCTCTGTGGCAATAACTAAAGCAATGCGAGGCAAGTTATAGGTGTGACTGCGCAGAGATTTACAGCGATAGCAGCGTTCTTTAAACAGGAGGGAGAGAATCCCGATGATTATATCGGGCTGTCATCCTGTGTGTTATCAGCCAACTTCCTGGACAAATCTGACTCCACCCTAACTTAGTGGAGGAGCTGTGCAAAAAAGATGTAGCAGAAGAAAATGAATGAATGTGAGACGAGCCTGCGTGGAATCAAGCAATGGTCTTCCAAACTAATTTTGTTACGTCCACCCAGGCGGTTCAGATTTGACAGCAGGAATCTGGTATCCCAGTACGGGTCTGGAGAGGAAAACAACAACTTACTGGAATATACAAGGCCCAAAGATGGTTGCCAGACTTTTCAAGGGCATCTGATTCGACTGGCTGTGAGCGGCCACTCTGGACAGGAAGTGGATGAGGTAAGACAAAATAATGAGGTTGTCACCGGGGAGATGGCAAAGGTTTTCTCTCAGAGACTCGTTCAGCTCTGCCTCATCTGCATCTCCTAAAAACATTTAAATAAGGGATCTATGAATGCACAATATAACGTAATCATATTACACAAGTGTGTGTAGATGAACTCTTCCCTGAACAGCAGTGTTTCCACTACCATTATAACAGCCCCCCCATCCTTTTGCGAACCTAACCATGCCACGTCAGACGTGCTTTCCTAGTACCTGCGAGGCTCAGCAGCAGCCGTTTGCACTGGGGTTCAGGAACTATGGGGGTGGGCAATTCCCGAAGGAAGAGTTTGAGGAGCGAGGCCACGGTGGAGACATCTTCCTCGTGCTTCAAGTCCACCCGTTCTCCATGGTCCCATCTCTGCCTCAGCTTCCTGGTACGTACCACCGACCCACACAGGCGGAACAGACCTCTGTGGTGCATTCCTATCGAGATAAAAACAGAATCAGTCGGTGCACGTCATGTTTTGCATCGAGAGACCAAGATAAAAAAGATGGAGGGATGTAAAAAGGGGGAGGAAGGAAACAGAGACGTGACGGAAAAAAAGTCACAGAACTAGAGTAGTGAGGATGTGCTTTGATTACCGTCGGTATCCAGGAACTCCACCATGTCTCTTAGCACAAGGGGTATCCCACGAACCATCTGCCCTCGCTCTCGCAGTGTTTCGAAGGCAACACCAAACACACCCGTGGCAGAGAGTGCGGGCTCCGGGACCAGGGTGGGACCAACTGGCTCTGGACCGACCTTAGTGCTTGACCTCAGGATTCTCACCGAGGACGCGTCACTCTGCACGGAAACAAGGGAACGTTGCGACGTCAGACCCATGACGGCATCACGTCGTCTCCTTACTACATCTACGTGACTGGGTCCGTGTTGGGACAGGTAGTCGTTCGTTATTCAGCAATACAATGCGAACCAAGTTAGGGAACACCGCCATATTTCCCCGATGAAGCGCGCGCATGTAAACACACACACACACACACACACACACACACACACACACACACACATTCAGCTCGCTAGCAGTCAGGTTGAGAACTTGGTGGTTAACAACGCCACACACGCAACAGTGCTTAACAGTGAATTAGCTGCCCCACACGATATGATATCGGTTGGCTAAATTAACCCCGGTGGACGAGACAAACTGAAACGGTTAGCGGAACTTACACACAGCGACAACGAGGCGCCCGCGCCCATGTTTTTTCCCCTTTCAGCTCACGGGAGAACTCTCCGTTTTCGCCGACGTAGAAGTGTTTTTCCCTCCTCGACGAGTCGAAGCGCTCTCAGAAACTCGAATAATTGCCGCCATCGCCGCCACGTCCCCTTGCGTCGCCGCCGTGAGGCCTCGCGATGTGTGCAGAAAGCTGCCGGGATGGAGGAGCAGCGCTAGCTAGCGTAGCGGTTTGTGTTGCTCACGTGACGCGGGTGTAACCATGGTGACCCGTCTGCGCTCTCGTTGCCGGGAGAGGGGAAAGCGCCGTTAACCGTTAACTTGAGATTCAAAATGTGGTTCAGACTCCACGATGAATACGCCCCAAACCATGACATCTACCATCATTGAAATATATTTTATTGGCACTGTTTAAATAAAGTGATATAACAAAAACAATAACATACATAAATATTGTAATACTGGCATACAAAATAAGAGTGGCTAAAAGGTAAGAGCCACAGATACGGTCTCTTCTAGGTACTAATTATACCCTCATCTGCACCGTGTAAATACCCTCTACAAATACAATAAGCAAAAGCTATTGTCCCAGATTTGCTTATGCCTGAAACTGGAACGTACAAAAATGAATTTGTAGTGGTGAATTGAACAACATTCAAGTGGTTCTAAAAGCCTATTGCAATGGATCCATTACAATTATGATCAACTTACAACTCAAACAAAAACAGTCTTTACAGCTCTGGTTTTATGCATATAAAAATCACTAGCACGTAGAACTTTACAAACTAGTGCTAACACGAAAGTTCATCAAACAATAGACACACACAGCATTGTTCCCATGTGTGAACATGTGTGCAGAAACATACACACATACAACGTAAACATAGATTTATACCACACACCACAATGATGGACCTGCCTGGTTCAAGAAAATGACAGCTGATGGGTTAATAATCATGCCACGAAGAGAATCAACATGCTGTTATTGTTCAATACAGTAGGAACTCTTCAGTGTTTTTACATGTTTTTGAAACAGCAAAACGTGTTCAAAAGTGTCTGTCTGATGTAGAAACAGAAGGTATGTGGAACACAAAATGATCTATAAAGCAAGGCTTTTGTATTGTTCCAACAGGCATTAACTACCATTTATACTTATGAAAGGTACATGATTGCGTATTTAAGATTCAAAATACCAAGTATTTGTTGCTATAATAAAATGTATCAAAAAGGGCTCCCTCCCCCCCTTTCAATCCCTGTATTGTCAGCTCTGGTAAGATTCCTGGGTTTTTATTAGGTTGATTGAACACGCAGCGTTTTTCTCCCAGGTTTTATGAACAGAACCATGCCTTTTTTTTCAAAGCTACAGTAAAATGAAAACCTGTTTGCTTAAACACAACGTCGAATTTGGGAGTTGAACAAAATTGTTCAGCTGACCTCGTAAAATGAGGCAATAATAAAAAACACAGGCGTCAGGGTCAAACCTTTAAAATCCTCTGCAGTATGTGGCTTGAACCTGAGAAACGCAGGCAAAGGACAGAGTGAAGGCCTGTATTTCAAAACATCTGGCAAGTATTTTGGTGTGCTAGAACCTGGCCGCAGAAGAGAGGAGGAACATTCCGTAGAGTCAAAGACAGAAAATTCCTCCCAGAAGGTTTCTGCGTGTGGTTTATCAGAGGACGGTTTCTTGGCAGTGGAGGAAAAACGTGTCCTTCCAAAAAGGGGC
Organism: Gasterosteus aculeatus; assembly: GCF_964276395.1. NCBI lineage: Eukaryota > Metazoa > Chordata > Actinopteri > Perciformes > Gasterosteidae > Gasterosteus > Gasterosteus aculeatus. Next base: position 14,932,434 of record NC_135693.1, on the reverse strand, counting down.
TTCTTTTCAGGCTACGGAGGCAACTTTATCACAGTTGCTTATGTAAAGGACGTCTGGTCTGTCGTTCTTCGACTGCTTCCTGTTCCAGCAGGGAAGGTTGAGCAGAAAGAGAATGACGGCTCCTAGCTCCACGCAGCCCCCGCTGAAGTAGAAAGCCATGTCATATGACTGTGTCCAGTCAAAGAACCACCCTGGAAACAGATTAGAAAAACATTGTGAGTCAGCAGGAAGCCCTGGCATATACAGCAGTCAGCTAAATAATGACCGGTTCCTCATTGAAGTCAACATGCCCTTTTTCTTCTCTTTGCTCTGCCTGGTTAAACACTGCACTAAATAAAACCCATCTGTGCCCCTTTGCCTATAAACAATAATTGCCGGTGTAGCGAGATGAAGAAAAGCTCACTTACCAACAACAGGGGGTCCGAGCATGATCCCAAATCCCCCGAAGAACATGAGGATGCCGTGGGCCTGTGTCAGTTTGTCCAAACCGACAATCGTGGTGGTGATGTAGGAGGTGAGAGACCAGTTTCCAGAGAAGAACCCCAGGACAGCGGACAGGATCTGCAGTCCCAGGTAAGTTTTCGTGCTCGGGATAAGGAGCAGTGCCACACCTCCGGCAAACATTGTGAAGGCATACAGATAGATGCCGTTAATCCACCTGATGTCCACCAGCACGCCCAGCGCTAGTTTACCCACACAAGTGGCAATGGCCCCTATCGATACCAGAGGAATGACGCTGACTTCTTCAACGAGGCCTTCGCTCTGCGCCACGTCCTCTATAAAGAGCACAGGAGGGAACGCCCCCAGGCTGAACAGGAAGATGGCGATACAGAAGGCCACCATGGATTGGTCCTGCAGGATCTCGTACATGCAGTGCATATACTTGCAGTAAGCCTGCTGCTTCTTCTTGATGACTCTCATGATGGTCAACCCGGCCAGGAGGCTCCCTTTCTTCTTCTCCGTCTGAGTGGGCAAGTCTTTGGCGTCAATGGCGATGAGCGACTCTTTCACCGCGAGAGATTTCTCTACGTTGGGCGAGGTGGAACTCGCCGTGATCTTCAGGTCGTCCGACGGGGGCTTCTGGAAGAGCTGCCCCTCTGTGTTGCGTTCCAGGGCGGCCTTCTGTTTCAGGTAGTAGCCCGGCATGTTGAGGGGCCTCATGAAGCCCGCGCAGGCCATGAGGTTCAGAGCCACAGCGCCGATCATAAGCAGGCAGCCGTCCAGGCCGAACAGCACGATCAGCTCGTTCTGAGCGGAGGCATAGATGAACGCTCCAACACTTGTGCCTGGGTAAACAGAGGTACACAGAAATCGAAAGCGTTTGGGTGAGAAAAGGAGGGATCAATCAATTGGCTTTTAAGCCACGTTCTGCCAAATTTGGTGTAAGACCACTTTGAAATTCTGCTGATGGCATGAGTCTTTTTGACCATCTTGATTAACAACCAGCGTGGTTGATATAATCATTTAGGCCATTCATCTTTCCTTGATGCTAATGCCAGAAGTGTTGAGATTCTACATTCGTGGTTCTAAATACTGTAACTTTACACCAGGACCAAAGTTAAACCACTGGTTGAAAGTTTCACGTCTATTTTACCTCTGACCAAGGTCAGATATTGTTTTCTTAGGATGTTAAAGTACTAACATCCAGACTTTGACATACTGTGGCTCACTAGTGGCAACTTATTAATGGACCTTGAAACGTTAAAGATAAATGACGCAAATGATAAACCTTCCATTAAAGGCAATTACGTCTACCACAGCTTCAAAGTACACTGTGAACCTTCCCGAAAGTTTTGATGCTCAGCAAAAACAGATCTAGTCACTGGTCACAAGTCCACTCACCTACCTAAGAGAAGACTCTGCCTTTGCTACACTACAGGTGTTTACCTCAGCATCCCAAGGCTCCCCACAGCTGCTACATGAAAGCAGTGAGCACGAAGAACTGGTGTGCACCAAGTGAGCGCAGGGCAGAGGGGGAGTGCGGCAGTACCTGTGGTGACAATGCCGAGGGCAAGGCCACGTCGCTTGTCAAAATATTGACAGGTGATTGTCAGCGTGGCTGCGTAGACCAGGCCACAACCCAGTCCTGTGGGAGAGAGCGCAAAAAGGAAGAATGTTAACTCAGGGGAAAGGGACCTTCCCAACAAAAAACACAACAATGGGAAGTAGATTGCAGTGCATGTGGGGAAATTTCTTCCAAATTCTTGGTCCACCATAATGCATAACAGCATTGTGGACTACGTGTTTCGGTTGACAAACTCAGGAAGCCCTTGAAAGGGTGTATTTACAAAGTTGAACACCTCCAAGTTTGGAGTGTTCTGCGCAGACGGTTTCTTGTGCAACGCAAATAGAAACATATAATGAGGAGCAGTAAACAAGCTGCACGCGAATGTACTGCCACTGCCAACATCGAAGGGCATCTCTAAATATAAATAACTACCTTGAAATATGCATGGCACCCCCCCAAGGCAAGGCTAACTCTGAGGGGTTGACCAGGTTTAAGCCCGGCCGAGCTGTCACTTAAAGCTGGATAACAGGTGGTGTTGGGCCCACGCATGCACAGGGGTGAGCCTGCAGAGGCAATAAAGGCTCACATGGACTGAGCTGGAATGTCCTTTTTTTATAAGGACAGGTTATAATCAAGTGTTTCCTCACCAACCACGATCCCATAAGAGAAGATGAGGAACTGGACATTCGGAGCGAAGGCACTGAGCATCAGGCCGCCCGCAACCATCACGCCGCTGAAGATGGTCACGGGACGAGCCCCGAAGTTGTCCACACAGGCGCTGCAGACAGGACCTGAGGGAGAAGAGAATGGAGACAAAAAAGCAAGTGATGATGAAGGAAGAAAAATAATCCTGGAACAAGGGAGATGTTGTGTTGCTGTAGGCGTTGGGTTTCTGGATAATCAGTTCTTTTGAGGATCGACTCGTTTGTCATGTGACATTTCCTTTCCCTCCAAGCAGGGGAAGTGCAACAGATACTGCAATGCTGCAGCTGTTGGACAGCTAGGACTTGGCTGGGCCCCCGAGGCCAGATCAGTCCAGTCATAATTTGTCCCCTCTTTGAGAGAGAACACAGCAAGAAACCAGTGAACTCTGCCATGGACGAAAATGTCAACCGAGACATCTATCTACCACTGATCCAGTTTTCTCCAGACAGTCTAGGAGTACATCGTGTACAGGGCGGCTTCTACAGTGGATTTGCGAATAGAGTATTTGTTCAGGCTCTGTGTTTCTTTCCTATCTGTCCCTCCCGTCTGTCTTCCTTTTCATCCCTCGGATCAAAGGGCTAAGTGATCCTGCTACATTCATACCATGGATGACTTGCGATTGCTTTGCTCTGCTAGGAAATCAATAACAGCACCTCTGCTCGGCGAGCCACAAAGTGGCAACCTCTATATGGCCGTTTTTTATCCATCCTGTTGATACATTAGAGTACAACAATCAACACCTTCATTGTTGACACGTTGTATTTGCATTTTGCAGGGCGCTCTTTGTCCAGACTTTGAACAAGTATTGTGTCTGATTTGTTATCAGTGGCATCATGCGGTACCATGATTAATATGGAATTGGAAGGATGATAGGTGTAAAGGTGAGTGTTTAGTGCTCTGCTTTTAGCACCACGCCGATAGGATCTCCCCCTAAATCATACATGTCAGCTGATATATCGCCCATGAGGGCATGCAATGCAAAAACACCAATTTACTACTCAGCATATCATTATCAGATCAACTAAGAGGGAAACCTGGTTGAAGATTTTTACATTTCACAGCAATGTCAGCGTCCTCGCAGATGTTATTTAAATGCCAATCATTTAGTATCTTTAAGCCCAATGTAAAGCCATTTTAAGGATAATTACATCATAACAGTGTGCGCTACTCACTGGCTATCAGTCCCACTCCGGCAACGAGGGAGCCCACCCAGGCCGTCATGCCTTTGCTCTCCTGGAAGGCGTGCAGCCACTCCGGGTACAGGACGCCCACCGACTGCGGTGATCCATAGGCCAGGAGCTGCGCCATGAAGGAGGCCACCACGATCACCCATCCCCAGCCTCCGTCCAGCACTCCGGTAGATGGAGCCATGGTGCTGATGCTACTGCTGCCCTCGAGGATCTGCGACGGCTTCCACCGAGAACGGGCTCCTGGGAATGACGAGACACACATAGATTTACCAGAAAATAACAATTCAGTGATCGCCGCAGGACATTCTAGTTTTACAATAGTTTTTTTTTTTTAAACCGGATCTATGATAGCTTCCAAAAATGTGCACTTACTTCAAGCCGTGATGCAGCAGCACTCGGCCTGGACAAACAGGCAGGCCACCTGTGTGAGGTCCTGAACCAACCGACTGCTGCTCCCCCCCACAGCAAACCGGCCTTTTTGTTCCCGTCTTTATTTAACCACACCTTGGAGGTGGGGAAAGTAAAGAGAGCTGCAGTGCTTTGAGCCCCCCCCCCCCCCCCCCCCCTATTATTCAGCTCTGATAAACATTAAGGGGGAAAGCCTTTTCTTCTATGCTGACCCAAGTTTTTCAGGCCTCTCTAATTTGCAGAGCAACTTTATATCTTTCTGTCACTGCGGCAGCTTCAAGTCCCTTTGTTCGCACTTTGTTTACAGTGAGGCTTATTATTATTATTATTTCTATGGGGTCGGGGGGGATTCACGCTGCTCATATTCCAAATGTGTTGTACTTTGTTATTCCAGTTAAATGGCAATAACATCCGGGGGGGGGGGGGGGGGGGGGGGGAATTAACTCAAATGGCGTTGTTTATTCAACTATAACCGCATTTCCTCATCACGCGTTATCTTGTTACTTTCACACAAACACGCTGACATTGTTGTTGTTTTTCGGTCAAAAACACATGCGACACTCACCTCAGCATCTACAAAAACAGCAGCAGAACCCTGCGGAGCGACGCGCTGCACGGGAACGTTCCATGCAGGACGCTTTCTCTTTTTAGAGGAAAAATCCCATTCTTACATCATCAATACGAAATTAAAAAAACAACACAAGAGCGCATCGCGCGCGGATGCTGCGGAGCTGGAACGCGTCGCTCCGCTGCCCTCGAGCTTCGACAATGCGCATGATGCATCCGTTCCGTACCGCTTTGTAGCCGGCGACCAAAAACCGGTTCGAAGCTGTTCCTGCTGGTCCAGCGGCGGGTTGAACGCAGCTGCGGGAGGAAACACGCGCGGCTTCCTCTTCTGCGCGCCCGCCGCGCGCCCGCGCGCGCCGCCGCGCACACCTCTTGGAGCAAACACCTGCTTCTGATTTGTCTGTTTGTCTCTGCGTCTTCCACCTCGAGTCAACGAGGAGGCTGCACACTGCACGGACACGCGCGTGAACACGTTTTTATCTGGGTTATTTTCATACATATTGAAATGTCACGTATAAAGGGGATGAACGTCTACGTGTACTTGTGGCTGGTTGTAATAAGTCCAGTGTGACCCGGTTGATGGATGGTAATAATAAGGGTGCACCTCTCTGCGGCTACATGCACACAGCTCATGAGAAATGGTCTTAATCTGTCTGCTCGTCAGTAAAACACAAGAGAAGAAGGTGATAAATAAAAGAGTGATACACAAATAGGAGGCAAAGATGGGACGGTCTTCTCTGCAAGGATACCTGATATGTCTTCTTTTTGAGCTTTCTCTTTCGATATTTGATTTTAAAATGCTGGACTTTATTAGATGTTTCTGAGTTTGGAGAAGCAGGACCTGACGACAAAATGTAACCGACTGTTAAAACTTCAATCACTGTCAAATATCAAACAACCACTTTCCAAACATGAGGTCTGACAAAGGCTGATAAGCGATTGACGTTTTGAACAAAGTTTGAATGTCTTGGAGAAAAGGATGGATCATTGGATCATTCTTCCAAGGCAGCGAGCGAGCGTTTGAGGACCCCAAATTAAAGCCAGAGAAACCCCACGCAGACATTTGCAGAAATGGCAGAAAAAGAACAAGGGAGGCACAGTTTAATTGTATCTACTCTGGCATTACATTGACTTCCAGTTCCAACCAGATTGTAGTGCAATGCGGGGGACAGTGTGTGTGTCTGAGGGACATACGGCGCGGTTACAGTGCACTACACAATCAATGTTGGTGCTCAACGGTACCCTAATACACACTCAGATATATGCTTATGTACACACACACACACAAATACTATTTATTGACAAATATATGAAAACTTACTCGGTAAAAGGCAAACTGACATTCTGTACTTAACCGTTTACCATATTTTGGCAATAAATGTTTCCTGATCCTGATTCCTATAACTCATTTATTATGACAAATGATTGTGCACAGGTGGGCGAGTCGACCTCGTTGTTTTTGTGATGCGCATGTTCAAAACATTATTAAAACATATTTTACACCGACACCGCTTTTTTCTTTATTATCTTTTTTTCCCCCGACACCCAAGATGCAGCGGCCTGCTGTTCTTTCCCGTGAGAGGCTTGGCGGGTGTAAACACACAGAGCCGCCCTGCAGCCTGAATGAACGTCTCTCGATTTCGGCCACCCGGCTGCGTAAAGCCGCAGAGGTCAAAAGGTCACTTTGGCCACCCGGAGTCTCCAAGACAGGATTCCTGCTTGGATTAGTTCAGGTTGCCAGAGAGACGGAGAGCTACAACGTGGTAGAAAAACACCGGCTACACATCAGGGGTATCTGAACGCTCAGCAAGTCTCAGACAAAGATATACTCACGTCCCTCCTCGCACGAGGGGTCTGTTTTCACTCTGGCCAGTTTGAACCGAACGTGTGAATGCGCTACAGTCACCCCGATGGAAGCCCAATGCGTCATCTTTGCCCCCGTTCTCCTCCCACCACGGGTTATTACACACCACAAAAGAGTTTACTATGTTAAATGATCCTGGAATGATTGATGTGGATAACGCTACTCCGGTCTTCAGCCAGTTGGAACCGGCTGGAACCGTGTCAAAGAGGAAATGGTAGCTGCACACAGACACCGAAACGGGAGTCAACGGAGGGGCGGTGTGCGTCACGTGGTGCAGCCGGGTTACAAAAGATAAGACATTTTAATGCCCGGTTTAGTTTGCCTCTTAATTTTTAAGTGTTGGATTTTTGCCATTCTGATGATTGAAACTATATCGAACGCAGGAGGGAAGGGAAATGTGCTGCCGTACTCCACATGGTCGTCCCTGGCAACGCACCGAGGACAACTTGTGACCTGAGACTGAAAGGAGGAAAGGCAGAGTAAAATAAACTTTGTATTGGTTATTGATAATAAAAGTAAACAGGTTGCAGATACAACTTTAAGTGCACAGATGTGGTTCTCTTTATTTTAGTCATTCGAGTATCATTTTAAAAGGTTAGTTAACAAAAACTAAAGAACAAGGGACCTACAAACGGATTATGGTCAGTCACTGATGCGAATGTCATTAGTCTCATTGACTGGTCTATTAGATAAGACGACCCCGGCATAGATGAAAGGTATTGGGGGGTGAAAATAATTACAATTTATCCTCTGGGGATCAGACTCAACTCAATGGCAACCTAGTGGAGAAAAGTCATGGGAGTATTTATCTAACCAGATCTATTATTTAAGCCAGAAGTCCAAGTGTTTGGTGGAAACGCAAAGTAAACATTCAAGTGAAGCTAAATACAACATTAAACTCTTATCTTCACATTTCAAATCAGTTGTACAGTAAAATCAGGTCGTCTTCTCAAGAGCTTTAATCATACATAGAAATTCAGTTCAACAGTACCATTCATTTAGAATGTTTTAGCAGTATGTATATTTAGTGTAAAGAGCATTGATTTTTTTTCCTTTTTTCTGATGAGGAATATCCACGAGGATGATAGAAGCTTTCAGAAATACACCAGAGAGAAAGCGAGCGAGAGAGAAGAGCAGAAGACTGAGTACACGACTACGTTGTAACACCTCAGACTACATTTCTAAACACCTCAAGAGGCGACATTTATCTGTGGTTTATGTACCAGTGTCCATCCTCCTGGATGATTTTTTTTTTCTTTCTTCCTTTTCTTTATAACTGAAGAGCGGCGGAGCCTTAAACGCTCCCAGAAACTAAAGAATCGTGGCACAAGCTCGGTTTGATCAATGCCCTATGATGGAGGCTTCTATGACACCTCTTGATAACCTAGTTAAAGCTGCGTTAAGCCCGGGATCAGGGTTGGAGGGGAGGGGGGGGGGACTTGTCGACACTGCTGCAGACAGAGAGGTGGTAACGTGGTCAGCCGGAGTGGAGTACATTACTGCAATCCAGTGTCATATTGTAGGCGTTAAAAGATCGACCACGTTCATCTGTCCGTCCGTCCGTCTCTCGAGCCAAACACCCATCAATCCGTCGATCCAAACATATCTGGAAGAGCCACCGTGGAACATACTTTATGTGCGGTTTGTGCTATCTCAGAAGCGCCACAACATCAATTTCAACCAGCTAAAGTCCCAGGCAAAAAAAAAAAAAAAAAAACCAAAACAACAACCCAAAAAAACCCGTCATGTACAAGACAGAATGTGGAACAGATAATTGGCGTACACATCCCACAAGTGATTACGTTTCAGTCCATCCATTCCTCCTGAAGAGTAGAGCCAAGTGTGGATTTGGCAGATGGCTGGCTGCACTGGGGGGGGTGGAGGGGGGGGGGGGGGGTTTGGGTGAGCCGCCGCCTCGTTTCTTTCCCCCCCCCCTCTGAGACGTTTGAAGCCGCTTCTTGAGTGGAGTTGATAAAGACTAAGAAACTGGACTTCCGGAGCCGGTAATGACGGAAGCCGCCGTTGCGGTAGCGTCGTGGCGTTCGGCGATGAGGGAGGGAGGGGGGAGGCGGCGCGCTCCCGCGTAAAAAGACAAGAGCCGGCGTGTTGCGTTAAGGCTGAGAGGGGGGCTGCTGAGCGGCGTGCTGCGACATGGCTGCCGGGGAGGACATGGACTGCACCATGGGCTGAGCCGGTGGGGGTAGCGGGGGCTGAGCCTGCTGGGCCCCAGAGTGCGTGTTGGGGGAGGGCGGGGGCGTTGGACGTTTGAATTTGTCGGGACTGGTGCTTCTTCTTGGCGAGGGCCTCTGTTTTAGGAAAGAGAATTTTTTTTTATGAATAAAACTTGTAGAACATTGAACTGAAGGCAAAGTGCCAGTTTCATCAAAGACAGATGAATAAGAAAAATATATATATACGTGGAGTATACGTATGAAAACGAGTGATTGCTAATTATATAAGTAGTAATACTGACAAATTCCAAATACAACAACAATATGAATAAGAAAAATACAAATGTAGTTTAACACAGTCAATGAGCACACCGGGATGTTTTGGGAATGTCGGTCCCACTGGTAGTCCGTTATGGACGGAGATTCTCATGTGAGCAAAAAGTTAATTTATTTATTTTTGGCTGCTACACCGAGAAGTGACGCTTGAATAACGGAGTGAAATAAAGTTATTTTGGTCCAATCGCGTTTCCACGGTTACAAAATTCCAAAAGGAAAATAAGATTGTGGGTGCCAGGCCTGCTGGTCTCAGTCATGGTCTCCACACCGAGCAAATTGGTAACGAGCTGACAACCGTAATCCCACTGAAGATAGAAAGAAGGCGGTTTAGAGAAATATTAATCTGCCTGAGATTCTGATCTCACAGATGATGAAGTGGTGTCCCTGTTTGACTCCTGGGCGGTCTGAGCGGGGAGGGGAGACATGGAGTGTACAGCCCACACGGATCAAAAGAAACAGGGAGACTGAGGTACAGCAAGGGAGGAAAAGATGAATGTATGGACGCAATAGGCTGCAATTGAAGCATTAAAAACACATTTTTTAACACATTCTTCTGCCTAAACAATAATTCACCATCGCGTTTTGAATCTTATGACTGCTGCGATCAGAGTTTTGTCCAAAGTTAAAAAAACGTTGTGAAGCCGAACCAGCTGTGCACATTTAAGGGTTATTTGGGACTTCTGTAACTTGCAGGCGTACGCAAGGTGTTATCAATCCAAATATGGCTCCTTTAAGTGGTATATTTCCCAGAATTAAAGTTCCTTGTACGTGAAACAAGAGCCGATGCAACGCGGCCAGTACACTAAGCACACAGTGTTTCATCCGGTGGTGAAGGTGGAGTATCTTCGGCTTCTCACGGTGGAATTTCACTCCTGAGCAAACAGTGTGGCGGAATTTCATCATCTCCAGAAGGGAGGATCATGTGACACGTAAATAAATCACTTTCCTTAAGGTTTATTTTTTTTGGTTGTTTTCCCAAACAGGCGCAGCTCATCCTGCATTCTGCTGGAGCAAACTGCATTATTCTTTGGGGGAGCAACTTGCGGCTGTGGTGATTCACAATTTCTTAAACCACATTTTAAAACTAAGTGGCCTCTGGCCGATAGTTTGTCTCTCTTTTCCGTAGGTTTTCAAAGCCTGGGAAGTCCACTGCTGAAAAAAATACCATGGATCCTAAATCCATCTCCATACGATATTGAGTTGAGTTTATTTCTTAAAACAATCAAAACTAAACAGCAATATGTTTTATTTTACTATAATTACATATCTATAATTTTACTAGTAAGACAAGGCAAAACATGAATTTTAATAATGGTAGATGCAATCCAGCATTCTGATTGGTTGAGAGTGAGTCACGGTGCATTATTGAGCAATAATGTACAGTATCTGTTCACATTGACCCGAGCGTTCCATATCACTGCGCACTCAAAGTAACAAGTTAGCTTTTGCGCGACCGTTAGTTGATATTTTAGCTTGATTGCAATCGCCAAAACACCCCCGGAAATCCCACAAATGATCGTTTTCAAGCAATGCGAGCTTTTGCAACCGGACAATTGGACGTCATCAGCGATGTGAATGGACCCGATGCGGTTTACGTGCACGTACGGGGACTATTTTTCTCTAGACTACTGAAATGCGATACACAACGTTTGGTGGCTGATACTATTCGCTCCGCGTCGGGCCTAACAACGCCCCCGAACTGTAATCAACTATAAAATGGGTTTGGCATAACAGAAACTTAACACATCGACAGGCCAGGAACAAAGGCTGTAGGAAACAATAAACCAGGTATGAAACCGTCATAAAACGTGAAAGTTAATAAGGAAATAGATGTAACATAAACAAGGTGTGCGGATTCAGTTATTGCCGTGTTGTTGAACAGATAAATGCCCAGCCGACTGGACCTTGGCACACTTTGATGAGCGGAAGCAACAATGTGTGTGTGATGGTCCATCAAACTGTCACACCCATAATGGGTGAACCTTTTTACGAGCCTTTTGACAGATATTAAAAAAGACAAATCAAAGGTCTCAGTCAGATCCCTCATATCTTACTGTAGTGCAAAGGTTACCTTTGCTTAATGAAAACAAATCCCCTTTAGATCCTTAAAATAACTATCAGACATCACCTGGGGAGCAGGGGGGGGGGTACTTACAGCTACGGCATGAGAGGAGCTTCCATGGACGTGCAGGGCTGGGGTGTTGTAGTGGGAGATGGCAGCTCTGGACAGGGTGGCTGGAGGAGTAAAGCCGACCGCGTGGCTGCCATAAGAGAGACCTGTGACACGGGGAGGTTCGACACAGACATCAATCAATCAACTGTGGTCGTGGAGACCGAAGCGTCGCAGTGGGCATCAGGAACAACGGGTGGATTCTATTTGCACCCGGCTGGAGGAGCGCGCACACATACGGGTTTTATCGTTATGCAAACGTTCAAGCCGCAAACTGATATCCCGCTGAAGCACACAGAGCATGCTCGTTGGGGACTCGACATTCAGCGGCAACCGCTGCGTGAGAGCAGCGAGTGTGAGACATTGCTCCATTACATCTTCACTTAGCTGCTACATTCAGCTCTTTTATACAAAATTAAAAAAAAGCTAAAGCCCCTAGATTGTAGACAATTTCAGCTCAGGTACTCCGCTAAATATTAATCCACAGTAAAATTCCAATCGGTTCTGCTGAACCTGTTTCTCAAATATGTGATTAACAACAAAAAAAACAAGAACTTTGTTTTGGTCATTTGGTTTCTTATTACTCAGCTGACTCCAGTTAAATATAATTACTGCTATAAACCACTCCCTCCTTCTGTGAGTCGTTTGTTATCCAAGCGTGATTACTTTTCATCACTATTTCCACAGAAACAAAGTGTGCAGATACTGTCAGTATCGAAGAGAGGGAGAAGTTGATTTGATAGAGAGAAATCAGCATTTTACAGCAGTCTTTGGAGGGGATGTATTTATGGTTTCACTGACCTTTAAAAGGGACTTATCAACGACCGTTCGCTCCAGATTTGAAAGTCACACAAAGATAAAACTTGCTTTCAGGAAACCGTGTTATTGATGCGTCGACAATCCTCTCTGACGCAACACACGCACCTCATTGGCTGCAGGACTTCCCGCCAGCTTCGGTGTACTTACCCGGAGATATGGGTCGGCTGGAGCTGGGGGACGGGGTGTAGGGGATGGGGCTCGACACGGTCCTCGCTCGCAAGCCCTGTGCCGACATTTCGTTGAAGTACCTGAGGACGATAAAAGTAACTACAGTCAGCGGCGTTGCCTGGCGATGACCCCCGTGGTCTGCAAAGCGACGTGCTCTTGGTGGCTACTTAGGGTTGGTGTTAAAGAAGAAAAGAGCTCCATCCAGCCACAACTGGGCAGAGTCACGAGAGAAGAATCCCGTGAGGGGAGGAGCGTGTTCTGGTTGTTTGCTGAACTATTATCTTTTATTCAAGGACCATGCGGGGGCAAGTTCTACGGCCTCTTGTGTCACTGCTGGAGAAAGTTGGTTTAAATAAAAATGAACACCGACAAACACAGAAGAGACAACTTGCTGGATAATCAGAGCAGTGAGAGTGTTCGTGTGACTACATGTGAGAGGTCAGAGCCACCCCGAGAAAAAAAATCATTTCAAATTTCAGCTTCTGGACACGACTTGGGCACCTTTGCTTTCAGGCTAGCGGCTCCCAGGAGGAAAAGAGAGCTCACGTAACTTCCCAAATATCCGGATGTCTGATAGAAAGAAGCCGGCCTTTAGCCGATACGTTTGGCTCTTTTTCAATTACACTGAGCAAACGCAGATCTGGCTCCCGCTAATTATTCAGAGGTCTCCCACTTTGGCGTCTCCAGCAGCCGTGGATCAGAACTCCGCGGCAGTACTTAGAAAGTTGCCAATGAAGCAAATGCCTCTTCCTGTACAAACAGGATGTCTCTCGCTCGCTCGCTCTCTCACCGGCGGCACTCGATTTGCTCAGTCAGTAAGTCACTGCGACATTTTTATTAACCTGAATCCTGTACCTCTCATCGTCCATCTCCAGACTGGATTCACTCTCGGACAGTTGTCTGCACAGGGCCTCCCTGCGCTCCATTTCTCTCTGGAGCTTCCTCTGCAGCCGGACGTTCTCCTCCCTCATGTGTCGCTCCTCCTCTATGTACTGGGCACGCTTCTCTGTGTCTGCGAGGGGAACAAATACCAGTGAAGATCACGGATGCAGGTCAAGGATCACATCCGTCTTGCTGAATATCATCATGATGGACAGAGGCATTCAGGCGCACAATGTCAGAATCGTTGCTCAACAACTTGTCTAGAATTGGTGCAGATGTAAAAAAGAAATTCCCTTCAGAAAACAAACTAGTTTGTTTTCAGAATTCTCTACATCAAGTGAGTGGGTCACTGCAGATAAATGTGTCCTATAAGTAGTGCGACATCCGGTGGCAATACTGGCAGTTCTCTCCGTTTTTCAGAAAGTGTATCAGGAAGTTGGACCGACAGCGCTCCCTGGTGGCAGAAACAAAGCATAACTGAATAATGCTGAGAAACTCCTGACCATGCGGTCAGACTCATTCAGCTATTTAGTTGAAACAACACGTCTTATTGCCTGATAAACCAAGTGTTAACTTTGAAGAAATAGCTTTTTGCTAATGTGATGTTGTACTGCGAGATGCTTCCGCTAATATGTCCACGGCCTATGAGCTTCAGAACAACCCAGTTGATAATGTAGAGACCATAAATACATTAAAGTGAAGGTAGGAGGTCACTACAGCGGGTTTGACTGATAAGACACAAAATAACAATAAAGGTTAGGTGTGTGTGTAAGAAAACCAGAGACCAAGTTAAAACATGTGTCTATTATGATTTAACAGATACTATATTATATATTATGATTTAACAGATACTATACGAGTTACGAAAATAAGTACCATCCTAAATACAAAGGAAACTTTTGAAAATTCCCTACTGGTGCATTTGTTTTCAAAACAGTAGTATTGTACATCTCAGGCTACTCCCGAATGACATTTTATGAAGCGGAGACACTCCCTTAAAAAAAGACATGCCAAGATGTCACAACAGAATAATGAATGTGGTCACTTTATACCATATCAGGGTAGCTCATATAAAAGTCTCGATGTTTCCGTGCTCTCGAATGCATCAAGGACACTACTAAAGCTTCCCGCTTGCATTTCCATGCAGTATTCATGTATTAAGTATACAAAGTGACAGCCACTAATCATGTGGGGATTTTTTTTTGCAACACATTGATTTTGATAGACGCTCGTTGTTGATCATTGTGCATTTGCAATTCTTCGCATACCCAAAGTACCAGCCGGTGTACGGTGACCAGAGAATAACAAGTAGGTGACAGAGGCGTGAAGCATGTCAGACCAGGAAGTCACCTCCTCTTTCTGCTCTATGGAAAACCACCCATTCCCCCGGGTTTAGGGGGAATTTGCCCCTCGTGCTGCAGCTAATCAAGGGGACCCATATTAGTAATCATCAACCTTAATTAACACCTGTTTGCATCCACAGACCCCAAACTCCCTCGGATCAGCTGACAGGTTGACAGACCACTTACGTTGCAGCTCGGTGGTGCGCAAGCTTTTCTTAAGCCTCTCCACTTCGTTCTTCAGGAAACGGATATGCCGCATCATGTTCTCCGGTGAGTCTATCTCCATGGAAACATCTCTTGGGGAGGGAGGAGCTGACACGGGCTGGTCCAGCTTCTCTTGAAGGATTCTAGTCCGGGAGAACAAAGAGAAAAAAACTTGTTAAGTAGGAATCAACAGAAACAATGGCATGATGACAACCAAATGATGAACTAGTGTTGAAACTAGGTCTAAATTCATAGGTTAGTTGATAAACAGATGACCTGCTGATTAAAACACAAGATGTTGCTGAAAACAAGCAGATTTTTGGAAGTGGACATATAAGATCATCCCCCACCTCTTCTCTGCCTCCAGTTTGTCCATCCGTTTCCACAGCCGGTTGACCAGGGCTTCTTGCTCCTGCTCTAGCGTGTTCTCGAGATCGATCTTCTCCCGCCTCAACTGGAAAGGAAAATCAAGAGTGACGTTCGGAGCGGAAAAATCCTGGACTTTGAAAAGAATCCACAAGACTGCCCACAAACACATCGACATTCAAACCCACGGTCTCTGTCCAGATAAGCTTCTCTTTAAATGAGCTACAGTCTTTATGCCAGCTGGTTAAAAAGACTAAAACACAGCAAATGTTCTTTAAAGACATCTTATTTACCATAGAATTATCCTAAAGGCCAAAGTAGTTTTTGTGTTGAGTTTAACGGACGGAAGTGAAGTTCAATTAAGCATCAGTGGATTTTCTTCATCCACAGAAGCTGAAAAGGCATTAAGGATGGTGAAACGTAGTCATCTCACAATGACTGGACACAACTGGATAGCCAAGTTCAGGAATAGAGTGAAAGTTCTGTGCTTTGGTGCAGTGAGCGTACCTGTTCCAGGGTGAGCTGCTTTGAGATGGTTTCATTCTCCATCTTTTTGATCTTTTTCATGAGCTTGTTAACCTGGAACTCTTGCTCTTGCTCCAAGTGCTGCTCCAACTCGGCCTTCTCATGCTGGAGCTGGATTGGAAAAAGGGGAAAGCGGTCAAAACGAAGAAGAAGTGGACGAAGCAAGTGTGCGAGTGGTGAGAAGTATGAGAGAGAGGAAAGGGCACAAGAAGAGGCACACAGTGAGTCACATGAAAGCTATTCCATGACCACAGTGAACAAACACACTGGTGTCAGGTCCTCACATTTAGCGTACACATTTGGAGTGAAACAAAACAGGAAGCGATTGTTGCCATCTTATCAGATGCATGGTTGAATTGCCGCGAGGAGTAAACAGCACTAAATAATGATTTGGCAAAAGAAAGTAACCGCCGATCTGAAGACAGGGTGCGGCTCAGCACGGATTTAAAACGGTACGGCTTTGCGCTATATTATATGAGCAATTACTCATTACAGAGAATAGGATTCAAATGCAAAAGACCGGGTGCGGCCACCAACAGAACACTTTGAAGAGAAGCAGTTTGTTTTCACTCGCAATGATCGCATTCATGAAAGAACAAGCCATCAAGTTTTGCCACACCCAGTGCAGTCATTTGTCTTCCAATTAACAAACAAACAATGCATGGCACTGTTTTGATAATATGTCTCCATTTAGCCAAAGCGGCTGCCAGCTCCAAACCGGCTTCCACCCCATTGTGTTGCAAGTGGCAACGGTGCCAGAGTCTTTCAGTCTCAGGGAACGGACACCGTGACATTTTATCCCACTCGGGGTTTGTCTGTCCTCCGTGTGCCGGCCGCTCGGAGGTCATGCATGAACCGTGGCAACGCGCCGGTGTCTGCGTAATGTAAGAAATAGGAACTCTGAAAAGACAAATGCAATTTGGCCCGTTACAAAATGTAAGGAACGGGACGCATTATAGCTCTTAATGTGCCAAAAGGGGTGAAATAAATGCTGCTTTGGAAAGTAAAAAAGGCCATCATTTAAAGTAGTGATGGGGAAAACACAAGTTGGAATAAAATGTTGTAACCAACCCAACCCTCCCTATAGTCTTTTAGTATATGTACACAGACACACACACTTTTGGGCTATTGTCAGTAGCAGGGTCCACAGACAGACACAGACACGGGTCTGTTTCATATTAAGCGGGACGCCAAGATAACCAAAGCGGTGTAGGACCTTAAACGGGGGCTGCAGAGGCTTTTGCATGTATCCCTTCCAGACTCCCACTTCACCCATCAACAAACCATCAGTCAGCCTACAGCTGGCCGTTTTAAGGTGCGAGAGCATGAGTACACGCGCTGTGCGCTCCGCAGTTGGGAAAATAACACGTGGGAAACGGACAACCAAATGACCGGCAGCAGGGAGGAGAGTAATTGGAAAGCCATTTAGGAGCGGCAAGCAGCCACTGTGAAGTCATGGTGATCCTTTCCAGGCTTCGAGTTAGGGCCAATACAGCCGATGTCCACTCATACTTGGGTTCGGGTGCATATTTACCCCCGAGCTGCACACGACCACGACACTGCAGCGAAAAACGCTACACAATTTGCGTTATCTGTCCGCCGACCACACTGATGTCATGGTGTTCTTCTTGGTGCCTGGTACACACAACTCTAGCCAGTGACAGGAAATGGGTATTTTTGGTTCTACACCCCCCCATGACCCCCCATCACTCACATGCACGAGTTTCCTTGACAGCTCATTGGTGAGAAATTCCTCCTCCTTCTCATAGTTGACCGCCAAAGTCTCCTTCTCCTTCTGGAGGGCCTGGATCTTCTTGAACAAGGTGTTGCTGATAAATTCTTCTTCCTGCTCCGCTCTCGCTTGCTGCGCGACAGACAACAAGATAACAGATGAGAGACAGTGGGGATGAGAGACAGTGGGGATGAGAGACAGTGGGGATGAGAGACAGTGGGGGGGCAAAGAACCAGTGAGGTAGTGAATATTCTGAGATCCGGCCCCAACTGCAAACAAAACACACTGCGGTGAAATCTCCCAGCCAAAGAGGAAGCAGGGTTTTCCCCGGTGACTCAACGGGTGTTGCAGTAAACTGACTGACGGGAAAAGCGAACAGCGGAGGAGGGGGGGGGCGGCACTGAGGAAATGTGCGGGACAGCTACAGCGGCTAACGTTAGCATTACAGTGTGATGATACGTGCGTCCTTGTTAGTCTCACAACGGCCCCATGGTACAGACACGGCACACCGCGGCTGACTTCGCCAACATCTGAGCCCGGCAGGGAGCTAGCTCGCTAAGTTTGCCCTAGCTACTGTACTTCCCCATCTATCCAACAGATCAGTTTTATGAAGGCGCGGCTGGTGAGCGGAGCGTGGAGACGTGACGCAGAGGTCCCTGGCAATGCTGCCGCCGGGCTGTTTATTTGCAGCCGGTTACCGTGTCCTCGTCGGGTACAACGTGGTGACGAATGTCATACAGAGAGTTATCAGCTGACCCAGCACCTAACATCCGCATGTTAACTTCCATCGGGAGGCGGGCCACCCTTATTTTACCGCAGTTTTAACCGAAGGCGACCCGTTGAGCTAACGTCAGCGACGCTAAGCAAAACAAAGCGAACTAACGTTAGCTGGCTGTAGCTGCCCAACCCCCTAGCACACGTTAGCCTCCTGGCTGATTTAGCAACATACCAAACTAGCGTTAGCTAATGTTAGCGGAGCTAGCAAAACACCAAAGTGTTTGCAATCAAATGCAGGTAGCATTTTAACGTAACAATTTCACGTGTGAAGACACTAGTTATTAAAACGCCAACCAGCAGCAACAGCCGTAGCCAACTTGCTGAAAAATAACTGCAATAAAATAGCTACAATAACTGGGTAGCATTTAGCTCGCTAGCTGGCTAGATAGCGAGCTAACGTTACTCACAATGGTGACGCTAGCCTTGCGGAGGTCCCGATTCTCCTCCTGCAGGGCTTTGCACTTGAGTTTGAACGTCTCCAGCTCAATTTTAAGAACTTTATTCTCCTGTTGCAAGGAGGCCAGGCGGTTCGTCAGTTCCTCCAGGCGAAACTGCGAAATGACGACGCTCGGTTTCCCCGAGTTTGAAGCGGAGGACGACATCGGGGTGGCCGAGCTGCTGCCCGCTCCGTCGGTGTCGCTCTCGCTCGCGCTGTCGGCCATGGCTGTGCGACAGTGTGCCGTGCGCGGAGGACGACGGCAGCTGCAGCGCTAGCGGGGCGCAGACGGCATAACGGCGCACCGTGTGACCTTGCTCTCGCGTGTCGGCACAGCGCCATCGCCAGGCCGTCTCCGGTACCGAGAAATGCATCCATCCCTCCATCCACCGCCGCACACCAAACTGGACTCTTGAAAAACATGTTCTTTTTTTTTCCTCCTCCAAATACTTCAGATTGCCATCTTGAGCCCGGAGCACATTTTGGAGCTGAACGACGAGATGGTTTAACGAGTATATATACTCCTAAAAAGCATTTGTGATTATTCAAAGAAGCAGAGGTGTGTTCCACCACACAAACAACTGGGCAGTACCGCTAGTTCCTTTACTAACTAAACATCATACGTCATATGCATCAACAATCGATATCGATAAATCGGCATATAAAATGTTAATTAATCATACACGTGAGAGGGACCATTTTGGTGCAACTGCTTTGAAATAGGGTTTGCATTTGATCATTTATTTATTCATTGTGTCTGGATCTCAGGAGTTGTTCCCCCCCCCCCCCCCCCCCCTCTAATCAGGGTTGGTGGTTCAATCCCCCAGACTCCCGCTTGTTAATATGACAAAATGTTCTGTGGCTTTGTAAATGCAGTCCATTAATTACATATTCAACATTAACTAGCATCGTCCTCATGGGGACGTGCTGTTTCCAGGCCCCAACAAGGTGGTTCAAACATAGAAACAAGCAGCCCTGGAGATTGCTTTGCTCAAGGGCACTTTGGTGAGGCAGCATTCTGGATGAAGGGTATATAGTGTCTCAGCACTTCCATAACAACAAAGGTCCAAGGACACAAAGACAAGACAGGAAACGGTTATATTGCGAAATCAATGCATTTTAAATTTTTTTTTTAGGTTTTTTTATTTTTTAAAGACGTCTGAAACATTTGTGGTGGCATCATTGCTGCTATAGCCTCTAAAAGACCTCGAATAACCAAAGTGCTAGAATAGTTACATTTCAATGGCTTCACTCTTGTTAGTAAGAATTGTACATCAAAAAATCTGCTCAGGTGAAAACACATATCAAACAAAATTGACAGTTCAACCATATCAAAGGTCCCTCCCCTCTGATTGATACAGTTGTATAAGGGGATGTGGTACAGCACCCTAGCGGACTTCCTTTACACCCCCCCCACCCCCCAAAAAAAGTCGCATAATTTTCATGTCCACAGCATAGACGTCAGCACACTGAGCCTCTGCACCAGTAGAACACCACACATGAACTACATGGGCATC
Organism: Gasterosteus aculeatus; assembly: GCF_964276395.1. Lineage (NCBI taxonomy): Eukaryota > Metazoa > Chordata > Actinopteri > Perciformes > Gasterosteidae > Gasterosteus > Gasterosteus aculeatus. Next base: position 14,912,246 of record NC_135693.1, on the reverse strand, counting down.
TAATGAAAACCAATACAGAGAATTCCTAATGTAAAGTAACATTTTGACACTGCAGACTGTCAAGCCTAAAAAGATCACACGGTTTCAGAGTTAAACAATTTATTTAATGCTTAAATCAATTCTTTTGACCATCCAGTGATTTTGTCATACAATATGCTATTCAGAACTACAATCAAATAATGTCTCTATGTGTCCTTAATGTGATTAGGCTTTGAATTAAGGAAATACCCCCAAAAAATAAGAAAATAAAATGCCCTAGTTTTCCTTTAATGCCACAGCAGCCGTTAGAAAACCAAATTGACACACTGCGAAAATGATTACAAAAAGTCTAACAGTGAACAGAGACTCCTACATCTTATAGCCAATACGCACGATACGGTTATAACTTTACAGCGAGCCAGCCTACCAGCAGTACATTCAGATTATTTTGTTCCTGTAGCAGAAGCCGCCCTCCGGTTCCACGTTAACAGACAAGACATCACGCCCTCAACCAGCTATCAAACTCCTTTTCATCCTCATCCCAACATGATACATGTTTCAATGGTTGTTTTTGTTTTTTTGCCATTTCAAAGTATAAAATCGGTGACAAATGTTAGGGCTATATGTGCACACAGATAAAGGGGTTTATTTGTCATTGAATACAGTGTTTGCAAACTTGTAAAAGTTGTACTTAAAATAATGTGAACAGCATGCATGAAAATAGGAGTACTCTGAAAGGCTGCATTTTGTAGGATTAGATCCATTCCCACTTTGGGAATTACTGAAATTTGATTTTTCTGGAAATGTCCTTATTTAAAATCAAACCAGTTCTCTTTGTTACAAACATTATACCTGCTCTAATAGTTAATTATACAAGAACCTGTGAAGTTACACTCAAATCTTTAAAAGTGGAACCGTTTCGATAAGTTTTGAAAGCACTTGAAAAGGTTTATCTCCTCAGTGCATTCTCAACCACAAGCGTACGCTTTATTAAGAATTTTACACATTGTAATTTTATATACAGAAAACCGCTTTTGTGTTAGTATAAGTTTTAAAAAGGAAGAAAAAAAAATCCCAAAACAATTTACATCCCGACAACAATGGTTTCAAGAAAAAACTATAAGGCGAGTGTTGAACTTGGAGCAGAAGTGTTCCATTGGATTTTTTTTTTTTTTTGTGTTATTGTGTCTACTTTATTCTTTTCCACCCACCTTGTGGATTTAGCTCTTGTGCCATCTTTGGTCACAGGTACACCTGTGCGGGCGTCAGTAATGGCGTCTTTTATCGTTTTCACCACAAATTGTGCTCCTCAAGTAAAGCGCGGACGACACCGGTGGGCCGATGGCACGTTTCGTTTTCACACAAGACAGGAAGCAGAATCATTGTCCGCGGGTCCACTGCAGTCAGGAGGCCGGAGCCTCGCGGCCTCTCTCGTCGACAGGAAGTGAGTTTTTCTCATGCTCATGCGTAAGTCTGAAGGCTCAAACTCCTCTCACGTGAAAAACGTTTGTCTGAAGCGGACTGGACCCTGAAGCCGTCACACTTCAGCTCTCTGAACTCCTTTTCCCAGGAAACATCAGACTTTGTTTCTGTTCGTCTGGAACACACAAAAAACTACATCACGTATTGCAGCGCACTACTCCTGTATAATACGTTTACAGTTGCCATACAACACATTTCCACAGGTGAAATCAAATTCAAAGGGTTTAACCTTTCTCATGTTTCTATATGTAAAAGCACACAAAAGGTCCCCCAATGCGCTAAATGACAAAAATAAAACCAGTTTATAAGATCTGATGGTCCGTGGGTTGTTACAGTGACCTCAGTTGCCATAGAAACTCCTGTTATATTATCTCTGAGTCAGTTTTGTACAGATGGAATGATTCCCTGCAAACACAACACACGAGTGAACAGCGGCAGGGATTAACAGTCTGGCCGCTGGGATAACAATCTCTCTTGGCTGTTACAATGCTGTTACAATGCTGTTGTGAGTCGGGGATTTAGCGGACAAAAAAAAAAAAAAAGGCACAGAGGGTACCAGCGGGGGAATATAATGCTGAGGTGTGTTCCCGGAGCACACACACGCTCAATAAACGCAGTGGGCGGAAATGTTGCCAAGGGGATAACCAGGCTCAGGCATCAGTCAGCCTTTTTCCTTTTGGGTCGGTCGGATTTTGCTTTTTTGAGATCAATATCGGACTCAGGAGACATGTATCAGGTATATGGAGCTACGTATAAAGACCAGAAGTCGTACCAGAAGTAAAAACGTCACAGATGTTTGAATTGCTTTTACATCTTGGGAAAAGATCAACAAATTGGAAACCTCCGTAGATTAAATATTTATAATAAAAATGATTAGAATTGACCTTTTTTGCAGTTTTAAGGGCATTCTTCTTATACATCTATGGCTATTTAACACATAAAGGGGACATTTACTTTTCACAATTTCAGTTTTGGACAAACAACTGCTTATCTGACTGCCCAGCACCCCTGTGCGGCATAGCCGCTGGTTGCCTGGCAACCTCGCTGTGTTTGACGTCACGTCTCCTGGAAGTGACTGCGCACGGCTGTTGTTAATAAAAATAAAACAGCTACGGCACGTAGCCACAAAACCACAAAATGTTTTCACATTACGGTTTGAGTGGGGGAGGGAAATTAGCAGAGGCGGCGTATAACTGAACTTCATTCAAGCAAGTGAATAAAAAAGCCAATGAGCATAATTGCCTTAATTTCTCATTCCAAGGGGAGGATACACAGCGAGTGCGCGCTCAAGAGTTTCAACAACGAAATAGGACCAGAGTATAATAAAGAAGAGAAATTGGAGCATCATTGTATTCATATGGAGAGGACAATGTACAGATACTACACACACACACACACACGTGTGTCACAACACTGTACCTGGTAGAGCACAACCATCCCTATGAGTGTAGCTTCTTATCCCCTGATCTTCTGTCATCCTTTCGCCTGGTATTCCTGGAACCTTCTCCTTGCTAGAAAACACACACAAATATCGATGAGACGTGGCGTTCCGAGACAACCACAAACTCACACACACACACACACACCTGCGATGTAAAACTGAGACAGAGGAGAAAGCAAAACTCCACGTACTGCAGGAAAAGCAGAAAGTTGCCCGTTAGCAGTAATAAAAATGGTTAGTGATATTATTAGGACCCAAACCACACAGCAACCAGACCTGGACGAAGGCAGGTTATATTATTATGGAAAGAGTTGAAAAGAGGCAGATTGTATTTTCACAGCAGACTCCGGGCACTCATTAGTTGTACTGTTGAGTAATCGGCTAAACACTTTAAAACACCATTAAAAACCACACAGTCAGGAGCAGAGTCAGCCTCCTCTTTGTTAGGCGAACACAATAGACACCGCACGGTGTCAAAACACAGCATGCAAGAATGCACCTCAAATTAGCAGCATTTACATTTTCTTAGTGTTTTCCCAGAAGAGAGATCATGAGGAGTTATCCCGAACCAGTGAATCCAGTGTTAATCAACAATTCACTTGCACCGCAGGAGGAGAACACGATCACATGTAACTGTTTGACTTGAGTTTGAACTCAAACAGAAGTGAATGGTTAAAAATAGGTTACCGAAAGATGACATGAAGTATCAAACTGGGCTTTTCTTTTAGAAACAGTATCTCTTTCTCTTTTGCTTTCGCACTGATTCACCCTTTTGAAAACTCTCCAACAGAAGCTTTGGAGTTAAGAAAAGCATTTTATCCACATGCATGACAATTTCACGCAGTATATGAGTATACTGTATATATTAGAGTATATCTATGCGTATGTTGGTTCCAGCACGCTGGTGAAGCTACATACAGCTCACGCTGACTGAATTTCTCATGTATTACTCAATTCCAATTACTCTCCTCCGTTACAGCCCTCGTGAAGGAATTGTGTTTTTTTTAAATGGAGTTTTGCCCAGCGAGGCGTTAGGCCTAACTTTTGTATTATCTGTTAATCTTCCACCAGTTATGTTCTCTCATGATCCAGCTCTTTCATTTAGATTAGACCTTGAACCCAGGAACACAGAAACCGGGTATCCATGCCAAACTCTGACCCGTCTTCCTGCAGAGGGGGACTGTGCAGAAGGTGTCGGTGCTCTCTGTCACTTCCTTGGTGTCCTGGTGTGGGACTAGAAACTCGCCGAATAACCTTCCTGATCACCTGTTCGTGCAAGAAGAATGATGACAAAGGAGGGAGAGAGCTGATGGGAGTCTGCTTGTATGAAAACAAACTCTCTTTGTGGTGCTTTATTATCCCGAGCTGAAGGAGAAATGGATTAGTTATAGAAGTTATACATTACTTTTCTACTGACGAGGTTACCGTCGTGGTCCACGTAGTGTTCTTCGGTCATTGTCTCGCCCGGGATATTCTTTGCTTGTTCTCCCTGTAGGCGTTTGTGTTAAACACATGGATAAAAGCTCAGAAATGGCCATTTCAAACATGACAAAAGGATCCTGCACCACCACCACCACCACCACGACCAAACACCACCTCAACCGTTGTGTCAGATAGAGGTTTGGAACTACGTTAGTTTTCAACCAGCACATCTAAATAAAACGGATACACAAACATGACTATAGCAACATCTACATACTATCAGTACACCAAGAAATACCACTGCAACGCACACTCCACTGAGAGTTTAAACCCACACCAAAGCCCAAGCTCAGCCCAGCTTCTGCTCCGGGGCTTTTTTTCGGGATACCTTTAAAATGAGACGGCGGCTGAAGATTCTGGTGGTTACGGTCTGTTCTTCTTCTGAACCTGATTCTACACTAAAATGCTGCAGAGGAAGGGTGATCATTACGCCGACAGGAGTCGAGAGGGAGAGAGCAGTGAAACAACGAGTTAGTTGTGACATTTGCCTGGTTGTAATAGATGTACTTCGACTCCACGGTTAGTTGTCTCCTGGAATAAAAACAATAAAGTTCTGCTTTCCTCAGCACAGGACACATGGTGGACACAGGTCCAGACGTGTCTCCCCCGGTGACAATAGAATATAGTGCTTTAACAGCCGCAGGTAACTACGTTAGTGAAGTGTTATTACCTTTACTTTTCTCTCCGACACCAGTGCTCCCTCTTCCTTTCTGCCGTTCGCCGAGCGCTCCTGAGGCGCGTGCTTCGAGTTGTTGCCGTTCTGTCGGGACCTCGCTGACTCCCCTCTGGACGAGGAAGTGACGGACTCGCTGGAGTTCTCTTGGCTGTCGACAGAGAAGCACGCGTTCAGACTCGCGGCAGAGTCTTAGTAATATTGGTACGTGTCCGTTTGGTCCGAGCGAAGACCTGCGGTGGTTGTTTGATCATTTTACCTTTCCCGCCTGTCGAGCAGTTCGGAGCTGACGCTGCGGCCTGGCGTCGGTGGTTCCACGTTGACGCTGGACGTATCACTGTGCCAACCTGAAAATGAACACACTTCTTGTTCTGCCTGTTCAACCTGATCAAGAATCTCCTGAACACTGGCCTGGGTCATCATCTCTCTGTCCTCCTCCTTCTCCTCTGAGCCTTCTTCTTTCTCCTCCTCCTCCAAAAGAGAGGCCTCCTCCTCCTCCTCTTTGTCTCGGTTTCCCTCCTCTTCTTCCCCGTTGGACTCGGACTCACTGGGCTGACGTTCCACCAGGGCCTCAACCCAGGCCTGAGGAGAGATCGGTGTAACCGCGCGTCCCTCGGCTGGCCGGTCCTCTTCTGTTGTACCGCAAATGTCTCCTTTACCGCCACACAACCCTTCTTCATCTCTGAACTGCAGCGTGACGTCCTGGTGGACCATTTCCCCGCTGACCCCATCAACTTTTTGATCCTCAGCTGTTTCATCTATACCCTGTTTGGCAGCCTCTGCCTCTATTGCGGTGCAACCTTTTTCCACTTCAGGTTCCTTCAAAATGTCGTTCTCCTCTGCCAACGTGGGCCTGTCTTGTGTTATCATCTCACATTTTCTCTCCACGTTTTTGATCAATTCCTGCTCTACCCACTTTTCCACTAATCCATTTCCCTTCGCCAACTCCGCTGCGACCATCTCGACAACCTTCTCCATTTCCATTGTCACCTCCTTTTCACGTCCTTTAAGAAACAAATCGCCCTGTGCCACATCGGGGGAGCCCATCTGCACTCTCCCATCTCTCCTCTCGGGCGACGAAGGGGTTATTGATGATACGGATGAGAGTGAAGGGGAAGATGTTGAGTAAGCCATGTCGATGTCTAGCTCACACATGGCAGGGGGGCAGTGTGACCTGGGCTTGTGGATAAACGCCATTTCGTGACAGGACCTGTCCTCCTCCTCGCTCAAAAGCAACTGGTCGTTCAGAGCGATGTGGGGCTTCACCACCTTGGGAGGGACAGGGTCAGGGAGTACAAAGACCGGGACAGACAGGGCCAGCTCACAGGGTCTTGGGGGGCTCCTAGGGGGGCCGTCCAGCTCTATCTCCGGGCTCCAGGGGAGGGGCTGAGCGGGGGAGTCGGCAAGCAAAGGGCTGTCTGGTTCTGGGTAATGGTGGTGTTGGAGGCGGGCGAGGGAAGGGTTGGGGGTGACGGGGAGTTCGGGCTCCAGGAAGTTGGGGTCGGAGTGCAGTGCAGCGGGGGACTGCAGCTCCGCTAGAATGCTCTGATAATCTGCAGGTGACAGGATGACAAATGTAGAGACATACACACACACACACACACCGAAGAGAAAACACACACCCTAAACCACACAGCACAGGACATGGACCATGGCACCGAGGCTGAAGTGTGAAGCACGTATCCAGACAACCGCCAGCTGATATGTCAGACGCTATGGCAGTATGACAAACTACTGTCAAACAAATGCAGTAAATATATACAATACATGAGTTTGTGTGAAAACGCGCTATTTAAGACAAATACAAGTGATATCTAAGATACATAAATAAGAATTGTCAAATGGGATATAATCAAAAAAGCAACATCATTTTTCACACAATGTTACGAATTAATTTTTTAGGTGTGTAAAACGTTAAAAGTGTGACACATTAGTGACGAAAGGCCTTATTAATGGTGTAGCATCTGATGTGATGAGTATAAGATGTATTCATAGTTGCCAGGGTGTTCTGTTACATGCTCACATGAGACAGTTGACGGATGAGATATGTGACAAGGAAGACGGAAGAAGAAGGGACGGGATAAAGGACAGAGCATGTTAAAACAAAATTTCCGCCGCTGAAGGGTCAACAGGGATTCGAGGTGGAGGTGGGGAGACGGGTGGCGCAAAACCGAACTGGCAGACCGGACAGGGAGACAGGGAGCGGAGAGGAGGGGAGGAAGGAGTGGGGCTTGGACAACGGGACCCAGACGCAGAGCCGGGAGGGAGAGAAGGAAAGGGGAGAGGGGAGACGGGACGGGAGCAGGACCCAGGCTGGGTCACAAGCGCCTCGTTGCTCGGCGACACAGTGACAGAAGGTGAGGTCACGCTTGAGGGCGAGGAGAAAATGGGAGGAACGGGTGCGACGGGGGGTTCGGACGGGCCAGGGGCAACAGGGGAGGGTACGATGGTGAGGGTGGCCGGTGCAGTTGGGGGGGCGCCAGCACGGCACGAGGCGTCGGAGGAAGACCCAGATATCGCAAGCGAGAGGGTGTTTGGTCCGGCCGCTGAGGGGCCTGAAGTCTGCGGGGGGAGCGAGGGGGAGGCAGGGACGGACGCGGAAGAGCCCGGAACTGAGGAAGGAATGGGTGAGTCAGGAGTAGGGGAGGGAGGTAGAGGTGAGGTGATGTGTGGGATTGGGGAGGCCAGGCGGGTCGAGAGGGGGAAGGCAGAGGAGTGATGAGTGTCTGCGGGGGGGCGCTGACGGACGACGCACGGGGGAGGGCGGGAGAGGAAGTTGAACTGCTGTGACTTGAATGGCGCCGGAGGTGCCAAGTCTTTGAGCGAAATGGAGGACTCATAACTCGGCGAGCGGCGTGGGGAAAAGGGGCGGCGGTGGCGCGCTGCAGCGGGTGTAAGGGGAGCGTGCAGGGGGGGCGGTTTCGTCGGTAAGGTGCTGGGTGTCTGCAGGGTAAAGGCAGCTTCAGTGCGCCGGGGGGTTAAGGGGATTATCACGCAAACTAAAGGAAAGGAATAAGGCAAGACATGCATAAGAGAGGGAAAGGGCCAACAAGTGAATTGGACAAAGGGGAAAAAGAACACATGAAAGATGGTTTAATGTGAAACGAGTTTGCACACAAAGTCAATGAAAGATGTAATTCAAGGGTGTGGAGGGGGAGGGACATGAGGGATGGATAAGGACAGGTCTGCACATGACTCTTAATTTCTTAAGAGCTGTTATGTGCGGTTATCAGCAGCAGATGCTGCTGTGGGGATCTGACGGGAGGAAGGAGGGAGAAGATGAGGCAGGTCAGGAGAGAGATTCTCTCATCTATCCGAGGAAGGCTCAGAGGAACTGGAGGAGAACCAGGAGAACTAAACTAGACCAACGGAGAAAAGCAAAATCTACAGGGTTATTTCATTTCTACTTTTTTAAGTAGCATGTAGTGTTGCAGCATGCAATGCGCTACTGGATATTGCTCATTTGTGACAACCAGGACACAATTTGTGATTTGTAGAGGAGCATTTGCCCTAAGCAAGACCTTATGGTGATAAATCCAAAAGAAGCCAATTCAAATCAGTGCCAGTGCTATTAAATGCATAATTTAATATTAATATACCATAGTTATTTGCAAAGTAAACTATAAAGCATGGGAATCAAGAATGCATTTGGGGAACATTAGGAGCCAGTTGTCCAAAATCCAAGCCTGACTATTATTACTATAAATTACAAATATGTCATCCATGCATTGGCACAACAGAAAAAGGTAGCAGGGAGAGGTAAGAGGTCAGCTAGACAGAGCTAAACTTTACCATCAGCCTGATCCCGGAAAACAGCGTTATCATCGGCAAAACATCTCGTGCCTGAAATGTTACCATAGTCAAATATTGGGCCCTCCAGTAAAGTGACAATATCCATCCGATTGACTTTGGTCAGCACTGAAGTTAAGGCATCCGCTGCGGAAAGAAGAAGGACAAAACAATTGCATTGAGTCATCTAAAAAAACCCCAGATGAAACAAGGTTTCGGCAGAAGTGCCGAAACCAACGTAGCGATAAGCCTTAAATGTAAGCACGGTGCCCTGGTTGATACGTATGAATATCTGAAAGCATAGAGGGATGAAAAACAGTCTCACTTGTGGCGTTCTTTCCTTCCCGACTGACCCATTTCTTAAGTAGCATGAAGCTCTGGGCTGTCAGAGAGTTGGGGTTTTCTAGCCTGACGTGGTTGATCTCATCCACTGTGAAGTTCATCTCCCGAGCCAACTCTGTGATGAGACAAAGACAGCAACTTAACACTTCCATGTACATTTAAATCACGTTGCAAAACTCAAGTCTGTAAACAAGATAAGCTGCATATATTCTTTATGAAGTCATCCTTGAGCCTGAGAATGGCAGTAAATAACAGGGTTTGAGAACGAAGAAAAGCGAAGAGAAAAAAAGATGCAATGCAGAATGCTTGTCACCTGTCCAACTGAGTCCCAGGTGATCTGCGACGATGGCCATACGCAAGTCTGTTCGCTCACAGGGACTCTGGGGACCTGAGAGGATGGAGGACAATGACTCATCAATAAGATTCACAGTCCCTCCCCTTATAGAGAGAAATAAACATGGACATCGTTTTCCTTTTCTGGCCACTCGTTCATCAGAATTCCAGCATGAATTTAAGGTTGTCTTTGAAATAATAATATTAATGTTAATTCTTAACATATTAGCGTTTTTGTAGCTATAATATAGGTTCCAATTATTTCCCCAGGATGGCAAGAAAAGGAGGTTTTACACTAGAGACGTTATGGGCGACATATGTTCATAGAGTAAGTGGTGCTCTGTGACTGTGGTATGTATCCTCTAAGCAGGCAGTAACTGTCATGAGAATCACACAAAACAAAGCACAACATAACTCTCAACAACAGATACGTTGCGCTACGAATCCATCTATGTTAGAACCTACAATGTCAACATGCGAAGACGCTTTTGTGTGTTCTAGTCAGCTTAAATGACAACTGATAGCATGAAAGATTCTGTAAGAACAAACTACAACAATAACTTGGTAGCCCCCCCTTTCCCCCCGCCCGCCCACAGATAGACAGACAGACCAGGGAGTCAAAAAGGGACTGGTTTTACCAGTGAACCAGTCACTACTACTGGCATGCTCAATCTACTATACAGAGATTTAAAAGGGTTGAAAGAGGGGAACAGAGAAAAGAGAATCTTGCAACAAGGACAATACAGTACACAGTACATCAATGACAAAAAAGAAAAGTTTAAATGACAGCTACTGTTCTGAAGAGAATATGTAAACACGCCACAGGCATTCCAGTCAATCCATCAAACGATCACAACAAGGTCATGCAACTAAAAGTGAAATATATATAATATATATAGATGTATTTTAAGCATAGTGTGAAAGTTTTACAAACTAGGCTTGATCTCCGCGACGGGAGGCGTTCGAGACCCTGTGAGTCCCTGACTGCCCTCCTTCCCACCAGTCCGCCTACTCCTCCTGCTCCTCTCACTGCCGGAGGCCCTGTCCGTCGTCGCCACCTTTGCCCTTACGGACGCGGCCCCGGCCTCAGCCCTCGAACCTCTACCAGACCTGGATGAGCGGGAGGGCTGGGAGGGCTGGGAAGGCTGGGAGGCGTCCGACAGAGAGGTGCTCCGGGAGGTGCTGTCTTCCTCCGACTGCTCTGTCTGCGTCTTTTTCTCCTCGTCTGACAGGCGGTCCACCAACTTTAGCGTCTCCCCGCTAATGCCTTTAAAGTATTCGATCGTGCGCTTACAAACCTCGCTGGGGTTCTCCTGTCTGTCCTGTCTGCACGCTCCCTCGGGTTTCACTTTGCTGACCTGATGTCTATCTTTCAGTGGTAACCTCGTGGGCAACTGTATGGCTGCTCTCCCTGTGTCCAATGCCCTTGTTGGCTGCGAGGGGACGCGGGCTGAAACAGGTGGACTGGCTGTGGCAGCAGGGCTGCTCTTTTTAACATCCTTGATTGGTATTCTGGACCTGGGTTCTACTTTGGCTATGGCTGGCTTTTGTCTCTTCCTGACCTCGACCTTCACTGCTTGTTTGGGCTTCTGTTTGCCTATGGCTGTTCCCTGCGTGTGAAATGACCAACCCGAGGCTTTAACTGGTAGCCTTGACTTGGGCTGCTTCACTTCACTGTCTTTGACGGTTTCATTTTTCTGCTCCTGCACTTGACCACTGCTGGTTACTTCCGCTCCCTCCTCTTCATCCCTGCAGCCCAGTGTCTCTATCCTACTAGCTTTTTGAAGAGTGGGCTCAGAGGAGGACTGCAAATTAAACACCACACTACCGCATTGGATGTAGTTGGCCTGAACACTGGAGGCCTCAAGGTTATTGTTGTTGTTGCAGTTTTCAGAGGGGAAATCTTGTCTCTCTAACTTCGGCTCAGTGTGTCTGCTAGTCTGGCTTTCTGTACCCTCTATACTGATGTATTCTGGCACTATCTGACCCTCTGTCACCTCAGCTTTACAATTGGTGAGATCCCCAGAGTCTTTTTTCACAGTTATGGAGGCAGCTATGCCCATCTTAATAGGAGTGCGTAATTTGGGATCAACCTTAGAGGCTGTGATTGTGCATGAGGAGGTTTCAGCTATGGCTTCACAGGTGGGGGCATCAGTACCGCCAGACTGTGCAGTACAGGATTTTGCTGTTGTTGCTGCTGGTGGTGGTGTTGTTGTTGCTGTTGTTGTTGTTGGTGGTGGTGTGCTGCTGTCTGTGGTAGTATCTATAACCTTCTCCCCTGACTGAGAGGAAATTACCCCCAGGATCTTGCCCCCTCTCCCCTTTTCCCCTGTTTTAGGGTCAGAGGAATGCTCACCAATCTGGAAAAACTGAAGCCTCTCTTCAACAAAGTCCCGTTTGCTCATGTCAATAGCACCACTGCGGGTCATCTCAAACATCTTCCCTTCGTGGAAAGGGAAGGGGTTAGGCTCACTAGTTGGTGTGCTCTCATCAGTCGGTGTTCGAGCGGGGGTTGTGTCTGGTGTTGTAGCCTGTGATTTGTCGTCCACCGATAAACCAAAAGGTTTTGGGTCCTCATCTTTTGTTTTGGACTCAAAAACTCCGTCGCTATCGCCCCCTTTGGTTGACCAGGGGTCAAAGTCCAGGCCTTTGGTGGCAACAGTTTTAAAGGTTGAATTCAGCTCCTCTTCAAGTTGATAGCCAAAGTAGTTATCTGCGAAAGTCTGCCTTTCTGGATGTCTTCCTTCAAGGGTATAATCTTTCTCCTCTCCACTGGCTGAGGTTTTAGCCATTCCAGTATCCCCCCCTTCTTCACATTTCTCTTCCTCTATCACTTCAAGCTTAGACTGATTAAAGGAGCGGTCAGTGGTTTTGCCGTCATTGGACAGACTAGACGTTTTAGGGTCCTCACTTAGTCCGTCATCCTCATCCTGAAGGTCATACCCATCTAAAGAGTCAATTTCAGTAGCATCTGTGTCATGCGAGAACTCAGCAGTGGATGCTATGGAGCAGTCTGTGACTGACTGGTCATTGCCATTTTGGTCAAAGTCAGCATCCTCCTCCTTTACGACACCATTGATCTCAGACTCCCTACTAATCTCTTTTTTCTCAGATTTTTTAGGCTGTTTCTCTCCCTCTTCTTTCATTTTGAAAGTGTACTTTTTTAGAGGGATGGGATGGAAGACAGACTCATCATCACTGGAGTCACTGTTATCAGCTCCAGGGGGAACAGGGGATGGAGGCTGGACCCTGATAATAGGCTCTGCTAAGAGGTGCCTATCATGCTCCTCTTGGAGGTTCACCTCGATCATTTCTGTCTCTGCCTCAGAAGAAGCACAAGAGCCCCTTTTCTCAGGGTCGGACTGCTCTGCTTCTAAAGGAGGAGGAGGTGGGAACTCGATGTACGCCACTCTTTTGCCCCTTGTCTTTTGTCTCTCTGTATCCTGTTTTCTACTGGGATTTTCTGAGAGAGCTGGCTTTGATTTTTCCTTCGAGGGCCCCTTGTAGATGAAGGTCTTCCCTTCTTCCTCCTCAGATTCCTCTAGGATAGGGCCTGGCATTGCAGGCATAAATCCTATCACAGATTCTGGTATTCTTGAGGCCAGACTCCCTTCCTCGGAGCTGAGGGTCTCAGGGGTAACAGGACTTTTCCTAGAGCTGTCCAAGAAAGTAACTTGTTCTAGCGTGTCATCTTCGGGACTCCCTTGAGGAGATGGAGGCTGCTTCTGCTTTACAGTGTAAAATGCACCCCTTGTCTCATGCACTGTCCTACTCTCATGGCTTACGATCTTTTTGTACGTCCCCAGCTGCCCTGAGGCCGTTTCTTTTTCATACTGCTTTCCTACTTGGATGCTAACATACACAGGTAAGGGTGTAATGTCTTTGAAACCCTCTGTGACAACTACAGGAGTTAGTTCATCCAAATACTCTACTTGGTCACTATCAACACCGTTACACACGACATTCGACAGGCTACCGTCGGATGAGTCAGTGGATTTTCCTAGTGATGATCCACGAGTAGACTTGTTGGATTCAGAGCTACTGTGTAACCGATTTCTAGTTAAAGTTGGTATATGAGAGCCTGTCCTCTCATGGGGTTCAACAGAGGCATCTAATTTTAAAGTGGTGGATTTTTGATTTTCGGGGAAATTAGATGGCTTTCTTATAGGAATTTGTGATTCCGAGTTTTTTTTTAGACTATCATTGCTATTTGGACTTTCTCGGACAACAAATTCTGTGTAGATTATTTTCTTGGTAGTTTCTTGTATTTGTGAATCACTATTCTTGCTGTCTTTTATAGAATCTTGGATTAGAGACGGAGTTAATTTGGGGGACTGGGATTTATAGTTCCCATAGTCTTGACTCTCCCATGCTTTGAATAACGTCTTCCCTTCCTGATCTTTTTCACTGGTCTCGTGCTTGGTTGAGAACTTGTTTGATTCGCTATCTAGACGTCTCCTCTGGTTTCCTGGACTGTCTGGTGTTTTTGGAATGTTTGGACCAGCAAACACCTGATACACGGGTAGCTTAGTTTCCTGGAGTTTCCTGATAGGAGGATTTGAATTTTGGCCACTCTGAGGACTCCTATCTTGCTTTTGTGCCTCTTGTTCAAACTTTAACCTCACAGCACTCACTTTCGACGAAGACATTTGAAAAGGTTTGGGGCCTTCACCTGTGCTTCCCTGTGACTTAGTATCTCCTGTTTTTTTTGGGTCTGACTCGCTGTACTGCGGCAATACTCTCCTCTCTGGACTGCTCGGCAAACTGGCACATTTCCTATCACCGGAGCTGAACCTGTCTCGAAGCCTTTCTCTACTCCATTCTTCCCCACTACCTCCATTCCTATAAGCTGACCTTTCTGGACTGCTGTGTGTGGAACTGGGCCCGGATCGAGATTCTCTGAAGTCTGGTCTTCGAGACTTCTTTTCTGGAGACAAGAGCTCATCGTTGAGCTGTTCGGTTTTATCACGGAAGAATTGAGATACCTCACTGAGTTTTTCCTCCGCTTCCTTTACAGTCCTGTCCACTCTGTCCTCATACATGAGCTGTTCTCCCTCCTTACTCTTTGTGTCCTCCGACACACGCATCCAAACGGATTGTTTCGGGCTGCCAGGCTCAGATGAATACTGCAAAAGCGTCAGTTTGTCAAAGTTATCGTCGACATTGGCCATTCTTCCAGATTTGTCAAACACATTTCTGGACGACCTAAAGACATACTCTGTCCTTGGTGCAACTGATCTACCCTCACTGTGAGTGCTTCTGTCTGGCGAGTGGAAGCGAGATCTATCCCTCAGATATTCCTCCGTATCAGAATGAGACTGGTCAAATTTCTCAGAGAGCAGCATTTTCTCTGCAAAATTATAAGATTCTCCCCTAAGCTCTGAGGCTTCATCCTCATTGTACTCTACGGATTGCTGGCTTAATAGCTTCAGTGCTTTGTAAGATTCATCTGCCAAGAGCTGGGCTGAACTAGGACGACTGTCTTCCTCTTGGGACATGGGTGTGTGCACTCTGGGGCAGTCAAGGTAAACTGGAAGTGATTCTTCAGGCTCTTCGTCTTCCTGTCTAGTTCCTGGGTAGTAATACATTTCCTTCTCCGCATGGTTTTTTGTCTCTCTGATGATGACCTCTGTTGGTTCTGTTTTACTTCCCTTTTCAATGTGAACCTCAATTATTCTTTCAACCTTAGGTTTGGAGTGTATGTCCTCGAGGACCCGTTGGGACGTTTCCTCATTGCCGGTCTTGTGTTCAAACAGCCCAGCCAGCTCTCTAGAAGGGTCTTTGCCTGACTGAAAAGCCTTCATTATATCATGTACGGACATAGTTTCCTCACACCTTTCTGATGCTGTCTCTTTACCAGGCGGTTTGTGGTACACCATCCTGGTGGTGGTGGTGATGTGAGTCTCCTCCTTTACCCTCATCCCTTTCCCCATTGGATCCTCATCTGGGCTGACTTTTATTGAATAGCATTTATTCTGATCTGCAGTAGATGAAGCTTGATGCCCTTTAGAATCTGAATCAATATATCTGACGGGATGTGCATCCTCCATTGCGGGTTGTTTATTATCCTCCGGGGGCTCGTAGCTCCTGATGACATGGACAACCTCAGTCCTAGTTTCAGTGATTACTGGGGGAACTGGGATATCCTGAAAAAGGGCCTTGGGGCCCATGCCCTCTGCACTCTGAGGAGCAGAGGGTGTCCTTTCACTACGGGTCTCGAAGCCACTATCGGAGAGGGGGCTTTTATCCTGTTCATGTGAGATATCATCAGGGGAGTCTAGCACAGTGTCAAAAAGTGAATCTGCTACTTTACTGATCTCTTTGTCTGAAGGTGATGAGCGCATGTTTGTTGGAGGCATTTTGAGCTTATGCTCCTGAACTGCTATGGTGGGTTTGAGGACGCGTTTCTGCTTCTCCTTGCCCTGTCCTTCTCTCTTTCCCTCATCTGCTTTATGTTTTGTGTCATGCGTTTTGGAGAAAGAGCTGCTGCCAACATCATTGGCCAGGTAGTCAACCACTTTGGAGAGATTGAAATCTCTATCTGGTATGGTTTTGGACTTGGCTTGAGGAACGACGGTCTCATATCTTGGTGGATAGCTCCAGTTGCTTGGCGGTTGTTCGACTTGTACTTTTGAGAAGTGTATGTCATCCAAAGAACCTCTTGCAAGGGAAACTCTTCCATCCTTAATAGCATCTTTGGTGAGAATTTCACTCACTTTTACCAAATCCTGCTTTACTTTCTCCACAATTCTATATGGCTCCTCATCCTCTACCCGAGCCTCTTTAGGGGAATCTGACTGAAATCCTTTGTTAGCAGTGGAATTGGGGTCTGTCTGCAAAATGGCTGACATTCGTATCAAGTCCTCTTTCATTTCGGCCACATCCTTCAGAATCTCTTGGCTCGACGAAAGCGGCGACGCGGTATTTGATTTGGGGCCAGCAGAAAAAAGAGGCGATTTGATTGGGGAGAGAGTTCTGGCAAAGGAAGACTGCATGTGAGCGTTCACCTCAACGGGCACAGTCTTCCGCGGGGACAGAAGGGCAACAGCTGACTTGGACACCTCAGGTAACTTTTTAAACTGGGGCTCAGGCAGCACATTAATAACACTGTACACTGGGACAGTCGTTGTATTGGATGTTACAGTAGTGGTGGTGTTGTTGGGAGGGGATCTCAGGGAGGCATAGAGGGAATTTGAAGCCGATGATCTAATGGACTGATATGAGGAGGATGCTGAAGAGGACATGGACTTTAAGGTGCCATAGCCTGCAGAACAAGAATTAAATGTTTTCTCCACCTCATCAAAAGCTGCATTGACACTTGTAGTCGCAGCGTTGGTGGTTGCTTGTATTCTCTCTTGAAGACTGCTCGCGAGAAGAGACGTGGGGGATGAAGAGCGGTACTGCGTAGGTGACACAGTTCCATTGATCAGAGCTGCGGCACTCGGTGGAGTGTTGGATTTGAGTGGTGACGAAAGGGAGGAGAACAGGTTTCTTGCGGGGCCAGTGACGTCTGCGGCAAAAGAACGCACAGAGGAGAGACCGGGGACTGTTTTTATGGGCGAGGAGGAAGATCCTGTGCCAGAGCCCCCCATTACGGTCTTGTATGACAGGGGTGAGCTGAACATACTCAGGGAAGATTTGGGAGAGGTTGGAGGGGTCATGCTTTTTGAAGTTCTCTCAAGAAGTGGGCTTCCTGGTCCAGAGACAGTTATAGGTGAGGTCCTAGCGGACAATGCTGCCAGTCCTTTCATGGATATAGTATCTGGGGCGCTTCTACCTGGTGAGGCCAGGGGACTGTGGCTGACCTGCCCTGGGTACTGGGCTTGCTGGACTACAGTTTTTATGGGAGAGGAGATGGTTCTGTAAGATCGGATGGGAGAGGCCATGTCGCTAACTGACTTTACGGAAGAGGCAGGTGATCCCGGGATGTTTGTCTTGATGGGAGAGGCAGAGTTGATGGACCAGACAGACTTTAATGGAGAGGCAGAGGGCGTGTTGGATGACGAACTGGAGAGGGAGCCAAACCCAGACTTGGCTTGGCAAGGGACGGCGACAGGAACAGGCGACCACGCCTGATAAGATCTCGTTGAAAAGACAGGTTTGTGAGGGTAGCTAGAAGGCTGTGTTCTCGGCGAGCTTCGATCAGTTGTTTCTTCAACAATAATTTAAATCATAAACAATAAAATAAAGTAAACGGAAAATGTAACGGAAAATAAGTGAAAATAAAAGATAAAAACCAGAGAGAGAAATTTGAGTCAGTCAGAAACTGCAGCATTTTCACAACAGCAAGACAATGTTTTACACAGGAATTGTATGAAAGGCCCCCAGTTAAAAACCCAGGATGATATGGCAAGTGATGGTCTAAAATCAGCGAGTAGTCACAAGACATAATAAAGAACAGAGCAGGTATTGGAACAAAATGTTTGACACGTGGTAGACTTGACAAAAAAATGACATGATAACCAAAAATTACAATTCCATTGACTTCTGATGTGCTTTTATCTATTTGCCTCCTTGCAACAGTGCCTTTTACGGTACATGTTTGATTGACATGTGTTCATTTGGTTCATTTTCAATGCCAGAGATGACCCCACAAGTGTATATCATTAGTAAAAAAATCACTTCACTTGCTTGGTCATGTATGAAATACGAGGTTGCACTTTACAAAAAAGGTAACAGTAAATTCACTGATTCACGCCTGTCCAGCATGATCTGCAAATTATGACACGTTTGAATTGTCTCTGTTCTCAGTTGAATCAATATTTCTCAAGACATACCTATATAATATAAATTGTATCAGATTGTTTGTAACAACATATTTCTTTAAGTAATAACTTCAAAAGAAACACAGACTTGTAAAACCTCTGTGTTATACTTGCACTAGCAAGGACTAAATGAAGGGAGCGATGTAAAGTGCAACCTGTTACCACATTAATATACACAGCCGCACACAATCATAAAGCCAATAAGAGTGAAATGGCCCGTAAAAATAGGAGAACAATTCAAAAGAATAATTTTATTCAACATGAATCAAAACATGTTTTGCTGGAATGATGGATGAAAAGACAGACATTGATTCCCAGTGTTTCCACAAATGTAAAATAAAAAACAAAATTGAAACAGGAAGACTTTTTGTCAACACGGAGTGGGTAAGCGAAGCGTGACACACAGTAAACCATGCAAACGTTGGATGAACGACAGATGTATGGAGTATGTATCAGGTGGATAAAATAAAGGATCGATGAACAGGTAGACCTCTTTCTATACTACGGCTATATGAAAGATAATGTGTGGAGGGACCTTCAGACACTAAAACTAAATCAATTCACATTAACATCTGAATTCAATAAAAAATGCAATGCAAGTAAAAACGGGAAACTCACTCGCTGCTGGGTCGGTCAAATAGCTGTAGCGCTTACGCAAAGCTAAGGAGGCAAAGGTATGACGTCGTTCTGGCTTTTCAGTCTGAAACAAACAAAAAAAGAACAAAAGATGCTTTAACATAAAAAATATGGTGAAATGTAATTTCTGATCTATGAGAATTAGGTATAGATGTTAATGTTAATTTGTTTAGCTCAGATTCCTCAATGGACAAAACTCGTCGTGTTTTTAGTGAGTCAGCACATGCTGTTAGTACGGGCACGAGGAGACACTGCAGGTGTGCTGTAGTGCCTCCTCTGGAGAGTAATGCGTCTCTTCACTCACTGCATTGCTCAACGTCATAGCTTCACACCAAATGTGCTTCGTCTGTATGATCTACTTCCGTACGTGGTCAGCAATAGTTATGCTGGGTGAAATTAATGTTCAATATTAGGACGGTGAAACGAAGCTTATACTGAACTATTCTGCAAAATGTATTTTACTGCATCATTCGATGCCACTGCAGTTAGTAGCGTGGCCTTTGTGAAATAAGGTACAAAGTAAGGGGGCTGAGGTTGGAGCGAAGAATGTGTGTTTCCCTTTCATTTGCTCCGTCTCACAATAGATGATTGTTTTCTATTGAATTCTTACGGGGGGGTTTTGTTCTTGCATGATAATGGATAATGATCAGAACTAATATTGGTGAAAAGATTTAATCCTGCAAAAGCAGAAAAAAATATTAATGTCTAACTTTATGGCAGTTTTATATCCCTATATTTAGGGACTTCAGAGCAAGTAGTAGCCGTGTCATTAAAGATTTTTAAAAATGCGGTTACTGAATATATCTGGGTTTAAGAACTTTTTGAAATGTCCAATAGCGACATTCTGTTGGGCAGATAGGACATTACATTTATGAAGAAGTAATATAACAAACGTGGTCACAATAATGTTTAAAGTATTAAAATTAAAAACGGCCTCATGTCCCTTCAGTTAAAGTCGCCTATAAATGTTTTGACACGCAGCTGTGAGAGTTAGTCAGTTTGTCTGTTGCAAACAAGCCGAGGACAACAGTGAAGAAGGGACACCTCCAAAACAACAAAACAACGACTGACTAGACGAATGATAAGGTCTCGGGTTTCATCTGAAGCCAGTATCGTAGTCCTGTGTGAAACCTCCTGTGAGTTAATAGTACGGATGGGGACATGGTGATTTCCTGTGGGACATGTATGGAGAGGAAGATCGAGATGGAAAAGAAACTGAGGTGTGGCACAGCAACCGGCTCCACTGCACTTTGGGATGAAGACAACAATAAATAAGCCCCTGCTGATTAAAACAGCTGCCATTTCCACTCATGCAATACTTCTGGAATCGCGTAGCTGTGTAAAAAAACAAAAAAACATGCAGTCCGAAGCGTCTTTCACACCAAGGTACTGTACAGAGACAAAATATCGCGGCACGCATATTTACTACAGCATCTGCAGTAAAGCCAACGGAAAGGACGACAGAGAAGAAGCAGTTCCATGTGATGATGAAGAATCTGTTTTACCTCATCATCAGGATCAGACTCCATATCCTGTGGTATTCCAAGATGCATTGCCGGAGAGGGGAGAGATGACACAATGGAGAGCAGGGACGTTATAATGAGCGGGGAGGTGGAAATAAAATTCAGGGGATGAAAATGGAGCAGCAAAAACAACAAAAGGCATCAGAAGAAATCTACGGGATTAATACCAAATAAACAGCAACGTAAAAAAAAGCGAAAGCAAAATAAGTTCAGTTTCTTGTGATCAGACGATACCACAACAAACAAACAGATGAGAAGAGTCGTCTTCTTGCATAATTGTTATGTACCCACAATGAGCCAGGCAATAGAACAAAGCACGGTGTGCATGTGCGGCTGCATGTGTACGTTGTGGGGTCTCATGACTGGCACAGGCCTCAACGCTCAAACAACACTAAAGACACAAGCAGCAGGCAGTCATTTCTGGACCAAATGAACTTCAGTGGCTCCCCTTGATGTCCGGACAACATCGCCTGCTGTATTTCAATTTCATTTACATGTTGATGAGATGATATGGCGTAGAATAACGAGCTATTCAAACACGGGGACCCTACCTTCTTGTGGGTTGGCAGTGTGATATTCAAATTGCATATGGCAGCCTGTGGATGGCCTTTACTGGATTTGGGCTCTTTCAGGAAGGAGAGGCGACCACATAGCTCCTGGCCCATATCTCTGACCTGCAGAGGACAGCAGCAGGACACGCAAAGTGAAAAATGTGTTTAAAATAAGTAGCAGAATGAACATTCCTTCATTTGGAAGCTGGATATAGATTTAAGAAAGTAACAGCAGAATGCATTCAACTCGTAATTCTTTCAACTCGTAATTCTTTGCCATCCAAAAAACTGGCTCATAAATTGAGTTAGTATGCAGCTCTAAACATTTACTGCATCGACTGATTACTAGAGGATGATCTAACATGTCTGACGTGAGCTAATTAGCCAATAATTGAGAATAAAATCCAGGAGCGATTGAGGAGGTTTCCTTTTTTTTTTTAAATTTACCTTGACATGGAAAGGAAGCCGGTTTTCCTTGAAGGAGAAGAAGTTAAACACCAGCTGTTGGCCACTTTTGGTGAGAGGGGACAGGTTGCCGTAGCAATCCACGTGGATGGGCTTGCCCTCAAGCACCTGCAGAAGTTCACAGACAGTCATGAGTTTGATGAAATTGATGTAGACAATTTGTTCTCTATCCACACAAAGTCACAACCCCACCTCGATGTCTTTGCTACGGGCCACTTCCTCAAAGTTCTCCTGCTGCTCGAGGGTCTTGTCCACTTTGTCGTCCGTCATGCAGAAGCAGCGCAGCCGAGCCTCAACCGGGTCGTTCATCTTGGCGAAGACCACAAACTTGGCCAGGTACGGCACGCAGATCAGCTCCCGGTATAACTGAGACGCTAGACTCACCGTCTCAGGAATCTGGTGACAGTCTGCGAGCCAGAACCTGTGGAGGAGAGAAGAGGAGGTGAGGAGGGACACAAAAAAAAATTTGCTTACTTATGAGAAAAATTTACAGATGAAGAGCTTAAAGTTGGAAACTCTGCACATTTGAGCCTTTTTTATCACACTAAAACTTAATATATTAAACAAACTGGGTTAATTCTCTGAAGAGTAAATACGAACACACGACAGCTACGTAGAAATCATAACAGAGTTAGTAGATAACTTTAGCAGTAAAAGTCTGCCTGCACACTTGCCACATGGTCCCAGTCTAGCTAGGATGAGAAGTTCCCTTGCCGAGGTAAGTTAGGTAGCAAGCCTCAAGAAATATGGTCAACGTGACTTTATGTAGATGCATGTAGCTGCAACTTGTAAGTATACAGAGCCACAGAGAGAACCGGTTCAAGCTTACTCAATTAAATTGTTAAGCGTGCACGTCACGTTATATTGGTATATGGTATAAATATATATATGGTAATATATAGTTAAAGTCAGTCGATAACATGTAAAGTCAGACATGTAGGGAACTTGCCCTACTTATGGATGTAGTAAAGACCGGACTGAGAAACAATGCGATGCTCAAGTTATTAAAACAGCCCCAATAATGTGGACATTTCATTTGTTATCCGTTTATCTTGAAAGAGTTCAACATCTAAATAGAGGCAGGGATTTGATTTTGAATGTCAAATCGTGGCATCTCCAGGTCACCAACAGGACCAAAATTGAATTTCTACATGAAAACTAAGAGAAGCAAGACTTTCCCTGAGGACGGTACCGTGAAATGGACATCAATAAGGGGCTTTGATCAAACACATGGCACCCTGTCGTAACAGAGTGGTATGTGTACAGTCTGAGTCTCACCTGGCCGACACATTTGTGGTGAAGGAAACGCAATCGGTCACAAAGGACAGCGGCGTGGTTCCTGTGATGTCCTCCCACTGGGCCGGGGACGTCCCTCCTGTTTGCAACAAGGGCCAAAGATGACTTTCCAATCTTACCAGTTTGAGCTTTTTTATCTTCTCTTTTATTTATCGATTGTTGGCAACAATCAGATATTTGTCCTTTTAGTCTTTTAGATAATGTACAGTATATACAGAGATATTATGATGCACATTTTAGTTATGCAGATGTTGAGAAAAATAAATAAAATAATCTATGGTACACTTATCGATTCATGAAAATACATTCAAGTCTATGGGGTGGTACCATTTATGTGAATATGATAAAATCGTTTATAGTAAATTTATAGTTGATAGACGCGGTTATCTTCTCCGTTTTATCTTGAGCTTTTATAATCCTCAAACCTTTCATCTTCTCAGCTCTTCATCTTCCCTCTATCGACCGATGGCTTTTGACATCAAAGTGGGCCTAATGTACCCGCATGGGGCCGACTTTGACGTGGGCACAGAGTCGTTGTGTCTCTGAGTCACTATCATTGCTCCATGCGAAACTAAATGGAGGACCGACCACGGCCGACGTCACTCATCACATGTATCAGCATCAAAGGACACAACGGCTGTCGACGGATGTGTATTAAGTAACCAAACGCTAGGCCTGCGGGAGCCTCTCGGATGGAGCTCCTGCTGCAGTCGTGTCGCGCTCTAGTTATCTGCAGGTCTCCTTGCCTGTGATGCTGCAGAGCAGACGCAGGCAGGGCGCAGCGTCGCCTCGGTGGCCGCTGGGATGGCCTTCTGCCGATCGCGGCGGGACGGGGATCGTCATGGTGATCGGCTTGTGGAACTTCCTCCTCCTGGGCTCCACGGTGACGATGGGGCTGAAGGTGGCTCGGTTCCCGAGCACCGCCCTCGCCATGTCGTCTGGCACAGGCTGCGCCTGGACAGAAACACAGACACAGACGGAGGAAAGGTGTAAAGGTTCGGTCAAACTTTCCCTGCACCTTCTATGCAATGCAGGTGCGCGCCATCAAATATTCACCCACAAATGGGTCAGTTATATGAATAAATAACAGCTCAGTGGACAGTGAGTTGCGAAGAAAAAGCTGAGTCATGAAAAAGACGCAGGATGCAGATCTCTCGAGTCCTGCAGTACCTGCAAGCCGACACGGATCTTCTTGGTGAGCGCCCCCTGCGGGAACGAGGCCTGGACCATGGGCACGGTGCTGCTGGACAGCATGCCTCCGTCGGGACCCATGTGGTTGGACTCCTGCTTGATCCGTGACACCACAGCAAAATACTGAGGGAAATCGGTGGTGACGATGCGGCAAATGCGCTTCTTCTCCAACTCGGCAGGACTGTCCAGCTCTGTGACAGAAGATGTTACTCTCGTAAATGGGCTTTTTCGGCAACAGCTGACAGAGCCCTGGGTTATGTAGTTTATGTTTTCCTACAAGCCGTCTAAACTAAACTAACATTAATAAGTGTCAACCAGTCACATATAAGAATAACCTTTCCTCTACCTTCATCCATTCCCGTGAGCAGATCAAACAGGTCTTCCGGCCTGGCGTCAGACTGGTGCTCCTTCCACGTGTCGCCATTTTCACTCCTCAACACGATGAGCTCCCTCTCTTTCCCCCGCATGGACCCAAAATGAGGGATCTCCACAATCACAGGGCTGGAAGGGAAAACACATCACGATAAAACTGGTAATCCACGCCCGTCTCATGAGCCCCGACGCCCTGAAAGTTGGTATCAGGAAATATCTCAACATTTCATCACAAGGAAAAGGAAAATCCCCAGCGACCTACCCGAGGAACTGAGCCCCGGCCGGTCCGACCTCCACCAGCCGGCTGACCAACCCCTCTCCCTCCACCATGGGCGGAGGGTAGGCCAGCTTGTGCCTCTTGGCCAGGCGGCAGGTGATGCGCGTGGGCGCCGTGCACTTCCTGGGAGGGATGATGATGCGCATGCCGTTGTGGCGGCTGCCTCTCATGGAGCCACCGCGGGCGTCCACCATGAAGCTGACCAGGAACCTGCAAAGGGTAAAAAAAAAGGAACGGCGTCAGGCGGACGAAAAGACACGGGCAGAAAGATAGAAGGAAGCTTTATCACGGACACAAGTGAGGAGGACGCTTCCCATGCTGTGATCACCGGACGCCCAAACAAAGTAGGGGAAAGAGAAGAATAACAAAAATAGAGATAGAACGATAAGAAGAAGGGGGAGGGGGAAA
The DNA here is from genome assembly GCF_964276395.1 of Gasterosteus aculeatus. Classification (NCBI taxonomy): domain Eukaryota; kingdom Metazoa; phylum Chordata; class Actinopteri; order Perciformes; family Gasterosteidae; genus Gasterosteus; species Gasterosteus aculeatus. Next base: position 14,887,241 of record NC_135693.1, on the reverse strand, counting down.
AATGCTTTTGGTTGTGAAAGCTGGCAGTTCTCACCTTCGCTTGTGCCTCAATCAGGAACGTTACAGTTCAAAACTAAACCGGGTGCTGATGACGTTGCAGAAAGTTTAGTTTCCACTCCTGAGGCTGAAGGTGAGACTGTTGCCACATTTCAGTTCCATCTAAAGCAGCGTTCGGTGATCAAATATTAAAACACCTGCGCGGATGTTTCACCAAGATAAGGTCAATGCGATCAATATGTGATGCGTCAGGTTTGGGCCATCCCATTTAATCAAGCAAAGAGTTAAGATGGAGTAGGATGGATTTGGAATGAGCAGCTCGTAAAGCCTAAAGCCAAACATAAAGCTGTTCTTTTCACTACCAGTGGTATGCTATGTACTGTATGGTTGCTTATAGTATAGTATGCTGCTGAAAATAGAAGCATCCCTGTAAAGCTTTGAGGAAGATATATTATGTGCACTGTGAGATGCCACATCAACGAAAAGCCAACACGTCGACTGTGCACACTTCTAATATCTAGGCTGTGCAAATGAAACACCAGACCACACGGATGAGACGAGCACAGAGCAGAGGAGGGGAGGCCCGAGAGGGGAGGAGAGAGTGTCGAGGTGAGAGGAGGACAGAGGTGGAGGAGTGAGAGCGGCGTCACTGCGGCGTCATGGGCGAACGCAGCGGACTCGTCGGTCATCACCTGGAGTCATACTGAGGGAGCGGGGAGGAGAGGCTGCAAAATAAACACAATGGAGGCAATGCAGGAGGCAAACCCCCCAGAATCTTGTTTTAGTATCAGGGTTTCGTTATCACTGCTGGGATCTGTGGTTACTATTAAGGACGGAGAAAAGATTTAAAACTGCAGAGGTGGAAAATCAGGGGGGAAACACAAGACACACTGACGACGAAATAACAATGAACAAAAAACAATAAATATGTAAAAAAAAAAAACACACACACAAGATCTGATTGTACGATAGTAGAACTAAACTGGGCAGATCCCAGAATTTCATTTCAAATTCAAACTATGCTGCGTTTTACAACGTCATATATTCAAAGTGAAACACACAGGCCGCTGTGCCGTGACCTCACACTGAGTCTGTTCTCTGTTTCCGTGATGACAGAAAGAGGGTCGGCGTACGAGAGGGGCGACATCTGGACCGTGTCTGTAGACTAGTGGTATGACACCAGAGCTTGGAGGAGGACAGACTGTGTCTTTTTGTTGCTGTAACGCAACGTGCACAATGGCAGCCCTTGCAGAAAGCCCACGGTGCTGAACGTTGAACAAAAACATAATACAACCGTCGTGTGCAGGATGCAAAGATAAATGTATAATTTACGCAATAGTTATGTGAATGTGCAGGCGGCGAACGCGCCAGCTCTTGAATGTAGCCAGTGTGTGTGTGTGTGTGTGTGTGTGTGTAATGGGACAGGACAGTGCGGCTGGTCTTACCCGGAGTGAATGGGACTGGACACGGTGTTGTGACTGTGGTCCACTGTGTCCGGGGTCCAGCTGTAACGCCGCATGTACTCGGAACCGTTTTCTCTGGTCACGGCCAGGTGCTGGAGACGAGAGCATCCGGAGGAGATGAGAGGAGGATGAGGAATACAGATGTGAAGGTAAAAAAAAAAGGGGACAGAACTAAAAACAACTTAAAATGAGGGGGAATTGGATGCTAACTGAGAAGACGAAAAAGAGCTATTCCTCAAGCATTGCACCACGAGAAGGTTTGCAGACACGTGAAGCTGATGATTCACGGCCTCAAATGTCAACAAACTTTGTCCCTATAATCTAAAGCCTCCTCCCAAAAGACACAATGAATGACGGAGCGAACGCAAGGCGACCATGAACGCCTCGGGAAAAAAAAAAAGAAACCGGAAACCGGCTTTTAATAAATGATGATCGCTTCATGAGAACTCACGTGTACTGAAAGTCACATGGGGAAGATCAAAATACAGATCGGCGCTAATGAACGACATGAGAACAGCGTGGATCCGAAACAAACAAATGAACAGAACTCGTGAGCGATGGAAGGTGAACCACAGTGAGTGATGAGTCGAGACATTCGGGAAGTCTTTATACCTTATTGAGAGGGTCGACCAAGTAGGAAATGTCTTTACAGACACTCTGAAGCTTCGGAAGGAGAAGAAAGACAGTTCAGAGGTCACACTGACGTCCAGACAAATGAGCTTATGGAGCTTTTTTTTCTCCACTGATTCACTTCCCATCAAAGGAAACACGATGCCGCCTCTGAGAGGATTAGATGGTTCTACAATTTGCTCTTTCGACGTCCCGAACATTTGCTTGAGTTGAGCTAGGTGCATATTTTGGCCATGTATAGTTTGAGATCTTGGGTTATGATGTCATACTAGTTGTCGTTCATATCCCTAACAGTGTTTATGAGAGGAGGTCAGTTTCTGTTTGTGCTCCTGACCAACAGAACAAGCTGTGCAGAGAGAGCACTGCGTTTTGTTTTTCCAGGCGGAAGCGAAGAGGGGGCCTCCCGGAGCCCTTCGGCTTGAATAAACTCAAGGTGCTGGAGCCTCTCCTTCAGCACTTTGGCAAAAGACAGCAACCCGTCAACACTGCTTCTGTTATGACCTCCACGCAACACCAGTAAAACTACCCTCTTCCCCCCTCAACAGGCGACTGACAGAAAGAAGAGACATTAGCGCTTAACAAAAAACAGACCGCTGAAGATACTGAAAGGAGGGAGGAACAGGGTCGGAAATGGCAAGAACAGAAAGAGGAGGAATCGACCTTACCGTGTCCTTTGTGGGCGCCAGGATCTCCTCGATCATCATGCTGTCCCGCGCATAGGAGCTCCGGTTGAGCGTGTTGGACCTATCCGAACTGAAGGAGCGCAGGCTACACGTTACCACGCAACCCGGCGCCGTGGGCAACAACAAGTGACGGGCGGGGGGGAACACGACACACAAAACACAAAAGGCAAGGAATCCGTTACTACATGCAACCTCCAGGGAACACAGGGTTTCTTCTACTTACTGGACAGAGAGAGTCCAAAGGGTATAAGTGGAAAATAGAGAGGGAGGAAGGGAGAGGCCGGGAGATAGGAAACCGCAGCAGGTCACTCAGAGATGGAAATGTGAGCGACGTCAGTGCGTTTGCATTGATAGCGATGGAGAGCGAGAGGAGGAGACGCACAGGTGTGGTCGGCCAACTCCAAACCATGACGCCCAGCAGATTAGGGGACAGTACGTACGTGTGTGTGTGTGTGTGTGTGCGTGTCCGCATTGACAGTGAAGAGACAGTGAGGAATCAGACTCCCTCCCTTCTAAGATTAGCAGCTGACCTGGACCGGTTTCTGAGCAGCGCACACAGAAGGCAAAGCTGCGTTTTCTAGTCGTCTTGCTGCAGTCTGCTTTGTGGCTGTGTGTGTGTGTGTGTGCGCGTGTGTGTGTGTGTGCGGTGACGTGTGCCTATTCCTGCAGCCTCTCGGGCTCAATGCGGTGCTGTAGATTCCGTTCGGGTTTTTTTTCCTCTAACCCCGTGCTTCTCTCCGAGCCGACGTCTCGGTTCAGACATTTACCTTCTACATTTCACACACAAACGGGGGCAAAGCAGCCGTCTGCGAGCCTTATTCTGTGTGCTGTATGCGTGGGTTGATGTACCCTGCGTGTGAGGGAGGGGGGAGAACGGGTGAGCGGGAGGGAGGGGGGTAGCTCATGCGCAGCTCATCGTGTTGTGGGCAAACTATTCGAGCCCTTTATTCAACCGAGGCTGCGCAATCCGCCATTAAAGTTACCAAACAACTCTGTACGGCGCGAACGGACTCGCTGGCATGGCGGCACGACGCTACCCTGCCCCCCCCCCGGCCCTCAGCCAGACTGTTCTAGCTCTATTTGTTCTTCACAGCTTCTTCCTCTCTCTCATTGTGTTCATCCTCCTCTCCTCCTCCCTAAACACTTGAACTTTACTCTAATTATCGCGGTTTTCCTCTTTATTCTCATTCACTTCAGCACGTGGTGCCCCCCCCCCCCCCTCTCCCCTTCATCTACCTCCTCTGTTGTTACTAATACTCCACTGCACTGGTTTAGCCAACAGTTCAACTCAGTGCAGGACTCCTAATGTTGATCATTCTTGTGATCATTTACGACTTTATTTATCTGGCTGGCGTCTCCATGGCAGCACCAATGGGCCGGTGTCTTTTGGCGAGGCGGCGGCGGCGTGGACAATCGCTTCGGGTTGTTGTTGCGTACATGTGAGCGGTCCTAAGCGTTGGAGCAAACTTCCCCCCCAAAAATCTGAGGCTCTTAAGTTTCCATCTCTGCGAACCAAGATTTAACATCGGCGTTGTCGATCCTGAACCGACCTCCAGTGACTCTCCTTCAAATGGAGGAGATAAAAGGGGTGGATATTTGAGAATAGCGATGGGTTTGATCCCTGGAAGTTACACCCAGTGGCAGGACACAATTCTAAAGTGCCACTTGAGAACAAGCCACCTTAGAAGAAGTTACAGAACTATTCAACACAACTCAAACTGAAGAAAAGTCTGCAAAAAAAAAGCACATGTGGCTTCAGTCCTCTCATTCCCAGGAAGCTTGATTCTTTTTCACAGCCTGCTTTTAAAAAGGGACGGGACAGAAAACACGGCGAAGGCTGTTCGGCTAAAATGGAGCGACACAAACACAACGAGTGACGGCGATCCAAGGGGACAAATCAGGATGGAAACACTGGATGACTCGTGGTTTGGGTCACAACAAACAGCCGTTCATGGGTGGGGAGGAGAAGGGCGACATCATTCACAGCTAATGTGAAGGGGGGATGGGGGGGGGGCGACATCATTCACAGCTAATGATGCTTACTACTTCTACGACTACTACTCTGTGCTTACCTGAGTCTAGGGCTAGAATGACGGTGCAGGAAAACAAGGAAAAGGACAAAATAGAAAATAGAGTGAAAAGCGAAGCATTTTGAAGACACTCAAGCGTGATGCGGCTTTCATTGTTTTGTTTTCTTCCTCCATCTGCTTCTGCGTGGTGGTCAGTCAGAGGGAAAACCATGCAATGTCAATGTCATGCGCGGGAAAAAGCAAGGAACAGGAAAGAATTCACTCAGCATCATACGTTTGTTTATCAATAAATTGCAACATTTCACCCAATTTTAAAATCTATTTCAGCCGTTTGTCTCCTTCATGAGCCATCACACAAAAGCAGCAGCATGAAAGCGTCAGTTGAGGAGTGCGTTCTAATTTGCAGCAGATGGAGATATCATTTTTAATTATATACTTTCTCTTTTGTACCCTTAAATAACAAAAACTAATAACTAAAACCTCAATTCCTCAAATGTGGAGTTATTTTGAGTTCAAACATGCCTGTTTACGGAACACCTCCAATTTCCATTTAATTCCGGGTTTGCAGAGTTTTTCTAGTGAACCCGCTGACTCGAGCGGCTTCCCGTCACAGTTAGTGTTGTTGTTTTTAATCAATCCGGCCATCCCAGTACATCCGTCCGTCCGTCCGTCCGTGCTACACACTCTGTGCTGTGGCCGTGTTTTCACTGGAGCCCAAACTTTGTTGTGTGCCGGTGCAGAATCCGGATGAGCAGCTGTTCCCCAGGAGGATCGAAGGCCTCGCGGTTGAAGAGATACAGCTCACACCTCTCGTACTACGCGCTACGGGGCCGCTGGGAACCGTTGCCTCGGCTTTGAGCGAGGGCAGATTAAACGCTGCATCATTTTGTCAGGTCGGATCACCGGGTGGCAACTTTCCAGCTGCTTTCTCCTGCGATTTCCATTTTTCCGTTTTAGTGTGTGTGTGTGTGTGAGTGGGAGGGCCTTTACGTCATGTGATCTCACCCTAACAAATACCATCCAATACCACAATATTAGGAAATCAGCACTGCACCGGATGACCTGTCCTGTGATGTTCAGAGCACAAATGACAGGTGCTCACCTGGCTGAGCGGGCTCCTATGCTGAAGCCCATGTAGCCCTCCTGAGGGAGAGAGTCGTCCCCCAGCTCCTTGAGGTCCTGGGGCCGCAGGTATTTGTCCGTGTCCCCGGTCAACGCATCCTCACCTGGTGGAGGTAGGAGGGGGGGAAGGAGGAGGGGTGAGATCACAAAAAAAAATCCGTCCCGTTAACTTCAATATGTCTATACGGCCAAAACAGGTGATGCGGCACCTCAGCAAGAAAAAAACAAAAAACACAAGTCTGCCACTTATTGGATCATGGCGCTCAGAGGAGGCTGGTTTATCTATCAACTGTTTAACCCAACATAGCCCACTGACACAACAACAACAACAACATGAAGCTGGAGGGACCCTGCAGTAACGATACCTGATTTCTGTTTTAGAGGTTAGACAGTCAGTTTGGATGAAAAAAATTAATTAAAAAAAAACATCAAACAAGGCCTCTTTTCCCTGATTTCTGGAGCTCTGCCGCAAAACCGAACGCAGCTCCTTTCACAACAACATCAACACTCACAAGAAGACAGCGACCGACAGAAGGCACGGGCGCGCAACAAACACGCGGGGACGCGCAGCGCGCAGAAAGCCGCAGCGCAGCGCACCTCGATCGGCGGACCGGTGGACGATGACGCGCCGGTCGATGAAGCCGGCGGAGCGGCGGCTGTGCTTCCCCTTCTCCCGCATGTCCCGTCCGGCTGTGTCCTGCCCGCGAACGCTGCGCTCCTTCCCCGCAGCCCCTCCCACCCCCGGTCCCTGCGACGCTGCCGCACTCCGGTCAGACGCCGTCAAGTTGTGACGTAAATAAGTGGCGGGCGTTTCCGGTTTTGGATTTCAAAATAAAGCGGTGCTTTTTTCTGAACTGTGAATCTGTTGTTCAATGCATTCAAGGTTTTTTTTTTTTTCAAGAAGTGCAGAGTTCTGCTGCAACAAGTTTACACGTTTGGACAAAACTGGCATTAATGGTGGAAGGGAGTTATCTGCAAAGTGGTGTTGGTGTTTCCCCAGTACCCTAACATTTTATGATGTTTTAATCTTAGATATTAGATATCAACCCAAGCAGAAAGCAAACTCACATAGTATTCCGGATTTGGAATTCAAGATAGTCTGCATAATTTCAGTCTTTTAAAATGTGTTATGTTTTTATTTTGATGGTTAAATTGACTTTTTTCTGTCTGACTGAGAAACAATTGTCTGCTGCTGTAATGCATCACAGTCCCCCCCCCCCCACACACACACATACACACAGACACACACACACTTCCTATTGTTGGGCTGTGTTACAATGTCACCTCATCAGATCTCACTCTCAGCAGTAAAAATCCAAAACAAGTAAAAAGATAAATAAATTGCCATTTGTCTTCACCATCCAAGGAGGACTCAATTCTCGGTTCTCATGACACTCCACTTTCGATCCTCCGTGTTCTAATTTTATTAACTTTAATTAACTTTATATACATTCTAAAACACCAAAAAGGACTATTGAAACTCTTACCACTTACCTTCCATAGTGATCAACTCTCTTCTGATATCTCCAAAGTTATTTCTATTTTTCTAGAGCTCCGATAAACATCCACGGGATGAAAAGTAAATCCAGAGAGAGGTGAGGACCATCAACTGGTCCTTTCCTCGAGAATGTCGCCCTCTCTTCACCCCGCGCGCGGACTCACACCAACATGCGCGTTTTTCCACAGTTGCGCACAACAAAACTTCTGAAGAAGAAAAAAGTGCACGTCGCTGGGGGGCAGAAAGAGCGCAAGTCAAAGCCAACTGCCCTGGGCGGTCGCAGCGGGGGTTAATTCCTCTAGCAGCTCATCCCCCCCCCCCCCGGGATTTAAAGAGAGAAAGTCCTCGCTGCGCCCTTTGGCTCACCAGCGTCCACAAAACAAAAAAAAACCCGGCTGAAGGGAGCCAACCCGCGGCGCGGGGAGCAGTCAGCTGACGCGTCCTTTGAGCAAATGCTTGGGAAACCTCCGGAGAGGAGAGGAGGACTCTCACTTGCACATTCCTCTGCATGTGCAAGTGAGAGTGCGGCTGAAGTGATGATGAAATAACCACCATCGTTTTGCAATTGTTGCATATTTTTTGATTCCCATGCAACACTTGTGTTTCCTTCTCCATGTTGCACGTGAAAAACTTGCACAAGAATAGCTACATTTTAGAACATTTAGGCGTTTACACAACACCGACTGTAGTATTACCCTCTTAAGCCAGTGAACGCAATACCATATGACAGATGGAAGAGCACAGCAAGGAGGTAATTAGTAGCTACAGTAGTAGTCTATAGGAAGCGTGTGAGCATGTGATTGCACAGACACGTCGCACACACATACACACACACAACCAGAGACCAGGATTGTCCCTCACACCCACAACTTAATAGGATAGAAAGGATTAAACAGAGATGTGGACAGTCTTTACTTTCTAACTCCATCACACACACACACACACACACACACACACACACATGAAGGCGCACAGGCCTGGGAGCAATAGCTCTACTGAAGCTGGTGCTAGTGAAGTCGCTACAAAGCTGATGAATAAGCTTCGTGGAGTTGATGAGCCCGTGGGGGCTCTTATGTATAATGATTCCCGCCTGGCGGTGAAAAACACGTTGAACCACAGATCGACCAGCGAGGACCTTCGTCACGACGCTGCAGCCTCAGACTCATCTTTCCTCACCTGATGCGCTGCGTGTCTGTTTTCGTAACGGGATCACCTGACATAGAAGCTCCACACCCGCCGCCCCCTTCCACCCCGTCGCTGCCCCCCAATACCGGTCCCCTAAACAGCCCATGAGCGAGCTCATCAATTTTACAGGCCTGTTGGCTACGTGGTTCCAAAACAAAGGGCAGGCGACCGAAGTGAGCAGCCTGAAAACAAAGCGACTCGTTCTGCAAACTGCCGCTGGTCCTCGGGGGGGGCCGCCGTGCTGCAGCCGCCATGCTGTTAGGACATCGTTACCGTTATGCCGTTTATTAAGGTTTACACACAGCGAGACGCGATGGATTCGTGGAATGCATGCAGGCCTTTTCAAAGTCTGTCGACTGAACAAAAACACAGTGTGAGTCACGTCCACCTTGTTTTCACGGTTTCACTAGAAGTCCTTCAGAGAGTTTGCCAGCGGACGACACTTCACATCTCTGACAATCACGCCGTTCGAGGTTGGGGGACGTGCACCAAGTTAAAAATAACACAAGTTGGTTTTCAAGTTGCAGTGAAAATAACTTGAAACTGCCAGAAACTGAAAACCAGATTCAAGGCTAAAACAGGATTTCTTGTACGAATTGAAACAGTTGAGAATTCATTCTTTGTGTGATGATGGGCGGCTGACAGCAAATAAAAGTGTAATACCTACTATCTGACCTTCTTATTGGCTATTTTCAACAGTTCATGAACTGCATAATAACCTTCATTGATCTGTGAAAAAGACTCCTCGTTGAGGTTTTCTGCCTCATTGGCCCAGACTGTGAGGTGTAAATACACATAGTGAAATATTAAAATGTTAATAATAAATGTCACAACATGGCACACAGTCTAAAGTGTATGCAAATCATGTGCTGTATTGATATTATTTGTAACCATAAAGTCACACCGGCGGTTTGCAAGCATCGACTGATGTAATTTTAGTACTAAATGAGTGAAACATAAGAGGACGAAGCTGTCACTGGAAATGTCTTCACGTACCTTCATCGTCGGACATGTCGAGGAACTCATTCATGGTCTCTGGGACGTTGATTTTGTGTTTTTCCGATGTGCTCTGTAAATGTTTGAAAAGAAGGTCAGCTGAACACTTTTCACGAAACATTTCTTCTGAAAAACACGTATGCGCTGATCCCTCAAACATTAAACCTGTGAGGTCTGAGTTATCATGTACATTTTGTAGTATATAATAAACCAGATAATCATCTGAGTTTCCCTTTACATGCATTTGACCATTTTGAAAATGTTATATCGCCTGAAACTTAACTAAACATTCTGGAGACAACTGTAGTCAATCAATGACAAGTTCAGAATTTACATTCCAACCAAAGTGTGACCTTCACATATGTTTCCTAATATGGACATTAATCTGAATCTCAGCCGTGGCCTCTGCCACGGTGAGAAGTAATAATACTCTTTGTCTGAAGGCCATTTCCCTCCACATAGCTGACCGGGCTGCAGAAGAAAAACAACAGCAGAGGCCTCACGGTGAATAATTGATCAATCCCGCAAAGGTGTAAGGAACCGACCTTGATCTTTAGAGTTACTTAACCGTGCACAGTTATGTTTAATACACTTTGCTGCTGATTGTGCAGGATCCGCAGTGACCTCTTCGTCCCCTCGCTGTCATCCCTCTGCCTCAGTTTCTCTCCCACTTTCTCCCCCTCACCCCCGTCTTTCTCCCAGACACGTGTGTGGATCAGATCACTGTTGGTGACCTTAGCTATTTGAGGAGAAACCTTAAGCTCCCATCTAAGCCCTTTTCTCGCTCTCTTAATGAGGACAGCTTCACACATGTGACATGGCATGAGTTACTGTCTTCCTTGCCGGCCGGTCGGCAGGTTTTACTCACTGACCGCGTTCACAGTTTGTGGCCGGATGGCTGGTCAGCTTTCAATTCATGAGCATATCAAAAAGTTTAAGAAAAAAACCCTCAACACAACAAACCGAAGTGCCAAGATTGATAACTCTTGTAATGATAGTTTCCAGTTGATTTGAATACAGTTTAGAATTGAAATCCGTTGCTGAATAAAGAAGATAGAATGAGTAAATATGGAAAGTATGAAATCCTAAATTTGTTAAAACGAGGATGAATGAAGATGCAGAGTTATTTTTTTAACGTGTTTTCGGAGCAGTAAAACTATTTGAATCAACCTCAATGTCACCTGCATGCACATTGCATTACGCTGCCTCTTGCATTCATCTCATTCTCCAAATCATAAACTTAGATTAGCACAAACTCTGTTGGTGATGTGATACAACTTGGGTGCATTCAATCGCGTGAGGTGCCGAGAGACGAGCGCCTCACCATGGTCGTCAGGTTTTCGTCCGTCACGGGCCTCAGGGTGTCCACCACAGAGATGTATCCGAGGCGACGGGCGATCGACAGGGCAGTGTTCCCATTCTGACCAGTGAGAGAGCAACAGGAAGTTATTCACACAAAAGAGCATTCAGCACTTCATCGCGCTTCAGCTCTGCTTGAGCGTGCGTGTGTGTGTGCGTGTGCTTTCTGTGTGTTTGTGCACTGACCACGGTGAGCTCGTTGGCCGAGGCGCCGCGCTGAAGCAGCAGGTTGACGATGTGGGTGTGGCCCTGCTGAGCCGCCTGGTGTAGAGGAGTGTACCCGTTCTGGACAGAGACACACAAACACACAGTAGTCAGGGCCACAAAGAGAGGAGGTGCTCAAATTGAATGAAATCTGAATTGTGAATCTACACAAAAACTAAGACTGTGCATGTGGGTGGGTTTTTCTTTTACCTTGGTTTTGCCATTGGCTCTGGCTTGGTTCTGCAGCAGGAAGTTTGCCATCTTTGCGTTGCCGTAGTGACAGGCCACGTGCAGCGGAGTGTAACCCATCTGCACGAGGAAGGACACAGACATGAAAGGCGAGGAGGTGAAAAGGGGAGGAAAACACAGTTACACATGCCGACTGGGGGCCTCTTCTTGTTACATCACAGTTTCTCCAAAAACTATTCATCTGCCTGGGTCGAAAGAATTTTGAATTCTTGTGCAAGAGAACAATTTTTAGCATGACATCTCTGACTGTACACGTAACTTTGAAACTGCATCGTATTTCACGCCATCGTTGAATTATGAGTACAGCGCATAATGCTAATGGATGAGATCAGTGCGTGGATAACCTATTTGCTGTAAACAAGTGTCCTGTCAGCAGAACACACACACACATACTACATAACCTTGTGTTAGTCCAACCTTCCACTGCTGCAGGTTTGTCTCTCAGTGAACGTGAGCGGCCTGTTATGGGGCCTGTGTGTGTGTGTGAGAGAGTGAATGTAACTGACGTGTGTGTGTGTGTGTGTGTGTGTGTGTGACTGAACAGAAGAGCATATACGTGCTCATGTGCATGAGTGCATGATTTTTGCTGCAGCGTGTCCCAATGAAGACATGAACACCTTCCACTCAGGTATCAATCCTTTATTCATGCATCACCTGAGAAGATTGGGGACGACTGTATGTGTGTGTGTGTGTGTGTGTGTGTGTGTGTGTGTGTGTGTGTGTGCGTGTGAATGTTTTTCAGATGCCATGACTAGACTAAAACTATAAAAGGAAGTCCACTAAAAGTCAACTTCAAAGAGAGAGACAAAGACAATCAATGATGTGTGTAAATGAAACGTCATGCCTGCAACTGTAAAAGCTGATTTGAAAACCCTTTTCTGTTTGGGTATTTACAGTGTGTGTGTGTGTGTGTGTGTGCGTGTGTGTGTGTGCTGAGAAAGCTTTACCTTTGTCTGCGGGTTGACATCAGCCCCGTGGTTGAGAAGGACTTCTGCCACATTGACCTTGTCCTCCTGCGCCGCCAGATGCAGTGGTGTGAGTCCGCTCTGGGTTTGAGGATAAAAACCACTTTGTGAACACGCGAATAACTGTGTCCTGGTGCACAGCGCACGAGAGTCTCTCTCGGTAAACCAGACGCTGCAAGCCAGTGGTCGTCGACATGTTGTCTCTTTCTACATTTTAAGGGTCAGAGTTAGCACGACTGTCTCGTAGCTGGTCGACGTCCGTCTCTGACCTTTACCTTATTACACATGTTGACGTTAGCGTTCTTGGTCAGCAGCAGGGACACCAGGTCCACGCTGCCCTCCTGGGCCGCCAGGTGAATGGGGCTGATGCCTTGCCGCGTCACCGCGTTGGTGTCGGCGCCGTACTCCAGCAGTGTGGTCCCGATGTCCATTTGGTTCTTTTTGGCAGCGATGTGGAGCGGCGTGTAGCCGTTCTGAGGCGGGTCAGAGAGACGCGGCGGTTGGGACGCTTGATTCAGCTCTTCTTCTACTTTAATGGGTTATTTCATCTATTGTATTGTTTAAATTGCCTTGTTGTACACAATGTAGCTTAAAACGGGGATTTCCTCTTATAATGCATTTCATTCCATTCTAAATAAAAAATGGCATTGATAACTCGTACATTGTAAACTAAAGCGTAACCAAGGTTTTTAGAAAAGACCACTTTCTAAAATCCTTTTCATTACATACAGAACATTTGAAATAACCACAGTGCAGATAAGAGACAGATTCTTTCTGCACTGAAGGAACCAGATTATGAATCAAGATTCGGATTAGAAGCACAGAATAATGCGCGTCTGCCAAAGAAATGGATGAAAGGTCAGTAGCACAAATCAGTAAGTAAAGTCATAAGGTGGAATCAATCTCGACCTTCATTCATTCCTGACCCCACGTCTACGCTGACGCTCTCGGCTGGCGACGGATGGGAATAAATAATGCACTTTATATTCCACTCACTGGGCAACGCTGAAGTCCAACCGGGATGGAGTGATTTTAGCTTGAATGGAGAGGCTGTAAAAAGCCCCGGCTGAGTGAGTGAGGGAAACTTTACTGCCATCACCGCTACCAGTGTGTGAACACGCACGCCTCCAACCGGAGTGTGTAGACGCTGCTAGACAATTCCTAGTGAACAAAGGTTTGATCGCTTTCCAAAAGCCCTCAAATTTGACCGAGCGCACCAGCTTCAGCACAAAGCCGAATGAAAACCCAATTCACACGGGGAGAAACTGATGACTAAGAGTGGGGGAGGGAGGAGGGAGTAAAAAGAGACGGGGAGAGAGAGAGAGAGAGACGGTGACAAAAGGGGAGGACAGAGAGGAGGGATGAATTAGCTTTACAAGCTTTTGATTCCTCTTGCAGTTGACAGTCCGGACCAAATCAGACTCTCCCTCCCATATTTCGGTTGGCACCATCTGTCATTCTGTTGTTACTCGTTCGGTGCTTCTGACAGACTTCCAAAGCAGAGCGGGAGAAACCGTCCGCGACTCGACCGCATGCGACCGACGGCAAATTGACGGCAAACTAAATTCAGACAAAAGGGTGGTTTGAAGTTGAGAAAGACTTCATTTTACCAGGTGTATAACACACTACCAGCCCGTTCGCACCGGCTCTCTTGTTTCATGGGAATCATGGAAATAAAGCGGCGTGCGTGTCCATTCCGAGATATTTCCGACTTTGCTGAGCTCAGATAAAAAGCTGCACATTCGCTCACAGCGCCAGAGACCAGACAAGATGGAATGGGAGAAGATGGGCGGATGATCTTCTCACGCTGCACACAGAGGGTCTGAGATGAGATTATCGAGGGTCTGAGATGGAGTCAGATGCGGCCATTGCCATGTGCGTGTGCGTGTGTGTGTGTGTGTTACCTTGGCGGCAGCGTGTGGGGAAGCTCCCTGATCCAGCAGCAGCAGAGCCACTCTCTGATTATCGTAGTGAGCGGCCACATGCAGCGGAGTTAGCCCACTCTAAAACATCCACACGCACACACGCACAGGCATGCAACACATCAAACAGGGTTAGAAGTCCACTGGCACGGCCATAAGTAACATGAAAGCACATAAGCAACGGAATTTAAAGTAAAAAGGTAGTTAGTGCAGGAGGAAGCTTGCTGTAATCTGGAAGCAGCAGCTAGGGGGAGCATGTCTCCACTGGCTTAAGAAATGGATGTCCAAATTGACCCCTTTTCCTCCAATTTGAAATGGTAGGATTAAGTAGGATCATTTTGTCAACACGTCTCAAGGCAGAACCAGAGGTATCATCCCTTTTTTAAAATGTATATTCCAGTCGTTCGTCCTTGTGGAGATGTGGCGCATACGTTCCCTGCAATGCAACTCGAGGGCTGCTGGCAGTGCAGTCAGAGACCCAAGGTTGTGACGCCAGCAGAGGCCGATGTAGTCACGGGCGACCGTCTTCCGAGCGATGACGCAGAGCGGGGGGGGTGTCTAGCAACAGCAGCAGGTCCTGATTTAAGATACGATGCATGTGCACTCTGAGCCACGACCAGAGTGTTGCATCCCCACAGATATCAACTTCCATCTCAGGATGCTTCCTGAATCATGTCGAACAAGCGATCGGGTTTCCTCAGAAAAGGTGAGCGGCATCTAATGTATCTTGATGATCTCCCATGCTGCTGTGCAGTGTGTTGTTTCAAATGTCCCAGAGACGTGGGAGACTTTTTAAATGTGTTACTTACTCATCTCTAAAGAAAGTGAGTGTAATTGTTATTTTTTGGGGGCTTTTGTGTTCAGACTCAGTATTACAATTGGGCAGATTTTAGCAAGACCCCACCGGGCATTTGTGGAAGCTTCATTATCATACCTGACTGCCATTATGTTAAATGCTCTCAGATGGCGGCACATCAGTGCCAGTAGTGCTAAGTAAATGCATTCAATATGTGCGGGTGTGTGCGTTTCTACAAGGGGGCATGTTGAGGTTGAATCATCGAGGGAATAAAAGCAAATCGGCACAGATGGACTGTGCATCAGGACAAGCATCGGTCAGCTGTGCTGTCCTGGGATCAGTCCTACATACATGCGGCTCCTCCACCCGACACCTTGTTGTCATTTGGCTGTAATAAAAATATAAAAATCGCACACGACGCCTCTCCTCTCTTCTAAAGACATCTCACCTTTCCAGCAGCATCCGGCGCAGCTCTCTTCTGTAGGAGCAGACTGGCGACCTCCATCTTGCCGTACTTTGCTGCCACGTGCAGGGGACTGAACCCTTTCTGCTGAACACAGAATGAAATAGGTCAACAAAGTGAAGCAGGGTGGAGAGATGGAGAGGATAGAGAGGGCAGTCACACAGGAAGAGAATATTTACATTGTTTGGGTTCAGCCTTTTTCTGGCCATGGTCAAGCGTTTCCTCATAACAGCAGAGTTTCTCGCATGGTTGTAAATATCTTATCTGGGTGGTTAAGTTCAGTGTTCATGTTGGGTTAAAGACCATAGAGGATTTGAAAAACGATGAGCTGACTGAAATTTCTTTCTTAAATTGACAAAATGTCAAAACACAATTAGTTACCCTGTTCCTGCATGAATGTTTTTTCTTTGAATGACTTGAATGAGATCAGACATTCAAGTGTTGTTGACCTAACCTAAATTAGGTCCAAATAGATTTTGAACTATTATAAATTAATTGAATCACCTACATTAAAGGTTTCTATGACCTCCAAATGAGTATAATCTGTGCATGACTGATTTAGTTTGTGATTTTACATGTGATCATGTTAATCTTGGCTTTCTTCTCGTGTGAGCGTGGAGATATTTTAAGACATTATGTCATATTTTCCTGAGGAATGTGACTCCCAAGGATTCCACGCTCTGAAACAGATGACCTCATTTGTGTGATTGGTTCGTATTCTTACGGTTTATACAGTAAAAAGATATTTTCAAAAAATAAATAGTTTTAAATGTTTTCAAATGCGGGCACTTGTTTAAAAAAATCAAAAGGGTCAATTTGCGGGTCCCATCCCACAACACCTCTGTTCCAACATTTACGTGACATAGTTTTGTCGGTCAGATGACTCAAGTAAAGTCCCAGAAGACGCGCGCGTGTGTGTGTGTGTGTGTGTGTGTGTGCGCGTGTGTGTGTGTGGGACCAGGGGATTTAGCGTTCATTAATCGGTTCCACTGACAGAGGTAACCTTCAAAGACGGCCCCCAGCAACATACAATCACACGCGTGCACAGACCAATTCCATGAAGTCCACCCTGAATCCCTTTTTGACCTTGATCCATGCAATTAGTCACACGTGAAATCAGCACCGCCGAAAAAACTGACATCCTCCGTCCACGTTGGGCTGCACCTTTTGCGCTTAAGCACTTAAGTGCTGTCTTACATTAGTGGGCCGGCGCTAATACGGCCACTGACCCCAATGTGAGCGCCACCGCTCACGTGCCTCGCGTACGTGACGGAACTCGACATGTTTCCGCCTCGTATCTACGCCGGCTACAGGTCTTCACCAGAGCCGAAGCTGTGGCACAATTCAAATCTCACAATTCACAATGCTGCTGGAAACCGGTGCCCACTAGTGGAGAGACACGGCACTGAACTGATGAAGCTGCTCCGTTCATCAGATGCGTGTGTGCGTGTGTGTGTGTGTGTGTGTGTGTTTGCCCGCTGCAACGCCATGACAACCCTCCATCGGACCCACCTTGGTCGAGGAGGAGAGAGAGGCTCCGTTCTCCAGCAGCATGACGGCAACGTCCTGGTGTCCTTCGCGGGCCGCCAGGTGAAGGGGGGTGTAGCCCGAGGTGGTGGCGGCGTTGGCCGAGGCGCCGCACTGCAGCAGCTGCTGGACGATGTTGACTTTCCCCAGCCGGCTGGAGATGTGCAGCGCTGTCTGGTCGTCCTGCGGGGGGAAGGAGAAAGTGAAACTCTCGCCGCCGTTTTGTTTAGCTCTGTCTCCTGAACAACGAGGCGCGGCGCTCTGACCTTGGACTTGGTCTCCACCTTGGCTCCGTTCTTGAGCAGGTATCGGACCACGTCCGCCTGACCCGCCCGGGCCGCCATGTGGAGGGACGTCTCTCCTCGCTGGAAGAAAGAAGACAGGGGGGCTTTTCTTTAGCGATGGTTCGAGCGTTTAACAGGAAGATGTACTTCTAACAAGCGACGGAGCATTACGCCGCCTCCACTCACCACATTGGTCGTGTTGGGCGAGGCGCCGTGGTTCGTCAGTGCATGGACGATGTTCTCGTGGCCCATGAAGGCCGCCACGTGGATGGGCGTTAGGCCAGACTGGAGATAAACAAGGCCAAACAGAGACAGCGTCTTGTAAAGCAAGTCACGTGCAAAAAACAGTGCGGCTCGGAATAGTCCAAAGTCAGCGC
This sequence comes from Gasterosteus aculeatus, assembly GCF_964276395.1. Classification (NCBI taxonomy): domain Eukaryota; kingdom Metazoa; phylum Chordata; class Actinopteri; order Perciformes; family Gasterosteidae; genus Gasterosteus; species Gasterosteus aculeatus. The sequence continues at coordinate 14,869,491 of NC_135693.1, read as the reverse complement.
GGGTTAAAGAAACCGCCGCTAGTGCCAAGTGGCAAGAGGCAGAGTGCAGCGGGGAAGAGTGCACAGTACCTCAGTGACGGCCTGGATAGACGCTCCATGTTTGAGCAACAGCTCCATCACTTTCACCCGGTTCTTCTTGCAGGCGATGTGAAGCGGGGTGAAACCGTTCTACAGACAGAGGGACAGCATTTGTATGACGAACTGAATGTTTCGTTTAGTTTTAAAATACCTTTTATTCAGTTAGTTCACTTATCAAAATCACTCACATCATCTTTCTACTATATACACAGGTAATATATTATAATTAGTTCAAAATATGTTGTTTATTCTATTTCTGCTATTATTCTGCTATATATTATTCTCTTTCCTTAAAATGCAACTTGTATAAAAACGTAATATTTATAATACTAATATCTATCTTTTATCTGCCTTCGTTTTTAATATTGTTGTTTCATACATGTTTTGTGTGCTGCCGCTATCTGGTCAGGACGCTAACACAGCGCCTCCCGTTAGCTTCTTCTCGTGGTTAACTACAGTTATATATCACTTGTATACACTGGATGCCTTTTGTCACCCCCTCCCTCCCTACCAGAGCCTTGGCGTTGGGGTTGGCCTTCTTGTCCACGATGAGCTTGGCCACCTTGTAGTGACCACAGTGGGCGGCGACGTGCAGCGCCGTCAGGTAGTCGTTGGTGACGTCGTCCACCGGCACGTCGTTTTGGAGCAGCAGCTGGACGCAGTTCAGGTGGTCCCCCTGAGTGGCCATGTGGAGCGGCGACAGCCCGTTCTATGGTGGGGTGAGGGGGGGGTGGGGGGGGGGTAGAGAGAGAGACGGAGGGGGGGGAAAGAAAGAGAGAGGCAGACAGACACGCAGACGGACACGTAGACAAACAAGACGGACACAGTGAGTCGGGGCGCTGCACAGACGCAACCGTGAAGGAAGTTGATGATGTGTGTTGCGGGAGCATTGTTATAACGAGGCCATTACAACAATGTCTACTTTTGTTACACTGGTCGTCCCGCGCGGTCAAACCGTGGGGCTACGCGGCGGTGGGACCTTCTGGGGACGTCGCACAGGACGTTATCGAGACAACGCAACAACATTACATGCAGCAGCAGCAGCAGCAGACTGTCTCACTGGAAGGATGTCAAATGGCTCTGCGTGCAGAGGGAAGCTAGTTCATACAAACATCTGTATTAGTTACTGGCAACGTGTAGCCTGTTTCAAGTGAACAGCCAGAGAAAAACAAGAAATGCCACATGAGTTTGTTCCCTTTGGTAATCTGAGGTAAGCGGCGGCCTCCAGAGCCGAGCGTCCCAGTAGCTACCTTGGTCTTGGACAGGAAAGGAGCTCCGCGGTCCAGCAGGATCTCCACCACCTGCTCGTGCCCGCTCCTCGCCCCGCAGTGAAGAGGCGTCAGACCGTCCTGGAAGAGGAGGAGAGACGACCGAAGTGTTAATAAAGATGAAAAATGTTCAAAAGAAAATTAGTTACAAATATACTTGTATATGCTTTGTTCCACATTGAAGATTAAGTTGGGTTCCACGAGGAGGTCGCAACATAAAATCCAATTTAACTCCAACAAAAATGTCAAAATCAACAAGTACACAGTATAATCACAACAGACCCGCGACTTTTGCTTAACAAAATTCAATGCAACAAGAGTGGGGAATTGAAAAACAAACACACGATACAATTCAGGCCCTACGTGCTTCTGAATGTTATTACATTTTATGAATAGAATCGGTCTCACCTTGGTCTTTGCGTCTATTTTGGACCCTCTGTCCAGCAACAACTTGACCATATTGCTGTTGCCCCTTTTTGAGGCCACGTGAAGCGGCGTGATGTCGTTCTAAACAACAAGAGGAAACCGATGTCATACAGCGTGTATGTATAATGTATTTATTATCGACACAAAATCACACACATGGAAAGTCAACAATTAAATTAAATGTATTCTTTAGATATAAAATATGTAATGTTTTATTTCGACTTGTAATATACTTAACAAGGGTACATAGTCTTTTAGTATCAAGCAAACAGCTGTTAAACCGCTTGTTTGTATAATTGATCTCCTCTGCTGTAGCTCTTTAGACCTGAACCCGTAATCAGTGTCAGAAAGCAGCACAAACACAAACACTCCTTCACACACCAGCTGATATAATTACGGACCACTGTTGACTGGTATTAGCTAATGTCTAATGAAAAAAAAACCCATTGGTAATGGCACCCTTTCATGCATTACATTGTAAATGTCACAAGTAATAGTAATCCTTCCTTTGCCTATTATTATTAAACATTTCTTTAAGCAAGAAGGAAGCCTGGAGTTACGCACATATTCTAAACTGGTTTGAACTTTATTTAAAGCTCATTTTACAAGTCAAAGGCTTTATACCTTAAAGTGATTTAAAATTTGTTAAATCCATCCTTCAACAAAATCCCCAGAATCTGAATTTAATCCACTTTAATCACCTCATCATCCAATCTTCTCGGACAATGTAAAACTCTAAAAGACTCCATTCCTAAGGAGCATTATCTTTAAATCCCCCCCCCCCCTCCCCGTGTTTGACGGAGGTGTCCCATTAATAAGCAGTGAAAACCACTGTGTCACATCTGTACAGGATCATTTGAACACCTCTGCTCACCCTTTCTGCTGGTAGTACCCCTCCCAAACAGCAGAGGGCGGAGTAAACTCACCCGGGCCATGAAGTCCACAGCTGCTCCTCTGTTCAGCAGAAGGGTGGCCACGTTAATGTTGCCGTAGTGAGCCGCAATGTGGAGGGGGGTGAAACCGCTCTGAGGGTCGGAGAGAGGCGAACAACACACACACGTGCAAACAAGACAAGCACACGCGACACGTTACAAACTCTGGAATCCGCCACACAGTTAACAGACCTGGACAGTCACGGCGGCCTACGCGGGCCTACGGTTGACGCACAGACGAGGACACGCGCTGTTACGCGGGACATAACTAACACGGGGCCAGCGGTACGCTGACAACGAGGGGGGCTTTAGGTTCACTACACCACGTGGGCTTGTGCCTCCATCATCACACTGGGCAAAGTCAATTCAAACTACAGTCTGACAAATGACCCGTAATCTAGAGCATCTCGTTTACAACATCCTGATACTTTGAGGTCCTGCAAATTGACTTAATGTCCATTGGTTACCATCTTGAATTACGGTGATTTCCCAGCAAAACCCCAAACTGGCTTAGTGAGCAACAGCTGTGAAAGCAGCAGACGAGAGCACTGGAAACAATCTGTCCAGTAAGTAGTGAATCTCACTAATCCAGAAGAGAGCAGGCGTCTCGCCTCAGAAACCTCAACCGAAAAACACTGCAGCTTTGAAAAAAACTCAAAATATATTCTTAAACTCAAAAGATATCATGTTCAAGAAGTAGGTTCACCAAAAATAAAAGTGAACCACAACAATCCGTCGTATTGTACAGTCGGTCGATGGCTTTCCTTCACCGGGGGCTCTGTGTAAATACTTTCACCGCGATGCAGGAGCCTCAGATCAACAGAGACGTTTTCTGGATGAATCACATCAGATAACCGTCCAGCCGGACGCAGTGCCAACCAAAACAGGCACACACACACATTCCGAAGGTTGCTACCTGACTTTGGTGTGACGGAGAAGCGGTGGAAGGGGGGGCGGGGCGAGGGAGCTTTGTCCCCGTAAGAAGCCGCGTTGAGGTAGCTTGTTGCTTTGGTCCCATGCAAAATGGTTTGGATGCAAGGGTTGGGGATTAGATTGGAACGTTCTAAAATCAATAGAGTGGCGTAAACTGCTTAGACTAACTTACTAACTGTCTGCTGCCTGCCGGCTGGGTTCCTTTACTGCGTAACGGGGGGGGGGGGGGCTTGGGTCGTCATGCAGGTTCTGCACAAACCGCTGCTTTTCAATGAATGATAACCACTTCTCATGCTAACGCTGGTTATCATGTTAATCGGTTTCATGGAAGGACTGTGTCAGGACACGTCAGGACCACATTTTGTCAACAGTCACGAACAAATTTGGGGAACAATTATCAGCCGACGCTTCGGGAAACCATGAAACCATTAGAATCAGCTTGATGCCCAAGCCCCCAGGCTCAGGATATTAGTGAAACATGCGCTTCTACTCTGACTTTCTCAATCACTAGAGGTATCCACTACATGGATGAATAGATGGAGAGGAAAATGAGAGTAGGAGGGGGGGGGGGGGTTACAAAGGGCTGCAGAAACACTACTGCATGAAGTCAGGGTCACTGAAGTGTTTGTTTGTTTGGTTTTTCAGGAGTTTTTATGAGCTGCGATGGAGGGACTATACGTAATGTACAGAGTAGAGGTGTACCTCTGTTGTTCTATTCACCATCATCTACAGAGTCAGCCGAGAGAGGAGAGAATGGTCAGTTAGCGAGCAAAGAAACAGAAAAGGGCCTCCACCGACACGTGGTGGCGCAGCAGAGAGAGGAGAAGGAGATCAGTACAAAACAATTCATGGTAAAATAAAAAGCTTCTGTTGTTATCCATGCCTTTGAACTTGAGAACGTCATTCTCAAACCAGAAAACACACCGGCATCATCTGAAAGATTCAAGTCTTTTCTATTACATGTTGTTCTGATCAATAATGGGATTTGATAAATACGTGTAAAAAAAAGTAGCATTTAACTTACTGCCGAAAAGATATATTAATATTAGATTGGACTAAAAAACGAAGAAAAAGCAAGAAGAAAAACATAGTCAAATAGTCAAAGTCAAACAATCAAATAATCGGAGATTAAAAAAAGGCCAACTGAAATTCCAGCGCCCGGCGGCGTCGGCGTCGCCGCTCACCTTGGACTCCACATCTGCGTTGTGGTCGTTCTGCAGGAGCAGGGCCGCGGCCTTGGTGTCATCCTTGCGGGCAGCGATGTGCAGGGCAGGTAGGCGTACCTTGCCCTTTGTATCGTTCTCCAGCAGCAAGGAGACCACCTGGTCATGGCCCTGCTGGAGGGCCACCGCCAGAGGCGTGAAGCCGTCCTGCGAGGGGGAGAGAGAGAGAGAGAGAGAGAGAGAGAGAGAGAGAGAGTCACGGGCGCCGCTAAACGTTGCCGCTGACGGTGTGACTGGACGGATGGACTGAATTATCATTTCGCTGCAGGCAGAGAGGGCAGCGAGAAACTTGAAGAAATGTGCACTAAAAAAGCTAAATTGATGCAAAAAACGTCAAATGTTTAATAAATCTCACTGCAAACAGTGTGTTTTTGTGTGATAGTGTTATTGAGGAACAATCCAGAGATTACTTAATGTTGTCTATATTTATTATGTTGCATCAATCAATTGCAGTCTCTCTGAGTAAAAATAATCATCTAGATACTTTAAAAAGGCAACGTGTAGGATAGTAAATCAAACAGATTACCGTTCTCTTTGTGTGTATCCTCAAGCCTCCTCACCACATAGGACACTAATATAAGTTACGTAATGAGATGATGGGGTGGAAAAGGCTCCCATATATCTCCTGAACACAAATATTCTCATGATGCATAATTCAGCTTCCACAGCGAAGCGTCTCTGCATACTTCAATGTGTGTGCGCTAAGTACTTGTGCACGTGCATTTGTGCGTGCATTATATATATCATATATTTTGGTTTGTGCGCACATGTGCAACGGTATGCTATGTGTATGCATGTCCTGAAGGGCGTCCCGCATTCAACCATGTAGCCCCGTAGATGTAAGCTAACAGTAGACTGTAGACGGGCCCGGGTATCCCACCAGCCCCACCAGCTATTAATCTCTGCACGTGCTTGTGTGTGCGTGTGTTTCTACGTGCGGAGACTGGTAACTATGTGCGCGCGCGCCGGCTCCACAGGCCCGTAAATCAGAGCAGTAACAGCAGCGGCAGCCGAGGAGCAGAGGACCTCATCTGTGACCCGCTCAAGGTCACGCTGCCTCCACCGCCATACACTACCAATCAATGATGCTCTGCAGTGTCCCTCATGAGGAGATGAGGAGGGAGGGGGAGAGGAGGAATGGGGCAGGCAGAGGAGGAGGAGGAGGAGGAGGAGGGAATGTGAGACAGAAAGGACGCAGAGACACGGAGGCCAGTGGAGACAGACGGGCAGATGCAGAGCGAAGGGGGGGAGAGAGAGGAGAGGAGATGAAGGTGGTTAGTACAACAGATGTGAATGTCCATACATGACTGACAGTACAGGAAGGTGGACACAGGACTGGCACACATCCACACACAATAAGGCACACGCATACAGTACCTCGGTGGCCATACTCTGGCTGGCGCTGTGCTCCAGAAGGAACCGCACCACCTCCAGGTGGTTTTCCTGGGACGCCATGTACAGAGGAGTGAAGCCATTCTGCGCACAACACACACCAGATGACACAATGTGCATTTACATCCAGGCTGCGCTCAGGAGACAGGAGTGTCCTGGTTTCTGCTCTACCCACGCCTTGTTGTATTGCACACAACTGTAAAATGTCTCACTTGTACCATCAAACCACATAAACGTAATAAAAATTAAAAAAACAACCTGAAGGGTGATTCACGAAACCCTGAAAACAAATAAAATATCGCGGTAAAGTGAGAAAGATTTCTGCGCTACTGCAACGCCTCTATTGGCTGTTTCGGGGTCTGAGAGAGTGAGAGAGGTGGTGCTCGTAGTCTTTCTATTCACCTTGATCTGATGGTGTCATTTCAGACGCAAGGACATGGGTTTCCTGGTGGTGCGCAGGCCCAGTCGGCGCGGTGCCAGATGGTGTCTTTCCACTGAGTGATTCCCCTCCGTGTCATTGACTCCACGGTACCATATCGCACCAAATGTGTGCAGTGTAATTACATTTAAGTCTCTCTAGGTCCTAAGTGCAAACGGGTACCTCACCTGTGTGTGTGTGTGTGTGTGTGTGTGTGTGTGTTGAGCGTATCCCACCTGTGATTGTGCGTTGACATTGGCTCCGTTAGTGACCAGCTCTTTGACGACTTCCGTCTGTCCGGCCAGCGAGGCTATGTGCAGAGCAGTGTTTCCTTTCTGGATCACATGGAACAGCCAAAGGAATGTGTGTTAAGCTCTGCCCCCACCTGTCCAACCGTACAGCACGTCTGTGTGTGTGTGTGCGCGTGTGTTTGTCACCGAGGTCAGTCTCCATGCGCACCAGCGAATCTCCCTCCCACGTCAGCAACACTTTTGTACAGCTGGCATTCCAGCTCTGGTATCCCCCTACCTGCTCTGCCAAAAATGTGTCACTTCCGATGCTCGGTGTTCCACACATGAACAGGCTCCCCTTCAGCCTCGGGCCATAAATAAAACTACAGGAGGCGTTTTATCAACTGGCACGCGGGTCCTTGTGAAGGCAGATTTGACCCCTCGGCCTTTCTGGAGGCCGCGTGGCGACCGGCCTTTGTTATTTCCAACAAGTGCTGTTACAGAATGAGTGATCTCCTGTCACACGCACTGCGCACTGCAGCAAGGAAGCCAGAGCGCAGGCAAATTAATAACAAGACCCAAAGGCCGGTAGGTAAATAATGTAGAAGATGAGAGGGTTTAAGCTGTGCTGAGTCTCAAGGCTTCGCCGTAATACAGAAGAGTGTAAGCAATTATTGTTATTAGTTCATGATCTGAACTATAATTGAACTGAATTGTTTTATGTAGTCACTAATTAAGTGTTTTTATTGATACAGATTTTTAATTAATTAATTATCTGAGCCTTTAATATTAAATATGATTATGGAACGTAAATGCCTACATGTTGGTCACGATGTCGTCAGCTTCAGTGTAAAAAACATGCAGATTAAAACCTTTAAGAACCCACATGCTTCGGCTTTTGTTGAGAACGGTATTGATTCAACTTCCAACGACCTCTTAACAACGTCTTCCCTTGAAATTCAAAATCTGCTCATGGTAACTAAAGTATGATTTAACTTTTCAGACAGTTTGATCGGAGATTCAGGTTCAGCCTTAAGCAGAGATGAGCAGTGGGACGCAGACGTCTAGTAAAATCCCTTCTTTGTAACCCCCCCCCCCCCATCTCCGTTTACTCATTCTGAAACTATTCAGCCTCAAATCAAATCAGTATCTCTGACAGTCTCAACATTGTTAGCCTCACAAGAATGTTGTTTGTTGGGGCGCCGCCGAGGGGCTAATGAACACGGCCTCTTGTTTAACTCTCCCACAACAAGAGCAGCTCCACCTCAGAGGGGCGGATATACAATTAACTTTAGCATTAAACACCCGCACGGCCTAAATGCTAAACCACTTTGTGTTCCTGAACCTATAGGTATCCCGCATAGCGCCGGCCCCCCTAATAAAAAGGATCAAAAGAGTGACTAACAGGCGTTGGGATGCAGGCGGTGGATTCCCAAGATCTCAAACTAATCCCGCAGCATCCTCGGGGTCACAACAGCGAGATGCTTTAATCGGGGGCAGATTTTCTTCCTTGATCTTGAATATTTCATTGCGTCCCCTGTGCATGTCAGCACTAGGCAAGAGGCCCGTGGCAGAGGGGCTGCACCAGGCGTCTGGATGGGAGCTCAAATCTAAATTGTTTTCAGGGACGTTCCATCTCAACTCCTTGTGGTAGTAAAGATGCTTCAGAGAATGCTGAATAATACTGTATTACTGCACATGAAATATAACACTTCTGCTGCTTTTGTCTTCGTTGTTCTTTATTAGATACATTACACAGGCTGCACACCAGGCTTGGGATGTGAAAAAGTGCAGGTCGGACCTTCCTTTTTTTAAAGCATTTTTTCACTTTGTGTAAGGTTTCATCGATTGCTTGTGTCTTTGGATGTTGAACTCCTCTCTCTGTTGATGGTGTTGTGCTAATTGCTGTAGATCCTCTGCAGATATTTGCTCAGCTCAGATACTTGTCATAGATCAGTGTGTCGCGCGTTTGTTCCCCCAACAGATGCTCTGGGACGCATTTAGATGGTCGGCGCGTAACTATGAACTTTTGACTTCCGACTCGCCGTGGATCGCGGTGCGCAGCCACGTTTTGTTCTGGGTTCCAGGCACGACCCTACGTAACATCACCTGAGCTACAACAAGTGAAGGAGGGGGGGCTTACCTTTGTGGCTGAATCCACATCTGCTTCCAGCTTCAGCAGCTCGGCCACAACCTCCACGTGCCCCTCCTTAGAGGCCAGGTGGAGAGCGTTTAGACCATTCTGAGAAAGAAACACATTGGGTGGAGTCTGTGCAGCTCTTGTAAAAGGATTTACTATGAGACAGTGTTACTGTGAACTAAGAGGACGATCGAATATTTCATCTAGAGGGTGAGAATGCCCTTTTCCGTTTAAGCCCCTGAGCCTGCAATTGCAGATTTGGCCTATGCAGCGGTGTGGTGATGCATGAGTGTGGAAGATAATAAAGTGGGTGCAAAATATTTTTTCTAGTTTTGTCTTTGCACTGTTTGTTCAAAAACATGTTCATATGTGTTTTGAATGAATGCAAAAGCTGTCAAGAAAAAACAGCTTTGTTCAGGTTGGTAAATAAAGAGTAGAACACGTTATTTCACAATGATGACTTTTGTGTGAATTTGGACCGAGTGTACACGTATGTGGACATCATTTTTCTCAAAAACTACATCATGTCAAACGATGATGCTTAGTTTGTATACTAATCAGGTCCCAATAAGCCCAAATAGCAAAGACAAATTAAAAATGCACACCAAATAAGAGCTTGGGTCTTAGGAGGTTAAACCCAGACACTCACAAGCAGCATTCTAGTTTCGCGATGAGCGAAAAACATACCTGATTGCAAATGTTGATCTCAACTCCGCCCTTGACGTAGTCAAGGACCTTTTCTAGGTTTCCCGCCCGGGCAGCTCGCAAGTAACTGGCATTGTTGTCGGACTGGGGAGGAGAAAGCAGAGAGAGACGAGGATGTGAGTGACTTTGGCATCGCGCTGATCTGCTCCACACGGCTCACTATTGGGCGTACAGGTATTACCAGGTAAAACTCTGTCATAGTTTCTCAGGCGTCCACAAAACAGAAAACGAGCCAAGATCTGTGCACACGGCATGTCCGTCATTCCATTAAAAACAATGTGTTAAAGTCCACGGGCGTTTCAAATTAACACCAAAACATCTTAAAAAGGAAATCTGTGAAAAAGGGAGCAAAAAGCGAACAATCCCAAACAATTTATGTCATCCGGCGTCGGATCCCACCGAGCTGTTATTTCAGCTTTGTTCAATCCAAATGTCTCCGATTCCCAAAGGTAGGAAGTTCAGCGACCGGGTGGTCCCCGCAGACAAAGACCTCCTCTCTCCCACACAGATCTCGCTCCGAAATCCACCAGCAGAGTCAAGTCAAATGTCGCCGTGCTACCAGAAAGAGAGCCTTCTCTATTCTGCTTCAATGTCCTTTATTTCACTACCGAAATAGGGCTTCGCACACCAACAAAATATGATGAGGCAAGCATGTTTTTTGCCCCTATAACAAATGTGATGTGTGTGTGTGTGTGAGAGAGAGAGAGAGGGAGAGAGGGAGAGGGAAGTGGGAAGGGAGGGAGGGGGGAGGATAAGAGCAGACAAGGAGATGGAGAAAGCTCAAAGGAGAGAATAAGAAGAGAGAGAGTTTGTGTTTCTCTCTTCTGTATTCATGTTCGCTCCGAGGACATTCGGTTTGACATAAAGTGACACACGGCAAACTCTGCACATTTCGCCTCGCGCCCTCCTGGCGGCAGCCCTCGCAGAGAGCATTTCTCTTTCTTTTTTGCTTCCTAAAACGCGGCACTTGGAGCTGCCGAGAGGACGAGGGAGAGAAGCTGTGACACGCCGCTTCATAACAGAGGCTCAAAAAAAACAAAAACAAATTCCCCTGAATTATCAAAAGCCCCAGACCTGCTAAATTTAGCCCGTGTGTCCGGTGACACTGAGGATAAACTCAGCGGGGACGAGCGGTGCGACCCGTTATCCAATAATTGTACCCCCCCCGCCTCCTCCCCCCCCCCCCCCCCCGCCCTGCTTTTCCAGAAATAACTCTGACGGACATAGAGGGATCTGACCCAAAGCCAAAGTGTGAGTGAACAAGCCACCCGGCATCCGATTGGTCGGCCGATAAGCCGCGGTAAACTGTGAGAGGAAAATACTTGTGTCCGCGTGTGCTCACGCACAAACAAAATAATGGCAGATGAAACAAGGTCAACTGGAAGTCATTCCCTGAGTACAAGAAACCATTGAGCCCGAAGCTCATATCAGTGCACATCTAGAGACGTTTTCTTCCTTGTTCCCAAACCGCCAACCCCCGGGAGGACAGTGGGACGCCACTGCACCACTTATTGACCTTTGTGTTCTTTCTTTGTGTTCTGTTCTTCTGGCCCGAATCGACACGAGCACCAGATTGCGCCGTGTTTCTGTTATTGTGGACGTCCACCCCACCGGAAGATCAACAGCAAACCAGCTGGATTCTCCTCATCTGAATGGGGGGTTAATTCTACATCGACATTTTGCATTTCTACTCCACCACAAGTCAGTCATGGACACCGAGAATCAGCGTCCTTCCCCGTGACCTCTGAGACACTGGCTCCCCTCCAGTTTAAAACCCAGCCAGCACCTCGACACTATAATAAGTTTCCTGCACGTATTATATGTATACAACGTTTTATCTTTTTCGTTTTCTCCTTTTTCTGTGTGTTCTCCTAATTTCCTGGATGTTTTAAGATAGTTTCAAAAGACGATAAAGGAAGACATCCCTTTTCTGTTTGAATGTACTGTGTATATGTTTTTTTAATTTTTTTAACTGGTTTCAACAGTATTGTTTTAAATGATTTTCTTTAAACCAATCACAATCATGTTGGGCGGAGCTAAGCACGGCATGCGACGGCAGTGGTCTTTCAAAATCTATCTATCTATCACAGATAGCGAAAGGCTACATGGCGCTCATTGCAGATATGATTAGAAATAGACACAACGCATGTGTAAAAACATGAAATTCTAAACGTCTTTTTAAATTGTGTATGTCAGGTCATGATTTATGAGTCTTTCAAACAGCACACAGTTGTCATTGCTTCTCTTTCTGCATCGGGCCAAGCAGAATTGCCAACAGATTAAGTAGTCTTCATCCATAAATCACTATTCATCGCCCTCGTCGGTTTATCCCTTAATGCCCGCAGTGAAGAGCAGACATGTCCAACCCTCCATACATCATATCCCAGCCATGTCCAAAATGAGGCATCTTAAAGTCTTTGGGACCGAAGCACTACGCCGGACGGGGCAAGAGATTAGTAAAAGAAATATCATTATGCCTCCACAGATCAGAGGTTCAGAGAAAATGGGGCCGTTAAAGACTAGGTTAAGCCTGAAGGAAAGCATTAATATAATGTTAGATAGAAGGGAGATGCTGAGAGAGAGAGAGAGAGAGAGAGAGAGAGAGAGAGAGAGAGAGAGAGAGAGAGAGAGAGAGAGAGAGAAAGGAATTTAACGTGATAACTGGAAAAGTAGAGAGTTTTTCATTCCTAGTTATAGTCTTACATTGACAAAAATGAAGCTAATTTTTGTGTGAGTTGCTGTTAAAATGAAAATGAACCATCTCGAATGCCCTGTGGTCACTGACGGGTGTGTGCACATTCTCTTTAAACACTACATAACAGTGTCCCCTTGGTATTGACAGTTGGAGGTCATATGTGGGTTTGGTCAGATTACTGCACATCTATTTGTTATTAAGGGTCAGACGTCGCAATCCGAATCTTTAAAGCAGAACAACCCACTCAAACTCAACCTGGGAACCCTGTGATAAAGCCCAGCCTGTATGTGAGAGGCAGGTACCAACATCCATATCTGAAGGCTCAAAATATCCCCTGAAGGGACTCGTACATGTTTAAAAGAGTTGTTACAACAATGCTGACCTATGAACTAAAAATACATTTGCAATTTATGTTGTTTGTTGTCTGACACAGAACTCTGATCCAACCCTCTTCTGCCATTGTATCACATGTTTTACACAAATGTTTTGTCAAAATGCAATTTAAACACTTCCGTCTTATCAATGGTGGCCAATTAACATACTTAATAAGAGATGAAGAGTAAGTGAATCTGTACTTCCTCTCCTCATGAAATCAACACAGTGATCGTCTACATGATGGAGGATATTTAGATGTGTAAAGACTGATATTGCCGTCACTCGTGCGTGCAACAGGACAGAAGCTTGTGCAGAATTTTGGAAGGAATCCATCAACACGCGTGAGTCTGCACACAGCTTACCACAGTGTCCACCAAAAACACATGCAATAAAAAATATGTGCACACAAACAACAGACAACAGGAGCAATGTGGATGTGACTGCTGCGGGTTGAACTGACTGCTTAGAGGTGCAGAGAGAGACCGGCAGCGGCTGTATTGTTTCACTATAACCCCTTCTCTCCTGACATCACAAAACACACAGATCATCCCAGATCTGCGAGCACGGAGCCAGAGGCATCCAGTGACAAGGCCACTATACCCCTCAAGGCCAAAGGACATCACCCCACCAACCTCCACGTGAAATCCCCTTTCCCCTAACACCTCCTCCGGTTTTATCCCAAGGTTAATCATAGTCATGCTATTGATTCATTAAGACGTTCATGTAATTCTCACCAGAAAATCCTCTAAGAGGTAAGTTATCGGCAGCACAATGAATGGTCGTCTATAACCGGAGATCTTAGAGCCTCCGTGCGGTGGATGCAACACACATTCCACGAACACCACAGAGAGGAAACAAGTGGTCTAATGTGTCCTAACTGCCACAAGGAGACAGACAGAGGAGTGAAGCTAATACACTGCTCTGCTGTCTTGCTCAGGTCCACATGAAAAGATTGATACCAGTCTTGTATTCGTACATTGCATATGAAGCAGGACGGAAGGGAGACTGTTGGCTTAGCTTAGCATAAAGACTGGAAACAGCTAGCTCCAAAGTACAATCAAGATGCTCACAAATGAACTAATTAGGAGTCGATCTTGTTTGTGAAATGTCTGAGAGAATCAACGTTATTCTCCAAAAGGTCAAACTATTCCTTCAAAACCCAAAATATAAAAGTTGCTTAATAATTCACACAGAACTACATGTGCAACGTGCATTTATAATGATAATGCTTCATAATAAGGGCTGACATGCTGTGCATGCTATCACCGTGCAGACAAACATTCACACACCGGAGAGCAGCAGTTTTTCCATCAGCATACACATGAACCAGTCCTGATGAGTGACACAGGACTTCTCGTGGTTTGCTGCACTGCTGAACTCACAACATGTGTCACAGTCACGAGCCAAATCACAACACAAATCCATCCAAACAAATATATATACATACAAGTTACTCACTTGTGTTAGGAAGACAACACCCTCTTCAACAGCCATGTTCACTTTCGTGCGAGGACAAGCAAAACCTGAGCTAAGGCTGGCCGAGGAGCAGTCACCTACAGTCATAAGTCCCACTCAGAGGAAAGAGCAAGGTGCCATTGGCTCAGGTAAAAAAAAAGAAACAGCGAAAAAAAACGAAATCAAAGGACAGCAACAAATGGGAGAGGCGGAGGTAAGCGGATACAACAGCGTCCTCCCGCTGTCTGCTCGATGCCCTGCACAAGAGGGATGGTGGGAGGAGAGAAGGGAGTACGGGGTTGGGGGCGGGCGGGCGGGGCGGGAGGACCCGAGGATGTCGGGTGCAGAGCAGAGGAGGAGAGGTGGGGGGTAAGGGGCATGGGGGGGGGGGGGGGGGTCTATCTAACTCCACGGCGGTGACTAAACAAAGCGCTGAGTGTCTCTCTGTCTTTCACGCTGCAGGAAGGACACCCCACAAATCCCATCTGCCCCCCTGCGTCTATCTCCTTTTTTTTTTGTTTTGTTTGCTTAATATGCCAACGAGGGTAAATCCCCCCCCCCCCCCCCCCCCCCCCCCCCGTTGAAGCTGGCCCCTGCCCTACAAACCACCTTTGAGTGTGGAGGGTGGAGGAAGAGCCCTCCCCCTCCGTACTTACCATCGTAGCTGAGGCTTCTCCCTCCCGCTGCGCCTCCTTCCTTTTCTCCCTCACCTTTATCGGCTCTGAAGGGGGGTGTCAGTGTGATCTTGATATCCAAGTTTGGGGGGGGGGCGAGCAACGAGAAAGGCCGAACTGAAAATAGCAGCTGAAATAAATACTAAATCTAAAATGACTCCGCTGTGATGTGTCAACACAGTATAACACCCCCCCCCCCCCCCCCCCCCATACTCTTTTCTCTTATTATCCCACCCACTCTCCCTCTTTCCCTCCCACTCAACCTCTCTGGTTCACTCTCCCTTCCTCCCTCCAACTCTACCAGCAGCTCTTTATTGTCATCCTGCTTATCAGCTTTTTCTCTCTCTAACAAAGAAGATCTGTGCGTGCGTGTGTGTGCGTGTGCATGTGTTGTGCGTGTAATGTCCTGGCCGCGCTTGCTCCACCTAGTTGCATGACACCAACCACAGGGATCTCAGTGGTTCTACGTGTGTCTAAAGCGTGTTTACCGATCCAATAACAGCAGAGAACAACAACAACACCACCAGATGCTATTTCGGTGGCGACTGTGCCCCCCCCCGTACCCTCCCACCAAACTGCCCAACGGTGACACTTTAACAGGGGATTAGGGGCCCCTGTGGTATTAGGGACACCCTCTGTCCCCCCCACCTCTCAGCAGACACGGCCCACCGCAGTCAGCTGAGCGAGCTGGAATCTGATCGCTATCTGTGATCTAAGGAAGTTAAGCAGTAAAGAAAAGCACGCAGCATAAACACCGTGTCCTTGTTATATGTTTGATGTCGGGTTATTTCACCTGTGGGGGCCGGTAAATGATCCGATTATCTTATCTTGGAAAACCACCCACAGCTGTATCCCTGTAACCTTTCTTCCCTTTGGGGAGGGAAAACTGTTTAGTCTCAACCACTAGATTCTATGGTGATTAGACCATTGGGGGACAAGACCCCCCCCCCCAAAAGAGGTCACAAGATAAATCTGAGAGCTCATGAGAGGATTCATCGGGAAGTGAAGAATCAAACAGCATATCCTGCTTCACAAAATCTTAGGGAGCTTTTCATAACTTATCCTAAATGTTAAAATTAACAGACAGAGCCAGGCCAGTGATTTCCCTGTATTCAGTCTTCATGCTAAGCTAAGCTAAGCTAAGCTGCTAGCTGTGGCTTGGTGTTTAGCATGCAAATATGTGATGGATGTCAAGCTTTTCATTTAAGTCTCCGCATAAAGTAAAATAGTGTAGGCCTATATATAAATAAGTGTTAGGCAATAAACTAAAACACAAAGATTGTGACGGACTGCTGGTCTGTGACAGGATGCAAACTTTGGTTCTTGGCATGAAATGTTCAATAAAACCATTTTGTTTTCAGAGGAAAAACTGCTTTCAAAAGGCGTGTGAACAAATGAAAGAACTTCCAACACATGGAAAATCCCCGGGAGACGCCGCTATGTGCTCACCTTCCCCTTCTGCTGGGCATTTTTATGATAAATGAGCATCAGTATCACACACATCTGTGCTATTTATAACGGGAATGCTGTTGTTCGGTAACATCATACACACAAACGTACAGAAGAGACGGGGCCTGCCCTCCCTCCCTTCCTCCGCCACTGCTTCTAGACTCTCTCGCTATTCCACAGGAATGGCACTACTGCATTCTGGGTATTTTCCAGCGCTATCACCTTTCAGGCGAGTGATAAAGTGAGCGTTGGAGGCGGCCAACGAGGGTGGGAGACGCTCTGAAGGAGGGAGAGATACCGAGAGTGGTGTAAGTGAGAGCCGACGGAGGGGAGTGACAGATGCTTTGGACCAGAAGAGGCGAGGAGAACATGTGACCGGTGGATCACAAGCCCCCTTCGCGCTTACGCCGCGGCGAGCGGCCCTCCTTGGAAACGACAGGGTTGCCATGGCTACTGGGGGAGGGTTGCAACAGAACAGGAAGGGAGTCGGGCCTACTTATGGAAAATTGCGCCTCCGTTGAATATTTGAGATATTATTAGCAAGTAAACAATAAAAAACGGAGGTGGTTCGATGTGAATAATTGACTGATCTGACATTTATGTATATGTTTATGTGGATACATGTACATATATTATTAGATTCGCCACGCAACGCAGAGTTTGCTGTGTGTCCCTTTTATGTGTCATTTTTGTTTGCTTATTTTCCTTTTTTTTATTTCTTTTCATTGTAATTTGAAATATGAACTGAAACTAGACATGTTATTTGTTTATTTGTTATTGTCGCAGAATGCTGAAAAAACCTAGAAAGATCAATGAAATCTAACATAGATCTTGGAGGCCTGGGAAAGACCATTAATATACACATACATTTATATATATATCTATATATATATATATATATATATATACATAGATTACAATAACTAAATCACTTAGTGGATCCCATATAAAAATATATTTATCCGTCCACCAAGAGCTGACGCTATAAATCAACGCACACAACTGATACCACGGAGAACAAAACAAAAAAAACGTAGTATTTCTTGAAAGTAGATCTTTGTTCTAGAACCGTATCACGCTCACAGCATCCAACCCTAAAAATATGCGTATGAATTCAAAAGGAACGGGAATGGCTCTGGGCGAATCCAGCTGTCTCCCTTTTCCCGGTTTCATCAACACGCTCTGCGAGCTCTGCCGTCCCGGAGGAACTGTAAAACCTCACACCACCCCGGGCTCCTTCTGGGAGACGATCCTCAATATTTGTGGATGGACAGCAGGTATTTACTGCTCCCGCCGCATGGAGCTCCCTCAAGGGCACAGCTCAGCTCTGTCACCTGGGACATGAAACCGTCCGGGGGGGGGGAGGGGAAGATAGGGGGCAGCCCAGAGGAAGGGTAGAAAGGAGAGGAGGAGAGGAGTGGAGGAGGAGAGGAGGAGAGGAGGGACGAATCTTGAGAAGAAAAAAAAGGGGAACCATTTAACTAGAGCACAGAATGAATCATCATGGAGCACGAAAATCTGATCAGATTCATTATCGAGTTTATTACTCCAATATAAACGCGTGCGAAAAGTAAAATCATTATTGATTACATTATTGGAAGGCCATTGGAAATGAGATTCAAAATCTCACAGGGATTATTCTGGCTAAATAAAGGTTGAACGAAAGTAATAACAGTCCAATTTGTGTGCTCGCTGTTATTTACTGCCTTTGCTGCATGCGGTGCTGCAGTTCTGCTGCATACATGAAGCCTCACGGAGGAACAATGACGCCCACCCCGATGTGGAGGATCACTTCAATGTCATATTGGATTTCATCCAGCTGACTCTTCAGCTGTAAAGGTGAAATCTACACACCAGCGCACAGGGCTTAATCGATAGCTGTCCCGCCAAAAAGTCCCCCTCAGGCGAGCTCCAGGAGAGCAAAGGTGAGACGATCAGATGCATACAAGAGGAAGGGGAGAGGTCAAAGGAAAAGGAAAGGGGGGGGGGGGGGGGGGGTGAAAAGAGAGAAAGACAGAAAGAAAAGTGATTGACAGTAAAGCAATAGGGAGGGTTTATGTACCGGACACCCGGGAGGAGTGTGAGACAGAAGGAGAAGAGAGGGAGGCTCGTACATGGTGACAGAGACATGAGTTAAAAAACAGAAGGATCAGGCTCATGGAAAAACCGAAGACTAAAGGAAACATACCAGAGTTCAGTTAAATGACACAAAATCAGACATCAAATTCCTCCTCCTCCTCTAGCCTCAGTTTGACCTGCAGCAGGCTCCGTTCAACAGTCAAACACTGGACTCTGGTGGATGGTGTCCTGCATGACAAGTGCCTCAAGTGTCCACAGCTGTCGGGACAACGAATTTGAAATTGGATCAAAAAATCTTGATGGTCTATCAAATGGAATAAACTGCAACAGGACATTTAGTTGTCTCACTTTCATTACTAAGCCAATGATGAGTACATAGTTATACTGCTTGTGTCGTTCTTTAAGGTTAATTATATATAATATTTCATGCAGGTTTAAGGCCGTTTTCAATGCTCTAAATGTGCCATGTGTACAAAAGAGAGTAAGCTGTTCTACTTTGAATATCCTGTATGAATAAAGAATATAATGGCTATTATATTATACAGACGAGAGAAATTATAGAAACATTTACTTTTTTATACTTAATAATGGAAAAAATAATGGCAGTGAACACTAAACAAAAATATCATCACTGAAGTTTTTAAAGGTTGACATAAATTTGCAATCGGTTGCACATATTTACATACATGCTGTTTATTACTTGTGTTTGTCTGCAGTCTGAATGAACTAATCATTTAATTCCAATAATGCACAGTTCATACTGCAGGGAAGTGAATCCACATCATGGTAATGACTAAAGAGTCCATAGACACATTCTGTGTCAAAAAAGTCAGTTCTCTACAGATACATTCTACTATGAGTGACATTCCACACTTTTGTCATTCCGGAATGGGACATAAAAAATGTAATTGACATGCCAGTTGATGGACTGAAAGGACTGTTCCCAATAGTAAGAGTCAATCTTAATCTCAGCGGGTTGTAAACTCGAGCTGCGGGAGCTGAAATTGACATGAGTTGTCCTGTTAAATTGTCTGCATGTGTGTGTGTGTGTGTGTGGCTATATATGGGAGTGCGAGAGAGGATCATGTGACACAGGAATTTTGGGGTGTGTGGAACGAGGAGGGAGCCGGTTAACCCTCACTCATACTCTCGCCTCTTCCGCTCCGATGGACGTGTCCACCAAAATGCAGTTCACATCGAGGCCCACATTGCAGCCACAAGCTCCTCTGGTTGTACAGAACAATTTAAAATGACGGGTGCAGACGCACAAACCTACTTTACGCACACAAGAGACAAATCTAAGACAACACGGATCAGAAAGTACTCCACTTCTTGAATATAGATCTCTACGTCCCTTTCAAAAACAGGTGCATTATTAAACCCCTTCGTCCACTCCAGACATTAATTTCCCCCCCTCAACTTGTTCAAATGATTTCCGTTACTAAAGAAGCGATGGAGGCGCAGAAGTGAAGAAGAACCTTCTCCTCAATTGTCACAACTCTGTTCCTTCCATCTTCCATCTTCCTTTCTATTTGTCTTTCTGATGCACACACATTTAACCCTCAAAATCTCTGAATTATGTGTAATGTGTGATTACACTACATCACTACATTTCATTAAGCTGACGCTTTCATACAAAGCGACTTACAATAAGCACATTTGGCCGAGAGAGGTACCGGCCCAGAAAACAACACAAGTCAAGTAAAATTTCTTGAAGAAAGCCAAACTACTAAGTGAAGTAAGTAAGGCTGTGACTATTTAACATTCTAAACCACCTGACATCAACACGTTCCTTCGTCCTCTGTGGTCCACTGGGTTAGCAACACAGCCGGGCTGCAGGACGTGAGAGTGTGTTGGACGACGTGAATTCAACGGGGCATGCTCAAAGTCAAGACGACTGAAGTCTCTGGTGATGTCTTGCCAGGCCGTCTGTCCGTTCCCTTTGCGATGCCCTGTTTTGTTGGCTGCTTATGTCGGACAGACTGCGCTGTTTCTACAGCAGGTGTGTGTGTGTGTGACGGCGATCAGTGTGTGTGAGCGTGCGTGATCATTCTCTCTCTCTCTCTCTTTGTTCTGAGAGCATTACAGCCGACAGAGATCCTCTTCTCCGGTGTTTACGAGGAGGACAAAGCACAAGTCTAAAAGCTTCTCGTCCACATTATCACTTCTCACAAAACTGCCGGGACAAGGAGAATATTGAGCTTAGTGCTCTGACATCCAGGAAACCCCCTCATGTCCCCCCAGCTCATCAGTGTTTGTGTGTGGTGTGTGTGTGTGCACGTGTGAGACCAAGCGTTCATTTGTATAGAGAGACTTTTGGAAAACACATACTGCATGAAGTACAGTCATGCAGTTTGGAAGGTAAACACATTCCTCTGCGACAATCAAAAACACTGTTGTAATCTTCCAACTATACAAAACACGCCATAACAAAGTGTCAGAGGAACAAAAACAAAATCACTTTCTGTAGCTTTCCCCACAACGTGTTGATGGTTCATCTGATAACAATAAAGAGGTCTGTTATTTTGGGCTGATGAAACGGAAGGTGCTGTAACTGTTTTTGCCTGATCTCTGGCAGGCGGAGAGCTCCAGACGAGAGTCACGAGCCATCTGTCCCCCCGGGACCCCCTCAGTCTCCACCAACACACACACACACACACAGGCAGACACCAATGTCCACACATGGGCATAAACTAAACACACTAGCGCCACACGAATGGCTCGGTAAACATTTTAAAAAGAAGGAGACAATTTTCTAATCCTAAACGATCACCCTTTGACCCAAGGCCAAAGGAACCGACAGCTCCGCCCCGACGCAGAGGGAGGAGGAGAGGAGGGTGAGGAAGGGGAGGAAGATGAAGGAAAGCATGAGTGTGAAAGGGGATTTACATTCACCAATACAACCGCTGATCTTTCATTTGCTACTAAATCTGTGTACTCACCTCCACAAACACAGAGGTTATTACACATCGCAGCCTGCCGTAACGCAGTAATGGCCTTTCAGATCCTGGCGTTTCTGCTTGGCAAACAGAAGGCTATTAGATGCTGAAAGAGCCAGCTGCCCCTCAGGCACCACAAAGTAATAGGCTGTAGAGTCGGGGGGGGGCCCAAACCCACGGGGGGGCCAGCGCTCCCCAAACGAGGTGACGAGACATGCAACTGTGGGTGCTGAGAGTAAAGACGCATATACCCCAAAAAACAAACCACTGTAACTGCAAATTGATATTCAGTCGTTCACTCAGGTGGTGGAGGCAGCAAAAACCCCCATAAATAAATGATGTAATAAATGCCGTGACCAAACCATCAATCCACAAGGTCAAAAGAGTTTGAGGGGTCAACTGGGTCAAGCGTGGCCTGAAGAAGGATTTCAATATATTTAATGGGGCCGAGTGGTGGAAATGGGCATTCAGTCCTCTGTCTTCTTGGAGCTACTCATTGAGATTAATAACACCAGCTGATGTCAGTACTACAATCCTACAGTAGTCTGATGCTATTTTCATTTGATTGGTGTCTGGATGTATTTTTCTGTAGCAAATTGCCTCGTAATAAAATTAATTAACATTATTTTGCAGAAAATCCAATCGTGTGACTTTCTATAAAATAAAAATCGGAAGGAACATAAAAAAGCGTTGTCTATTGCCGTCTCTTTGTCTCTCCGTCTAACGCAGGCTAGGCTCTAGTCTCTCCACCAATAGTGCTTTGTTTAGCAGAGGACATGGGACACGGAAATCGATAGAGGGAGGGGTACAGGACGATCCAGAGCGTCTCTCTCCCTGGCTGGGTACATTTTTGGGTGGCTGTTTTCTATCTGCTACATAAATCTGATCCACTGATATTCACTGATACGGTCACCTGAACTCACACACTGCCGGGGCTCAGGATGCGACGATTTTGGCTACACATGAAGCTTAAGCATCATGCGAGTCAACGTTTGGGGGGTTCCCAGAGCTTTCACCGTGGCTGTAAACACAGCAGCACAACAAAAATGAATGCAAATTATTATTAAGATGGGACACTATATTTTAAGAACCTTTTAAGACACTGGCCAGGATGAATTTGAGACAGAGCAGTTTGTAGAAACACTCCCCACTAAAGCTGTATGTATTCTCATCATTGTCGTGAACACCTTGTAAAAAAATAAAAATAAAATCAAGTTGTGGTGTCCATAAAAAAAACAGGATTGATCCATTATATTGACAAACTACTATACTGTTTTACTGTTTCGTGTTGGGAGTTGATTTGAAGACTTTTTCAGTCTCCGTATTTCAAGATGTAAGCCACTGTAAGCCAAGCTAACGGTGTGTGTTAGCTCAGCTTACCACTGCAAGCTAAGCTAACGGTGTTAGCTCAACTCACCACTGCAACCTAAGCTAACGGTGTGTATTAGCTCAGCTCACCACTGCAAGCTAAGCTAACGGTGTGTGTTAGCTCAACTTACCTCTGTAAGCCATGCTAATGGTGTGCGTTAGCTCTGCTCACCACTGCAAGCTAAGCTAACGGTGTGTGTTAGCTCAGCTCACCACTGTAAACCTGTCACAGTTGGGTAAAGGCCTAAATGAGTAAATTGCTTGTGGCAGGTGGGCCTGTTGTCCTGCATGGCAGACAGTTTATATTGTGGGTGGCAGCACTTTTATTTCAGACCAGCGTTATTCTTGTAGCACTAAAATCTGTGACGGACATCTTTGTGCGCTGTCCCCTCTCCCCCTCAGCATGGGAGCGTGTTGACTGACCTCCTCTGACCCCCCCTGCTGTTTCAATCCATCCATCACACACAGCCAGAGCCGACTGCTCATCAAGGCCGCAGCCACTTGTGTGACACACGTGTGTGTTGAAAAATCAACACCTACTACGACAGAACGCGGTCTTGGACACACATTTTGTGCAGTGTAATACACTTAGTGTACAATGCAGCAGCAAGAACGCGCGCACACACACGCAGACTCATTTTGCCAACTATGACACATATACACGCTTCAGCAGGTAGCATCAAGGTCGCAGCTGAGCAGAGAGACTAATGACCTATAATAAGACACAACCTTGACTGATGGGTACAGTCAGTTAGCTTGTGTGTAGCGGCCAAGAGCACACACACACACACACACACACACACACACACACACACACACATTAACACAGTGCTCTGCTCTCTGCAGCTCAGCTGTGTCCCCGTCTTTGTATTTAATGTTCCTGATCTTACTCCTGACCAGCAGAGGTTTCCTGGGAAAACCTGTTCTCAAAAATATAAACTTCTGATAATAAGAATCAGAAAACTGAGAAAAATACATTCTGTCTACAAGTTAGTTGTGTAAAAAAAATGCTCTTAACATGCATATACGTTCCTTCACCACAGGAAAGAGACACATACCGGTTAACAGCAATGAACACACAAACAAAGAGAGAATATAGGTATAGTACTGTATATAAAACGGACACATGACATGACTACACCCATTCAATCAGCCATTTGCACAACAGATACTCACCACTCAGGTGGTAATACGGCCCGTTACTGACCCTTAGCCTTAATCCCGTTGTGGTGACATTGGATTCAAATGTTGTCATTTTATTCTGTTGACCAACAGACTAATCACCAAGATCCGACGGGCCCGTGAAGTTGGTTTTTAATTCCACACATTTCATCATAGATATGAATATGTTTTTAATGTATTAAATGATGACAGAAGTCAAGCTGACACTGAGAAAATAATAACAAACACAGCTTTTATTTCTCTTCTTGTCTTGTCTAGTGTTGTTTCTGCTTAGTTTCAACACTCCTATAATTGGTCCCTTCAGCAACTTGTTTGTTTGTGTGTGTGACGATTTTTTATTTATTTTTTCTGCACGACTGGAGCGGCTATTTGGGTGTCAGGAGGGATGGTCCCATAAAACTTAAAAGTGCACCGAGGTGTCAAGATGGCTGACACAGAGACAACTGACAGAATCCCAGTCAGCAACACACACACGTGCACCTTTCCCACACACACACACACACAGTGACAGCAACCTAGTCAGCAGCAACACCAACAACAACCTGACTCATATTGCTGCGTCTTGGTGCATCAGATCAAGCTTCCATGCTGACTGACTGAAGAACAGAGCTATTACAGAACGTCATAGAGACAGAGAGGACAAAGTGGTGCCTACGTTTTAATAATCTAGCGTGGCATTTATTACAATAACTTGTGGGAAACAATCCCACAAACATGATTTGTTGAACATAGTGAAAATACCCTTATTCTGCCCTTATTTTGTCCAACTAACTAGGGATGCACCGCACAGACATTTTATCCAACCTGAAGTCAGCGAACCTACAAGTACTGCGTTAAAATCAAATGTAATTACTGTCTTTTCTCCAAATGTAAAGTCAGTACAGCAGCTGCCAAAGACGATATCGTTCACCAGGAATAGCTGCGGCACAAAAAACTGCAATGTGACTACTGCAACTTTTTGCAAAAACAGAGACTCTTCTCGTGACATTGAAAGACAGATTGTTTTTAATGTAGATTGGTAGACTGATGGACATCTGGCCAAATCCTGATCTGTAAATGAAGTTTAGTTTCACAGAAACGTTGAACAAGACTTAGACAGGAAGCTGTTGTATGTCTTTGATTGAACAAGGTCATCATCTATTACAGATCCCAAATATATACAATTTACATAAAGCAGATCTTTGCACTTGAGATGCTGGAACCAGCAAATATTTGGTATTCCTGCATAGTAAATTACTAAAAAAAACCTCAGCGTGGTGATATAAAGTTATGTAAAATATGTCTGGCTCTTTAAGTCAATTTCTCTTCTAAAAGAGTGACAAAGTGACAATAAATAGACCCACCAGCGATGCTCTTACTCACTTCCCTCCAGGTGAGAGACGCCTGTGTGGGATCATACTACTACTATGGATTCAGGATGAAACACAGAGGAGACGGATCACAGACGGGAGGTGGGGTGTCTCTGAGTTCAGCTCAACACGGCGTTACGCAGGGAAGCCGCTGCAGGGCTTTTTCTATTTTCAACCTGACAAGGTGTTTGTGAAACCGGCAGGAACCAAAACCGAGAAGAGTTATAAATCACACGTGAGGATGAGAGACATTGCCACGTCTTACGAGTTGTTTCTGTTGGTGGTTAAACGACGGGGAGGTTAAAGCCGACACGGCAAAGATCAAGTTTTACCGCCATCGTCATCGGGGGCGACAACAGCCGTGATCCCGGCTTCATGACATGGTGACAAATTCCTGATTTCTACTAATATGTTTCATCATTCGTGATCCAATCGATAAATAAATACGCTTCCATCCCACAACGAGTGGTTGCTGGTGACAGAATGCAAACATACTTCCACTCTGGCTGTCCATGCAACTGTTAGCAGAAGCACAAGGAACCCAGCCCGAGACGCTGTGTGTAAAGTGTGTGTACGCCTCTTGTGTGTAAAGCTCTACTGTCTAAAGGTCTGTTTTTTTCCCAGCGATGTGACACACAACAAGCTGAGTTAAAGAATACCAGTCGCCCCTTGGAGCCACAGTCAACCTTTCCGGCTCGGTTTAAAGACGTGCACCACGGCGATCATTTCACCCTGTGTTTTACCTCCCACTGTAATTCACAGTACACCCAAGGCCACACACACACGCACACACACACACACACACCCACATCTGGTGAAAATACAGAATTTCCGTGCTCAGACTACATCGCGATGAAGACTGCAACCTTTTAGGTGCAATGGACCCTTTTCCTCAGACGAGAACACGGATCGCGATGTGACAAAGAGACGTCAAGAGCCGGTGTTCAGTGTTCTAACCGGACATTTCAAGGAGGTGTGTCCTGCTTTAGAGGGGGAATAGTACACATTTCAGAGAAGAAGAGGTGCAGTGCAAAAATGGGGGCGGGGGTGCATTGTTTGGGAGCAGGGGTGGGTGGGATTGAGATGGGAGTGGGCGGGGGTGGGGTAATATTATTTTCCCCTAATCATGAATCTAGGCGCTTTCTTTGCTCCCAAGCAAGCCTTTTATCCCCCCCCCCCTTCCCTCCCTGCTGCCACCTCGTCCTCCCCCAACATGCCGCCTCTTCCCTCTCTCCGTCCTTCCGTCTCCCCCCCCCCCCCAATGCGAGAGAGCCAACTGGGAGGAGGTGTGATTGCCATCGATCTGTCCTGCCACGGCCCATTTCCTCAGTATCCAGAACCTTGGAGCCAAAGAACCCTAACCCAGAGCAGAGGCTTTTTTATTGGGGGGGGAGAGTGCGGGGGGGGGGCTGAAAAGGCTGCCGAAGAAGACTGTGACTATCAAACAACAGACATTGACTGAGGTGAATCCTGTCACATTTATGACCACGTTGATGTGTTTGTGTTTTTGTCTCTGGGGTCTTCGACAAAGTCGGGCGAGTCAACAAAATTGATAACCGCGCGATTCTTGTTATCGCAGCAAGTGACGGCGGAGTGGCAGGTGGTTAAGTGGAGAACAGGGAGACTGCGTAGTGCTCGAGGTGGAGGGGGAGGGGGGAGGTGCCGGAGGAGGGTGAGGGGGGTGAGGAGGGGGGCAAAAGAAAGTAATTATCAAGGCGTACATGCGTGAGTCCCAAAGGGGCAACAGAGCAGTGTGTGTGAGTTAGAGAGCATCACGGCACCATTTCAATAGGATAAGCTTCATCTGGGAGTGTGTGAGAAGCACCTGCCATATATGCATAACAGACACACACACACACACACACACACACACACACACACACACACACACACACACACACACACACACACGCACACACGCCTCTGACACAGCATTTGGCGTTTAAGAGCCTGATGGAAGAGGTCTGGCATTGATGCACAGTAGGGGATTAATAAGTGTGATGTCGTAGGGGTGGGGGCCCAAACACACACACACACACACACACACACACACACACACACACACACACACACACACACACACACACACACTCTGCTGGTTCAGTGAACAGTAAGTAGTGAAAGACAGCAAGACAGACTGTTCTTAAAATGTAAAGGAAAGTTGTAACAAGCTGCACTTAGTAGACCTGAACTAATCAATCAATAACTATTTTGGTAATCGATCAATCAAAGCAGCATTTTTAAAAATTAAATTGAATATCTTTTTTTTTTTTGGTTTTGGACCAACAAAAAAAACAATTAACAATATTTCCCTATTTTAATTAATTAACTAATTGGCTGATGAATCAATAGAAAAGGAGGTAAACAGTGGGTAGTTAGTTAGTTAGTGGGTGGGTAGGGTTAGTAGTCGGCGCCCAGGTGGATTGCATGGGGCCTTTGCAGTATAATTAACCGTTGGATCCACTGTAGGAGATATCGGCGTGAATCGAGTGAGAAGTAGAATTCTGTTGCCCACTCTACTATTCTTGTCTCTTCCCTCTCTTCCCTGTTTTCACAAAGTCACCTTTTGCCCTCCCTCCTTTCTGTGTCTCCTCCACACCTGCCCCCCCCCCTCCCCCCTCTTGGCCTCTCTCTCTCTCACTCACTCTCTCCTTGCCTCATCAGGCCTCTGCTCCCTTATCTCCTCCTCCTTCCAACTCCTCTGTCTCCAGTCTCCCTCCCGCCTCCCCCCTTACATACCGTCCAGCTCTGTAATCACATCATTAAGCAGCATTACTGCATCTGTGAATAATCTCATGGTGAACTGCGCTCGAGAGGAACGAAGTCCGTGGTGTTCTCGTTCAGAGAGGAGGGTCCAACAGCTTGTTGTAGTACTGTCCTCTCATTTGCTCCATGATTGTAACCACTTAAAAAAAAGCCACTTTACGATAATTTAATCCCTAGCGTACGCCATCATATTGCTCTTTTTGGCCATCTAGCACCAAACACCCTATTCAGTGTCACATTAGCATTCGTTCTGAACGAAGATGCAGTGAATCTGTCGACAATTTTCATAATGCACAAAATCAGGCCAAACAAATGTCAACTCATCACATGCAGAACAACATTCACATGGAGATAGACACGCGTGGCGCCCATCCACGTGCAAAATTAAAGCTACACTCCCACATATATATTTCATGTGTGTCCTATCGATCTCCATATTTTCCAATTGACTGAACGATTAAATGCATCTTTATTGGTTGAGTTAATTCATTATTCTTAGAATGAACGTTCAACAGCCCGGCACAGAGCATTTTAAAAGCTAACGAGCATTTAAATGCTAATGGAATCATTGTAAATTTACACAATGGGCACACATCGGAGTGAGCAAGAGAGGTGAAGAGGACCTGAAGAGCGTGGAGAAAGACGCCACTCACCTTCAAATAACCTTTAGGCTTACGTGCTCTCTCCTCTCTCCCCCCTGCCTCCACACAGTGACCCTCTTCTTATCGCTTACTCTCTCCTCTCTTTCACACACATGCTCTCTCTCCCTCTCTCTCTGTCTATTAGTCTTTATCGCTTCCTCTTTCTTTTAATTAACTTCTATATCTTCCTCTCGCTGATTTAGTGTCTCCGAACACTCTGACGCTCCCTTCCGGTGCCCACGTGACGTGTTAAAGGAGGTTGTGCGTGTAGTGTTGAACTGATGCACAAAAAAAAGGGGGGGGGGGGTGTCAGTTGAACCAGACCAGGAACCACAACTAGACAACATGGACCCCTCCCCTCCATCCCACATACACAAGGCTCCCTATGAAATCCCTTCTCACACACACACACACACACACACACACACACACACACACACACACACACACACACACACACACACACACACACACACACACACACTCCCCATCCCCCAGCAGCATGTGTGATTGAGGACCCTTGAAGTGGTGAATCAATAATTAGAACAATCCTTATTACACGCTCTCATTTCCCCTCAGAGACGGAAGCTAAAGTAGAACAACAGCGGCAGCGTGCAGCAGAGTGGCGACGCGGCGACGCTCAAACCGTCCCGCACGTCTCAGACCACCTCAAGTAACAGGGATGCTGAGCCTGGGATTCTAAGACTTTTTGGAACCAGTTAACCCATAAAAGTGTGGAACATTGTCCTGAAAATAGTCTAAAACTGACCTTCAGTCAGTGGCTCGTCTTACACGTAACAAACTTATCGCTGTCTGTCACAATCAAATCAGCAATTTTAATTGGCCCACAGCTAATGTGGGTGGAAGAAATGGACACAATCAGCTTGTTTTATTGTTCCAAATGGCCACTGCCTGTTATATTAATGTTTAATGATGCAGAACAATTTTATAATTAGTAGTTAATTATTTAAAGGGGGGTTGCTTTACAATAACTCGCTTTTCAATTCAGTTTGAAAGCCTGTGTCTGTTGTTTGCTTAACACTGCAGATGAAATACCACAGTCAATTATCAATCACATGGATCCCCACAATGCACCTGTGAAAGCATCTGTAACCAATTAAATCTGAGCTTGAAAACCATTAAGGTGCCTCAGGTTTGCTCTCTGGTGTGAAAGATAGAGAGTTCGGGGACTGCAATTGAAATTTACTGTATTGTTTGTCATCTTCAGCTATGATTCTGAAAATGAGTATTGGGAATACTATGTCTTCAAAGTATATTGAAGATCGTGGTGCAAAAATATGAAATTTTGATAAAAGTTTATGCTACTGCAAGAGATGGAAGACACTCTTGCACTCTGTGTGCAACGTTACAGTTTAATTTAAAGAAATTGTCTATTAAACTGTAAATGAAATTTCTTGGATTATGGCAGTTCCTGCTGTTAACACCCCCCCCAACAGCGTTTCTGTGCTTAGCTGCAGTACAGTGGTAACAGAAGGAGTGAATTCTGTAGTCAAAAGGAAGATAAAAACTTGACTTAGCCAGACTGCTGAAGCATCACCAATAAAGCATCCGATAATAGTCTCATTGGGAAAAAGGCAGCAGAAAGGAGTCATGTGTTCTCTGAGTGCCAAATCTTTACCACAAACATTTTCAAATGCAAACTGACTAAATTGCGCACGTCACATTCCGACTGAGTGAATAAACAATGCCACGAAGGCGCCATCGATTGTCATTATTAACAGGAACAGAGGCCAGGCAGCCTCCTCAAAGTCACGCTGGCGCCGTCCAGCCGGTGGCCATCTTGATGGTGAAAACATTTAGTGGTACCGGGAGGCGTTCCCAATGCCAATGCAATTAGCTGAGGCATGCACGAGCACCAAATTCATTAACCTCCATATTTTATGGGCTGCAGGGGAGCAGGAGGAGGAGGAGGAGGCGGAGGAGGAGGGGGGTTGTTGGTGGAGGAGCGGAGCGACACGCGTGGCGGCTTTGTTTCAACCCAAAACCGGAAAGTGAGCGCAGCGAAATGAGGGAGTGAAATGAGGCGGAAAGAAACGAGACGTGGGAGGGGGAATCGATTAAAATACATATTGATATTGTGTTTTCTCCCTCGCAGCCTGATGGCTCTTTTCCCTTCGCGGCTTACTTTGCCTCTTCGGGGGCCAAGCAGCCTTCCCACTGTTGCCGGGGGGCTTCCTCCGAAGGCGGCGCGCGGCTGAAATCCAATTTCAACGCTGCCATTCGCCTCCCGGCAGTCATATCGCGGCCCCGCTCTGGATTCACTGTAGGCCGTGATCGGGATTCGGACCTGCGACGGACGCAGATGACGGCAATAAAGGATGCCACCCCATGAGCTCGATGGAATTTATAAAGAAGGCTTTTTCAAGCGTCCAATATTACAGATGCAGGTGCGGAAGAAGGAAGCGGGGAAACAGGCTTTCAGGATTTCACTGGAAGTTGAGTGCAGAATAAGCACAAGAAAAAGAAGGAAAAAAAAAAACTAGCACATGACCCATATAAGCCCTGTGAGAGAAACAATAGGTGCTGTACCGCTGCACACGCTGCGTAACAGTGAGTAATACAGGAATCTGGCAATAGGAACCCTTTGCTTCTCTCTCTCTCTCTGTGAATCTAATGGGGGCTCCTGGCTTTGGATCAGGTCATTAGAGGTGAAGCAGCTCGGAGGACCATTGTAATGGGGGTTTCCCGTTCAGATGACCACTGCGTTTTCCCTCTCCGACCGAAGCTCTCACACAACACATGAAGATGAACTCCAGGATTCAAACACACACATTCTCTCTCTCGGGTTCACGTCCCACCATTTCCACGGGGCTGATGGCGGGGACTGCCTCCCCGTCTTGTTGCTTCCCGAACAATACACACCGTGAATACGGAGCGACACACCGAGCTGTTAAGCGTCTGTAGCAGGGATCCCTCCCCTGACACCGAGTACTCCATTAGGCTTTTACTGAACGGAGTGCTGTCTGATAAAAGTTGCAGGGCCTCATGTCCAACTATCACATGCACTTTGTTGAGCTATTTTTGCATTTGGACAGTTGTTACTTTATTTTTGTCCACAACGAACTCACGGCTTTCTTATTTTTTTATTTGAGGGGTCCGAATTCTGATTGCCCTGAAAGATTCCCACAAAAGGAGCCAAAAAAAAAAGGATGACCACATGTTTTACTAAACAAGTCAACGGATGCACAAACAGATCATTAAAAAGGGTCAAAGATCTCAACTTACTGCTGACACAGAGGAGGAAGCACTGACTGAGTGAATCATGGACTGAGCACCTGAAATAAACGGTTTATTCTGACATTAACCCAAACAGGAGAGGAAATATCTGCTTCTCAACATTCTTTTCCTGTCAACTTAAAGGCACAACATGTGCTGGACATGAATCTGATATCCCCCCCAAACAGATCAGACCACGTAATACATAAGTATTAAGTCATTTTACATAAAAATAAATGATTCTTTCAGCTGACAAATGGCCATACAGTGTCCGGTGTAAGAATAAAAAATGCCATGTAATCTATTATAAGTTAGGTCACCGATACGCACATTTTAGATACGTATACAACTTCGATCACCCATGAATCCAGCTGCCTGGACAGAGAATGTACGAATGGGGGAGACACACCACTCCACATTAACAAGTGTTCTCTGTACCTGCTCCACCATCTAAATATAGCGACTGTAGAGCCGTGAAAGGAGTGAGTCAAAGCAGTTTGTTTCACAATCTGCACCGAGAAGGCCGCATCAGTTGAGCTACAAGACACAAATAAAAGGTTTGAAGCGGAGTAACGGAGGGAAAGCGACGCTGTAACCCGTGACTGTAACGCCCGTTCATCTCGCTCATGTGCTCTTACTGCACATGTGACTCCTTGGTCCCCGACAGCCCTCCGTCAGTATAATTCTGCTGCACATTGGGACACGTTGAGAATTGGAAGGCCACCAACGGCCGTAAACGCCGCGCGAGCAAGGGCAGCCAAGGAATAAAACCACCACTGCGTATCTGTGTGCGTGCTGGGGAGAGGGAGAGAGAGGGAGGGAGAGAGAGAGAGTGATGACCTGAAGAGCGCATCCCTCAAGTAAACGACCGACAAACAAATTCACTTTAGTGTTGGACTTTGTTTTGTGACGGCGCACCATTGAAACTTAGAAGCATTGCGCCAATAACAGAGAAAAAACTGGCTAAAAGGTGATGGCAATAAGACGCAGGGAGAAAACCGGGGGACGGGAGGAGACTGGAAGAGGACAGACGGAAGGATGCAGGCCCGAGGCGAGAAGGGAAAAGTTTGTCGTCCTCACGGATGCCGCTGTGGCCAATCCGATCAATACAGCTCTCCCCTCTTCTCCCCTCATCATCTCTGTCTCCTGTTCTCTTCTATGAAACACGAACCTTCGTGAGGACTATGAACCTCCTGCACGGGTCAGCATCGGAGACACACACACACACACACACCGTTTCTGCACACACACGCACACAAACATGGACGAAAGGGCACGGGTGCAGATTTAAAACTTGACTGAGAAGTAGATCCATCAATTCGTTTGACCTGAAGCATCTTTTTCTTTCTTTGTTTTTCTGGTTCGGAAAAGATTAAGCCACAATGTTGTTTGTGCTCCGGTCAAATAACGTTGCCAGCAGCATAATTCGAAACCGGGCACCCATGGGCGCAAAAGTTCGGTAAATGTCACCGTTATTAAATGGATCCCTCACGGTCAAATCTCCCCACGTCCATTACGCAGATTGTAACGGATGCTTTTCTCTAAACAGGGAAATATAAGACACAGCGGGGAGTTTATTTTCACACAGAATTGTGGACAGACGACCATTAAACCTTTGTTTTCTTTTATCCCATCGTTTGCTATAATCACTTATTAAATGCCAACTTTCTTGCTTGTGTGCCCCCCTCATCCGGTACTGTCCCGAGTAAAGAGAATGAACAAAAAACAGGGTTGTCTTAAAGGAACACATGTGCGAGGAGGAAGAGGAGGGAGACCCACGTGCACTTCAGTTCCTCCTCCGTCATATGAAAAGCTTTGTCATCAATAAATCACTCGTGTATGCATTATACATGGATGTCTGTGCATTCAAGCACACGCACACACACACACACACACCCATATATATATACATATACAAGAGAGTACACACAAAAAAATGCAATAAAGAAATGACCCCATGCAAACACGACCTTACAGTCTTGCAACTAGCAGCATTTGTCTCACTTG